>NC_059391.1:682500-1020000 GCF_019703515.2 Myxocyprinus asiaticus | reverse complement strand
GGGAAACAGAGATGGCGTTCTCATCAGAGTAAGACGTTGCGCAAATCGACCCCCGCTACCCAGTATTCTACTGGCAAATGTTCAGTCTCTGGACAACAAGCTCTGCGAGCTGAGAGTGCGGATCTCTTTCCAACGAGAGACGAGGGACTGCTGCATTATCTGCCTTACAGAAACTTGGATGTCTGCGGAGATTCCAGACTCAGCCATCGAACCCGTGGGGTTCTCCATGCACCGAGCGGACAGAGCGAAAGACCTCTCAGGTAAAAGCAGAGGTGGTGGTGTATGTTTTATGATCAACAAATCTTGGTGTGATCAGAGGAATTCTATCAAGTCTTTCTGCTCTTCTGATCTGGAATTTCTCATGCTTCTGTGTCGACCATTCTACCGATGGAATTCACAGCGGTCATTATTACTGCTGTGTACATCCCGCCACAAGCCGACACAGACTGGGCACTCAAGGAACTGTACAGGATCATAATCAAGCAGGAAACCGCGCACCCTGAGGCCGCGTTCACTGTGACCGGGGACTTTAACAAAGCCAATCTCAAATCAGTTGCACCAAAATACCACCAACACATTAGTTTTAACACACGAGGGGACCGGGTTTTGGACCATTGCTACTCTCCCTTCCGGGATGGTAACAAATCCCTCCCCCGCCCACCATTTGGCAAATCGGACCACTCTTCCATTCTGCTTCTGCCTGCTTACAGGCAGAAACTGAAACAGGAAGCACCCACCCTCAGAACGATCCAGTGCTGGTCGGACCAATCAGACTCTACGCTACAAGACTTGTTTTGATCATGCGGACTGGGAGATGTTCCGGTCCACCTCTGATGACGACATCGAGCTTTACGCTGATAGCGTAACGTGTTTCATCAGAAAGTGCGTAGAGGACGTTGTTCTGACCAAAACAATACGGATCTACCCGAACCAGAAACCTTGGATTAATAGCGATGTTCGCGCAGCACTTGATGCGCGGACCTCCGCTTTTAATTCTGGGAACACAGCGGAGCATAAACAAGCCAGTTATGCCCTCCGAAAATCTATCAGGGCAGCAAAACGTCAGTACAGGAACAAGATTGAAGGACAGGTTAACACCACCAACTCTAGAAGCATGTGGCAGGGAATTAACATCATCACGGACTTTAAAGGGAATAAAAAAAACTCAGCCGTGAACACCGCTGCCTCTCTCCCGGATGAGCTAAATACTTTTTATTCTCATTTTGAGAGAAATAACACCGCCCTCACGGAGAGAGCTCTCACGGCCGAAGCTACAGAGGTTAGTTCGCTCTCTGTCTCTGTAGCGGATGTAACCCGATCCTTCCAATGGGTGAATATCCACAAAGCCGCTGGTCCAGACGGCATTCCGGGCCGCGTTATCAGAGCGTGTGCGAACCAGCTGGCTGGTGTTTTTACGGACATTTTCAACATTTCCCTCTCTTTGTCTGTAGTCCCCACATGCTTTAAAATGTCCACCATTGTGCCTGTTCCAAAGCAATCCAAAATCACTTGCTTAAATGACTGGCATCCTGTTGCTCTGACCCCCATCATCAGCAAATGCTTTGAGAGACTAATCAGAGATTACATCTGCTTTGTGCTGCCTCCATCACTGGACCATTGCAGTTTGCTTACCGCAACAACCGCTCCACTGTTGATGCCATTGCATCTACAATACACACTGCTCTCTCCTACCTGGAAAAAAGGAACATATATGTGAGAATGCTGTTTGAAGACTACAGCTCAGCATTCAACACCATAGTGCCCTCCAAGCTTGATGAGAAACTCTGGGCTCTTGGCTTAAACAGCTCACTGTGCAGCTGGATCCTGGACTTCCTGTCAAGCAGATGCCAGGTGGATAGAATGGGCAGCAACATCTCCTCATCACTGACCCTCAACACTGGAGCCCCGCAGGGCTGTGTTCTCAGCCCACTCCTGTATTCTCTGTACACACATGACTGTGTGGCAACACACAGCTCCAGTGCCATCATTAAGTTTGCTGATGATATGATGGTGGTAGGTCTGATCACTGACAATGATGAAACAGCCTACAGAGAGGAGGTGCACACTCTGACACACTGGTGTCAGGAGCACAACCTCTCCCTCAATGTCAGTAAGACAAAGGAGCTTGTGGTGGACTTCAGGAGAAGAGAAAGCGAACACAGCCCCATCACCATCAATGGAGCACCAGTGGAGAGAGTCAGCAGCTTCAAGTTCCTGGGTGTCCACATCACTGAGGAACTCATATGGTCGGTCCACACTGAGGCCGTTGTGAAGAAGGCTCATCAGTGCCTCTTCTTCCTGAGACGGCTGAGGAAGTTTGGAATGAACCACCACATCCTCACACGGTTCTACACCAGCACTGACTGGCTGCATCTCCGCCTGGTACAGCAATAGCACCGCCCACAACCGCAAAGCCCTGCAAAGGGTGGTGTGAACTGCCAGACACACCATCGGAGGTGAGCTTCCCTCCCTCCAGGACATATATACCAGGTGGTGTGTGAAAAAAGCTTGGAGGATCATCAGAGACTCTAGCCACCCAAGCCATGGGCTGTTCTCACTGCTACCATCAGGCAGGCGGTATCGCAGCATCAGCACCCGCACCAGCCGACTACATGACAGCTTCTTCCCCCAAGCAATCAGACTTTTGAACTCTTGATCTTTCACAATCAAAATACATCAGCACTGCACTTTATTACTCTTATATCTCACACCGGACTGTCATAAATTATATTCTCTCTTAACAACATACTGGCAACTTACTATCAACCGACAGCCTGAATGTCAATACAATACAATACAACCTACTGTATATTTTATATATACTATATATACTATTTTTATTGTATAATGTGTATTCTATATTGTGTGTATTGTATACTGTACATTGTATGTTATTATTTGTATATTGTGTTGTGTGTAATTATGTGTATATTAGATTTTAAATTGTGTTAATTGGTATATGTCTCATCACTGTCACGACTACTATGTTGCTCGGAACTGCACCCAAAAATTTCACACACTATCGCACTTGTGTATATGGTTGTGTGACAATAAAAGTGATTTGATTTGATTATTAAAAAGTATACATAATTGGCCATGTCAGACATTTCTACAAACTTTTCTTCCGTCAATTTGAAAAATCCAACCAAATCTGCCTGTTGTGTATTGATGTGACGTCATGACGTAGGGGTAGAAGAATAAAGATGGATGACGAGATCAATCTGGTGTCTGTGTGGTTCGACCTGAGATAAAGAGTGAGGCTACAACAATGGTGACGAGGGAAGTGACAGGACGCCATGCAAGGAGCAGAAGTGTGAGCGACGAGCTCTGCGCACTTTGCTGAATTTTCGATTATTCTCATGTTATAATCTGGAGAAATTTGATACACCCAGTTACACATTTGCCCTTTGTTGCAAAACATGGCAAAGAAGTCAAAATCCTCGGGCTCTGGAGATATTAAAAGACACTTACGTGTTCAGGATGAAAGCCCCGACAGGCCTACAGACCGGGGACTCGATTTGGATGGCAAGGTGGGAGAAGGAATCCAGCGTCAGTTGTCCAACATGTCGGTGATGTTGACAAAGATTCTTGCTGACTTGGAGGATCTCGCTGTAATACGTTGCTCGATTATGGCGATGGAAATTAAATTCTCTGAGTTAGGTACAAGAGTGACTGATGCTGAGAGACGAATCGATTTTCTGGAATCTTCGGAGAGGGAATTAACCGCTAATCCGCCCACGACCAAAGTTGATTTGGAACATCTCCTTGAAAATAGAAGCCGCAGGAATAATGTTCGAATTGTTGGAATTCCTGAGCATGAAGAGGGCAGAGATATGGTGAAATTCCTAGACGAGCTTTTCCCGAGTCTTCTCAACATAACAGGCCACAAGCTGGAAATCGAGCGAGCTCACAGAGACCCTGCTCACAGATCTGCTGAGAGAGATAGGCCCCGATCAATTCTGGCCAGATTTCTGAGATCATCCGATAAAGATCTTGTGTTGCGCCAGGCGAGGAGCAAAGGGAAGCTTTCTTGGAAGAACCATAATGTTTTCTTGTTCCCAGACTTTGCGAATTCGACAAGAGGGAAACGCGATCAGTTCAAGGAATGCAAGAAACTCTTACATCAGAAAAAGATCTCGTTCGCTCTGATGTTTCCGGCCAAACTGAGAATAGAAATGAAGGTCGGTCGCAAAGTATTCACATGTCCAAATCAGGCAATATCTGTTATAGAATCAATGTCTGAGTAAACCATTGGATGTTTTTCATGTGAGTGGGTCTGACTCGCTGTACTTACTCTTGAGGAAGCTGGGCGACATTTTAGGTTTTTTGCGTTGGCTCCGCCGAGCGGCTGGAGCTTGTTTTGTGAATAACACTTTTCCTTAAAGAAACTTTTGCATTGATGAAAGATTACTTTTGCATTGAAGTTCCCGGACAGATTGAGAGTGGACGCCACGGATGACCGCAAAATATCTACATGCTCACACAAAGGATGTCTTTTATAAAGCTGACGGATTGTATAAGTCATGGTATATGCTTTTATGCAGCCTCCGAGTGAATTTACTTGATCATTCGTGAAACCGGGATGCCGGTTTTGTTACTTTTTGTATTGGTTCCGCCTAGCGGCTGGAGCTTGTTCTGTTGAATAACACTCCTTTGGAACAGCTGTGGATTAATCTGTCCGTTCTTCGTGCTTATTCCTCCTGCTGGCTGTAGTTCGTTTTGTTGAGAATTTTTACAGGACACTGGAATGCTTACATAATCCGCTGAACTCATAACAGCCGGCTCACTGAAGATTCGTTTGTCTGTCCGAGGAATCTGAACGGTTTTATATCAGCTGGAATTTGTTTTGTGGAAGATCACATCCTTGAGACAGTTCTGTGAATGAATCTACACATTCTTTGTGTTCATTCTTCCTATTGACTGGGTTTATTTCACAAAGTATTTTCTGTTATGTAATTTTGCCTCACAAATTTGTGAGGCAAACTTGAGCATTCCAATGGCAAAGTTGCCGTGGGGGCTCGTGGGGGCTCGTGGGTGTTCATGGACCTTTTGAGTTTAGAGGGATTGACGCCGGTTGGCGCTTTCGTGCACTGGGTTAATGCGCACGTTTTTCTTTTTTCTGTTTGTTTTGTTCCGGGGGATGTTTGGGGGTTGATTGTTTCACTAATGGGGAATGTGGTCTGTATAATTTTGTTTTTCACACACAATTTTTTTTTTTATTATATCAATATGTCAGTTGTTAATATGAGTGTACTATCTCTCTCCACGTGGAATGTGAATGGGATGGGGCACCCCATAAAAAGAAGGAAGGTTATTTCTTTTCTTAAACGTAAGAAATATGATATAGTGTTTCTTCAAGAAACGCATCTCTCCCCGCAGGAAGCTGAAAAATTTGGGAAGATATGGGGTGGACATGTTTTCTTTAGTGTTGGCTCAAGTAAGAGCAAGGGAGTCATTATATTGATTAATAAACATCTACAATTCAAATGTCTCAAACAGACTAAAGATAAATTAGGAAGAGTAATTATTGTTTTAGCTGAAATTCAAGGGCAAAGTCTGATTTTGGCTAATATTTATGCACCTAACGCTGATGATCAGGGCTTTTTTATAGATCTTGAAGGGATGTTGCAAGCTGCTGGCACCCCTCATGATATAATATTGGGAGGAGACTTTAATCTTTTGATGGACTCAGTCCTTGATCATAATGAAGCAAAAGTGTGTAAACCCCTTAGAGCAACACTGATGCTTCACAGGATGTGTAAAAATCTTGGTCTTTCGGATATTTGGAGACTTTTGAACCCATCCGGTAGGGACTATACATTTTTTTCATCAGTCCATAAGAGTTATTCTAGAATAGATTTTTTTTTATATCCAAATCCCTAATTTCATCTGTTGTTGATTGCTCAATTGGAAACATTTTAGTCTCAGATCACGCCCTGGTGAGTTTAGAGGTGATGCCAAATATAGAGAAAAAGAAATCATATAGTTGGCGCCTTAATGTATCCCTTCTGCAAAATCCTGATTTCCAACAAATGTTAAAGACTGAAATCAATGTTTATATGGAGACCAACTGGTCCTCTGTATCCTCTGTGGGCGTGGCTTGGGAGGCACTTAAAGCGGTTCTTAGGGGCCGGATCATACAGTATGCCTCATTCATCAAAAAATCCAAAGCACGAGAACTTGTGAAGTTGGAAGGAAATATTAAAAGTGCAGAGGCAGAGCTGAAGCGCCGTATGTCATCTGATGGCCTCAGAGAATTGACCCGATTGAAATATAGATATAATACTATTCTGTCGCGGAAAATGGAGTTTTGGTTATTCAGGGAAAGACAGTCATACTTTGAGTTGGGGTGACAAAGCAGGGAAGCTTTTGGCTAGATATATAAAGCAGAGAGAGTCTTTTTCTACTATTCCCTCAATGAAATCTGCTGGTGGTGAAATATTTACCTCGGCCATTGATATTAAAAATGCCTTTAAAGAATTCTATATTGATCTTTATAGTTCCACGCCTTCGTCTACTGATGAAGATATTAGAAACTTTGTGGAACCATTAGATCTTCCTAAACTGACGATTGAGCAAAAAAACTCTCTTGATTCTTAGATAACCTTGGAGGAGCTTGACGAGGTAATTAAGTCCCTACCTACTGGCAAGGCTCCGGGGCCAGATGGTTTTGCTGCAGAATTTTTTAGATCCTATGCTACAGAACTGGCTCCACTTTTGTTAGAAGTTTATACTGAATCATTAAAGAAAGAACTTCCTCCAACCATGACACAAGCCCAGATCAGTCTGATTCTTAAAAAGGACAAAGATCCAAGCGAGTGTAAAAGTTACCGTCCAATCTCCCTGATCCAACTAGATGTAAAAATATTGTCAAAAATTTTGGCTAACCGATTAAGTAAGGTTATGACATCTCTTATACATATAGATCAGGTGGGGTTTATTCTGGGCCGCAGCTCTTCTGATAACATCAGGCGTCTCATCAATATCGTGTGGTCAGTGGCGAATGAACAATCTCCGGTCGCTGCCATCTCACTTGACGCCGAAAAGGCATTTGATATGGTAGAATGGGATTATCTTTTTAAGATTTTGGAAATGTATGGGTTCGGGAGTACATTTATTGGTTGGATTAAGTTACTTTATAGACACCCTGTAGCAGCGGTACAAACAAATGGATTAATTTCAGATTATTTTACTCTGGATAGGGGCACTCGACAGGGTTGCCCACTTTCCCCGTTATTGTTCTGTCTTGCCCTGGAACCATTAGCAGCTGCGATAAGAAAGGAGGAGGATTTTCCAGGGGTGACAGCGGGAGGTGCGGCGCATAAGCTTCTGCTTTACGCAGATGATATTTTATTATTTGTCTCTAAACCTACTAGATCTATGCCTTGCCTCCACAGAATTATTAATTCCTTTTCCAAGTTCTCAGGATACAAAGTCAATTGGTCTAAATCTGAAGCTTTGGCGCTGACAGCGTACTGCCCAGAAACGGCTTTCCAGCTGGGCGCCTTCCAGTGGCCCAAACAGGGCATTAAGTATTTGGGGATTTTATTCCCAGCAAATTTGTCTGATTTAGTTAGAGTTCATTTTGACCCTTTAATAAAAAGGTTTTCGAGCGATGTCAGCAGGTGGGCTTCATTACATTTATCGATGATTGGGAAGGTTAATGTTATTAAAAATGAATTGTATTCCAAAATTCAACTACCTGCTTCAGTCTCTCCCTGTAGATGTCCCCCTCTCTTATTTCAAGCAATTTGATAGCATAGCGAAGTCCTTTATTTGGAATAGTAAGCGCCCCAGGTTAAATTTCAATAAGTTACATAGGCCAATTGACAAAGGAGGGCTAGGCCTACCCAAGATTTTGTTTTATTATTATGCATTCGGTCTTAGACATTTGGCTCATTGGTCGCTTCCACCTGAGAGAGCCCTTCCCTGGTTTTGTATTGAAAAGGAAGTTCTTGCCCCTATCTTGCCACTGCATAGCCTTTTGATTAAATTAGCCGGAGAGGTTAAGTCGCATCCCGTTATTTTGCATTTGCACTCAATACGGACAAAAGTGCCCAGAGTGTTTAATTCTGATATTTATTTAAATGTTGCCTCGAGCATATGGCAGAACCCTAAACTATGTATTAATAAGTCCCGTTTTTGTTGGTCAGATTGGATTGTGAGGGGGGTTAATGCACTTGGTGACCTATATGAGGGTGGAGTATTGAGATCTTTTGAAAATTTGGTTCAACATTTTGGCATTCCCAGATCTCAGTTTTATAAGTATTTACAGCTTCGCCACCTACTCTGCACTATTTTTAGGAGTGGCACGCACCCCCCTAAAGCAGCAGGTGCTTTGGGAGAGGTGATTGCTGCTTTTGGAAAAGGCCATGAAGCATCAGTGTATTACTCCCTACTAATTCAGAGTCTGGGGGATGGAGCCTTGACTTCTCTCAAGATAGTATGGGAAAAAGATTTGAATTTGGTATTGGAGGATGGAGTGTGGACTAAGATTCTTACAAATGTCAAGTCTGTATCTAGAGATGCAAGGGTTTGCCTTATGCAATTTAAGATTTTACATAGATTTTATTGGACCCCCTCTAGATTATATAGGCTTGGTCTTAAAGACACACCCACTTGCTGGCGATGCCAGTCAGAAGTTGGAGACACTACCCATGTCTTTTGGGGGTGTGTTAAGATCCAGGAGTTTTGGTTGAGGGTTCAGAGGTATTTGTGCGACGTTTTGAACACTCAGGTTTTGCTTTGTCCCAGACTCTGTATTTTGGGTGATGGGGCGGTCATGCATTTAGGGGACAATCATATAAAAAACTGGGTTATGACCAGTCTCATGATCGGCAGGCAAGTAATTTTAAGGGGTTGGAAGTCAAATGGAGCACCCTCTTTTTCGGAGTGGTGTGTGGAAATGGGGAGGGTAGCTGCATTTGAAGAGGCGGTAAGTAGAAGGCTGGGGTTGAGGGACGTATTTACTAAAAAATGAGGCAAATATTTAGTTTTTTTGGGGGAATCTTGGGGAGGGGACGTGGAGAGTGTAGTTTAATCATGTATGTTTATTATTTTATTTATTTGTGTGTGTATATATATATATATATATATATATATATATATATATATATATATATATATATAATATATTTTATTTTATGTAAGTGTATGTATGTGTATCTGTGTATGTATGTATATGTATATATGTGTGTATATGTGTGTATGTGTGTATGTATATGTATATGTATATTTATATATATTTATTTTATTTTTTTGGATTGTGTGTATGTTATGTGGGACCACAGGGGTGTTCGTTAGGGGTCAGGGTGGGATTGTATTAGTAGGGTTTAAATGTAAAATGTTGATTCATTATATATGTGTTGAGTCATATGCACATGAATCAATAAAATGTTAATTACAAAAAAAGATTATGTGAATGAATATATGTTTTGCTTTTCTGTTTCAAGTGTGTGAATCAATAAAAACTGTTAATCAGAAAAAAAAAACAACAACAATGGTGACGAGGATATAACAAAGACTCATTCGTTAGTTAAATCTGAAAGTGGGTTAGGCATGCGTTACTCTGACGAGTTTATTTCAGGCGAACAAGCGAACACTGCAATCATTCGTGGGAGGTTTCCAATTCCCACAGTGGATGAACTGTTGCAAGGAATGAATAGATCAGTCATATTTAGCAAACTAGACCTGAAATGGGGGTACCATCAGCTGGAATTGACCCCAGGGTTGAGAGACATCACGACCTTCGCCGTTCACAACGGCATATATGGGTTCAAAAGACTGGTATTTGGAGTTTCTTCAGCAAGTGAGCAGTACCAGCACGAAATAGCTACTGTTCTAGCTGGCATCGAAGGAGTAGAGAACATATCCAATGACATCATCATCCATGCACCTGACAAAGAGTCTCATGATAAAAGAATGCACGCAGTACTAAAGAGACTGGAAAGCTGTGGCTTGACTCTGAATGCAGAGAAGTGCCAGTTGAACATGGACAAATTGGTGTTTATGGGCATGCTGTTGTCAGAGAAAGGCATAGGCCCGACGGCAGAAAGGGTGAGAGCAGTCATGGAGGCAAGAGAGCCTGAGAGTGCTTCAGAGGTGATAAGTTTTCTCGGTTTAGCCGGCTATAGAAGCCGTTTCATACCTCAGTTTGCAAGTATCTCAGAACCTCTGCGCAGACTGACAAAAAAGGACACCAAATTTAATTTTGGGACTGAGCAAAAGAAAGCTTTCAAAATTCTCAAAGATAAGTTGGCTGAAGCCACAACACTGGCTTATTTTGACAAAGACGCACCAATGAAAGTCATTGCTGATGCTGGACCGAAGGGCATCGGAGCAGTACTAGTGCAGGATCAAAGAGGAGGAATGGTTCCCGTCTGCTATGTGAGCAGGAGTTTGACAGTTGCAAACAGAGTGCGAAGCACTTGCACTGGTGTGGGCATGTGAACGATTGCACCCATACATGTATGGTCAGAAGTTTGATCTGGTCACAGACCACAAGGCATTTGAGGCAATTTATAGTCCTCGTTCAAAACCATGTTCACGAATCGAAAGGTGGGTCCTGAGATTACAGCCCTATGATTTTCGGGTGATTCATATACAACATAGCGGTTCCTCTATCATGCCTGCTGGGGCCATCAACCAAAGGTGAGATTCACGCACATGAAGCAGAGGAATATGTGAGGTTTATAGCTGTTTTTGCGACACCAAGCACCCTGACTACCAGGGAAGTTGAGCAGATCTTGGCAAATGATGTGGAATTACAGAGACTGAGAACTGCCATTCAAACAGGTTATTTTGATGACTTCCCTGCATACAGACTTATTGCGGGTGAGTTATGTGTCATTGGCCAAATAATACTCAGAGGAACAAGAATTGTGGTGCCACAGTCGCTGCGAGGAAGAGCATTACAGTTGGCTCATGAGGGTCATCTTGGTGTAGTAGGAACAAATCAACACCTGAGAACAAAGGTTTGGTGGCCCGGAATGGACAGGGCCAAAGAAAGCTTTGTGAGGACATGTCATGGTTGTCAGCTGGTAGCGAAACCAGATGTTCCCGAACCACTGTCACCCACAGTGATTGACAGTCTGGAGGACATTTTCAGTTGGCACGGACTTCCTTTAACTATTAGGTCAGATTGTGGACCGCAATTCAAGTCTAGTCAGTTTCAGAAGTTTTGTCAGGAGAACGGAATCCACCACATCAAAACAAATCCAAAGTGGGTGCAAGCAAATGGAGAAGTGGAAAGGCAAAACGCATCATTGATGAAACAAGTACGGATTGCCCAAGCTGAAGGCCAGGAGTGGAAAAGAGAGCTACGTAAGTATGTGACTTTCTACAGGTCCATACAACACGCCAAAATGGGCAAAAGCCCAGCGGAACTTCCTTTTCAGAGGAAGATAAGAGGAAAGTTATTAGACATCACAACACCACACAGTGAATTGTTGGACGCCATGCAAGGGGCAGACGTGTGAACGACGAGCTCTGCGCACTTTGCTAGATTTTTAATTATTTTCATGTTATAATCTGTTGAATTTTTATACACCCAGTTACACATTTGCTCTTTGATGCAAAACATGGCAAAGATTTAGATGGCGCGGCGGGAGAGGAGATCCAGCATCAGTTGTCCAACATGTTGGTGATGTTGACGAAGATTCTTGCTGACTTGGAGGATCTCGCTGTAATACGGTGATCGATTACGGCGATGGAAACAAAATTCTCTGAACTAGTTACAAGAGTGACTGATGTTGAGAGACGAATCGATTTTTTTGGAATCTTCAGAGAGGGAATTAACCGCTAACCAGCTGATTTGGAACATCTCCTTGAAAAGCTTGAAGATCTTGACAATAGAAGCCGCAGGAATAACGTTCGAATTGTTGGAATTCCTGAGCATGAGGAGGGCAGAGATATGGTGAAATTCCTAGACGAGCTTTTCCCGAGTCTGCTCAACATAACAGGCCACAAGCTGGAAACCGAGCGAGCTCACAGAGTCCCACCTCTGGACCCCCTCTAGACTGTATAGGCTTGGTCTTAAAGACACACCCACCTGCTGGAGATGCCAATCGGAGGATGGAGACATGGCCCATGTTTTTTGGTGGTGTGTTGAGATCCAGAAATTCTGGTCGAAGGTTCAGAATTTTGTGTGCGACATGGTGGGCACTCAAGTTTCGTTTTGCCCCAGATTTGTGTTCTGGGCGATGGGGCGGTCATCGATGTGGGGGATGGCCATATAGAGAACTGGGTTCTGACCTGTGTGATGATTGCCAGGCAGGTTATTTTGAGGGGTTGGAGGTCAGCTGGTGCGCCACCATATCCGGAGTGGTGCACAGAGGTGGGGAGGGTGGCAGCTTATAAGGAGGTGTCATCGGGAAGACGGGGTGGCTTGGATAAGTTTATTCGGAAATGGGGCAGGTATTTGCAGTTTTTGGAGGGCTCTCGGGTGGGGTGTGGAGAGAGTAGTGTATTATAGTTAGTATGATGATTATGTGTGTGTATGTACAGGTGCATCTCAATAAATTAGAATGTGGAAAAGTTCATTTATTTCAGTAATTCAACTCAAATTGTGAAACTCGTGTATTAAATAAATTCAATGCACACAGACTGCAGTAGTTTAAGTCTTTGGTTCTTTTAATTGTGATAATTTTGGCTCACATTTAACAAAAACCCACCAATTCACTATCTCAAAAAATTAGAATACATCATAAGACCAATAAAAAAAAACATTTTTAGTGAATTGTTGGCCTTCTGGAAAGTATGTTCATTTACTGTATATGTACTCAATACTTGGTAGGGGCTCCTTTTGCTTTAATTACTGCCTCAATTCGGCGTGGCACGGAGGTGATCAGTTTGTGGCACTGCTGAGGTGGTATGGAAGCCCAGGTTTCTTTGACAGTGGCCTTCAGCTCATCTGCATTTTTTGGTTTCTTGTTTCTCATTTTCCTCTTGACAATACCCCATAGATTCTCTATGAGGTTCAGGTCTGGTGAGTTTGCTGGCCAGTCAAGCACACCAACACCATGGTCATTTAACCAACTTTTGGTGCTTTTGGCAGTGTGGGCAAGTGCCAAATCCTGCTGGAAAATGAAATCAGCATCTTTAAAAAGCTGGTCAGCAGAAGGGAGCATGAAGTGCTCCAAAATTTCTTGGTAAACAGGTGCAGTGACTTTGGTTTTCAAAAAACACAATGGACCAACACCAGCAGATGACATTGCACCCCAAATCATCACAGACTGTGGAACCTTAACACTGGGCTTCAAGCAACTTGGGCTATGAGCTTCTCCACCCTTCCTCCAGACTCTAGGACCTTGGTTTCCAAATGAAATACAAAACTTGCTCTCATCTGAAAAGAGGACTTTGGACCACTGGGCAACAGTCCAGTTCTTCTTCTCCTTAGCCCAGGTAAGACGCCTCTGACGTTGTCTGTGGTTCAGGAGTGGCTTAACAAGAGGAATACGACAACTGTAGCCAAATTCCTTGACATGTCTGTGTGTGGTGGCTCTTGATGCCTTGACCCCAGCCTCAGTCCATTCCTTGTGAAGTTCACCCAAATTCTTGAATCGATTTTGCTTGACAATCATAAGGCTGCGGTTCTCTCGGTTGGTTGTGCATCTTTTTCTTCCACACTTTTTCCTTCCACTCAACTTTCTGTTAACATGCTTGGATACAGCACTCTGTGAAAAGCCAGCTTCTTTGGCAATGAATGTTTGTGGCTTACCCTCCTTGTGAAGGGTGTCAATGATTGTCTTCTGGACAACTGTCAGATCAGCAGTCTTCCCCATGATTGTGTAGCCTAGTGAACCAAACTGAGAGACCATTTTGATAACTCAGGAAACCTTTGCAGGTGTTTTGAGTTGATTAGCTGATTGGCATGTCACCACATTCTAATTTATTGAGATGCACCTGTATGTATGTATGTATGTATGTACTGTATGTATATGTATATATATGTGTATGTATTCATGTTTGTATATATATATATATGTATATTTTTTTATATATGTATATATGTGTGTCGGTTTGATTTTTATTTCTATATATTTACTTATGTTTGACCACAGGGTTGTTTTTTGGGGGGGCGGGGTCGGGGAGGGGGGGTTGTGGGTTTTAAATGTTGATTTTATATATATATATATATATATATATATATATATGTTTACATTTCATTGTTATTGTATGATTTAATAAAAAAATGTACACCACACAGTGATCTTGAAGCTTGAGACAGAGACGCAGAGCAAAAAGGAAAAGCCAAGATATACACAGACTTAGAGGTCGGCGATCAAGTGCTTGTGAAGCAGGATAAAACAGACCAATTCACAACAACATTTCACAGTATGCCTCAAAAAGTCGTACACAGAGAAGGTAAGCATGTGTGGCAGTGGGGGCGTGGTCAAGTGTCCATCCGGAGAGAAAGTGTTAAGGGCGCTTGCACCTGAGCTAGATTATGTTTAACTCCTGTCTCTAATTCCAGTGAGCATGGGGAGAGTGGCATATAAGCAGCCACGCCACCAGCAGAGGAGAGAGAGAGAGAGTCTGGCACAAGGAAAGCCACTGTGCTCCTGAAGCTGTAGAGTTTAATCTATTGTGTTTGTGAAGCTGATGTGTCTAACTAACTACGTGCCTGTGAAGCTGATGTGTTTAAGTGACTACGTGCCTGTGAAGCTGATGAGTTTGTGAAGTTTTAAAGCATTGAAGTGGCCGATTAACAGTCTTACCTGAGCCTGGAAAACCCGCTTCCCTGTGTTCTCCTTCCCTTCTGCTGTGAAGTTGTGTTACACTGGTGTCAAAACCCGGGATCAAGATCAAAGACGGTACGCCTCATGGAGTCCTCACCATTGACCGAGGTCCTCAAGTCCCTCGCTGGCCTACACCACTCCCACCAACAGGCCCTGCTTGAGCTCTGACAGGACCAAAATTGTAGGTTCCACGAGATCCTCAGAGCTCAGGCAGAGGACCGGCAGGCGATTCGGAGCCTCCTAAGTCAGGGGAAAGCCCTGGATGCATCCCCAGACAACAGTAGCCCCATGCCCCCAGCCATGCTCATGAAGATGGGGCCGGTGGATGACCCAGAAGCCTTCCTGGACCTCTTTGAGCGGTCTAGTAGTGGTAGCAATGTCGTCATGAGTGTATAAGGTTGCGGGTTTAATTCCAGCCTTTTCAAGGGAAAGTTTATGCATTTCACACACTTAACTTCTACCAGTAGATTTTGCTTTAAAAAATAAATGTATTGAAACATAAAAAAATAAAATAAAAATAAATAAACAATATTTCCATAGCTAAGCTCCTCAAACAAATGGACGAGCAAGGCTACGATCCAGAGACGTTCAAAGAGCAAGAGGAAATGCGTGACACTGGAAAAGATGCTCTATTTGATGCTCCAATGTCTCCAGCCGGCATTCTCGGAGGCTCTATGATTAGAATTGCTGAGCGTTACGTCATGACTCAGCAAAAATGACAGGCTATGAGAAATTTTATGCCAAAACAGAGCAGTACTTCATCACAACCGGCTCGCTTCCGCTCTGTCTCGGTCAAGTGTTAATGTTTTTTTTTATATATATATACAGGTGCATCTCAATAAATTAGAATGTCGTGGAAAAGTTAATTTATTTCAGTAATTCAACTCAAATTGTGAAACTCGTGTATTAAATAAATTCAATGCACACAGACTGAAGTAGTTTAAGTCTTTGGTTCTTTTAATTGTGATGATTTTGGCTCACATTTAACAAAAACCCACCAATTCACTATCTCAAAAAATTAGAATATGGTGACATGCCAATCAGCTAATCAACTCAAAACACCTGCAAAGGTTTCCTGAGCCTTCAAAATGGTCTCTCAGTTTGGTTCACTAGGCTACACAATCATGGGGAAGACTGCTGATCTGACAGTTGTCCAGAAGACAATCATTGACACCCTTCACAAGGAGGGTAAGCCACAAACATTCATTGCCAAAGAAGCTGGCTGTTCACAGAGTGCTGTATCCAAGCATGTTAACAGAAAGTTGAGTGGAAGGAAAAAGTGTGGAAGAAAAAGATGCACAACCAACCGAGAGAACCGCAGCCTTATGATTATCAAGCAAAATCGATTCAAGAATTTGGGTGAACTTCACAAGGAATGGACTGAGGCTGGGGTCAAGGCATCAAGACACAGACATGTCAAGGAATTTGGCTACAGTTGTCGTATTCCTCTTGTTAAGCCACTCCTGAACCACAGACAACGTCAGAGGCGTCTTACCTGGGCTAAGGAGAAGAAGAACTGGACTGTTGCCCAGTGGTCCAAAGTCCTCTTTTCAGATGAGAGCAAGTTTTGTATTTCATTTGGAAACCAAGGTCCTAGAGTCTGGAGGAAGGGTGGAGAAGCTCATAGCCCAAGTTGCTTGAAGTCCAGTGTTAAGTTTCCACAGTCTGTGATGATTTGGGGTGCAATGTCATCTGCTGGTGTTGGTCCATTGTGTTTTTTGAAAACCAAAGTCACTGCACCCGTTTACCAAGAAATTTTGGAGCACTTCATGCTTCCTTCTGCTGACCAGCTTTTTAAAGATGCTGATTTCATTTTCCAGCAGGATTTGGCACTTGCCCACACTGCCAAAAACACCAAAAGTTGGTTAAATGACCATGGTGTTGGTGTGCTTGACTGGCCAGCAAACTCACCAGACCTGAACCCCATAGAGAATCTATGGGGTATTGTCAAGAGGAAAATGAGAAACAAGAGACCAAAAAATGCAGATGAGCTGAAGGCCACTGTCAAAGAAACCTGGGCTTCCATACCACCTCAGCAGTGCCACAAACTGATCACCTCCATGCCACGCCGAATTGAGGCAGTAATTAAAGCAAAAGGAGCCCCTACCAAGTATTGAGTACATATACAGTAAATGAACATACTTTCCAGAAGGCCAACAATTCACTAAAAATGTTTTTTTTTTATTGGTCTTATGATGTATTCTAATTTTTTGAGATAGTGAATTGGTGGGTTTTTGTTAAATGTGAGCCAAAATCATCACAAATAAATGAACCAAAGACTTAAACTACTTCAGTCTGTGTGCATTGAATTTATTTAATACACGAGTTTCACAATTTGAGTTGAATTACTGAAATAAATGAACTTTTCCATGACATTCTAATTTATTGAGATTTTTTAAGCAAAATCAACCGGTAGAATTTAAGTGCGTGAACTGCGTGAATTTTTCCTTAAAAAGGCTGGAATTAAACCCGCAACCTTATACACTCATGGGGACACTGCTACCACTAGACCAACCAGTTAGATCAGCAGAATTGATGTATTTTACTATAAACTAACAATATCCAACAACAGACATTTAGAGCTTAAGTTTTTTTTTTTGGGGGGGGATTTTTCCCCTTTTTCTCCCAGTTTGGAATGCCCAATTCCCAATGTGCTCTAAGTCCTCGTGGTCGCATAGTGATTCGCCTAAGTCCGTGTGGCGGAGGATGAATCCCAGTTGCCTCCGCGTCTGAGACAGTCAACCCGCACATCTTATCACGTGGCTTGTTGAGCGCGTTGCCACGGAGACATAGCGCGTGTGGAGGCTTCATGCCATCCACTGCGGCAACCACGCTCAATTCACCATGCACCCCACATTATAGCGACCACGAGGAGGTTACCCCATGTGACTCTACCCTCCCTAGCAACCGGGCCAATTTGGTTGCTTAGGAGACCTGGCTGGAGTCACTCAGCACGCCTTGGGATTTGAACTAGCGAACTAGTGAACTCCAGGGGTGGTAGCCAGCATATTTTACCACTGAGCTACCCAGGCCCCCTATTTAGAGCTTAAGTTAAATTAATTATGTGAAATATTTATTTGAGCGCTTGAATTTGTCATAAAAATTAGTTTATCAAAACAGATAATTAAAAAATATTTTACCATGCATAACTTAATTAATAATGAGTGTCACAACTTCACATCCCTGTGAAAGCGGTAAAATCATAAACAGAGCGCGCATGCGCGAGAATCTTGCTGTGAAACGGTTACCTTCTAGGCTGCTTTCCACTTCAAATTTTTAGCCAATTGTACAAAGGTGCCTCTGTTTGTTCCTGGCAGGCAGCAGATGCCCATCCTAACCACTGTAATAAGAAGACATCCATGGTTTTACCTGTGCTTATATGGCATTACACTGTAAATATAAGGGCAAGAACATTAAGGGGTTTAACATTCAGGACCTCCAAGACTTATGGACAAATTATGGACAAAGCTTTCCTCCTGTGTATTATACTGTATGTTCTGTTAGATTGATGTTTAATAATAAAAAAAAAAAAAAAATATATATATATATATATATATATATATATATATATATATTTATATATATAGTTTGCCTTTAGATATTCCTAGAAATTACTTAAATCATTAAGAGCCTGATAAAAGGAAAATAATACCTGTTATGGAAACCAAAATTTTCACGAGCACATTCCCAACTCAGTAATGTGGTCCACTCATGGGTAAAGTCAGACAAACTAGTTCTATAATAAGTAACTAGTCCTAATAAGTGTTAATAACTAATCCTAATAATAAGGTGTAGATTAAATTGTTTCATTCAAAAGGTTCCAGATGCTTAGACGATATAAAAATCACTCAGAGTACTATACCATATAAAGTACCATAGATGAATATATATATATATATATATATATATATATACCATAATATTACCATCACTTTACCATGGTGTCAAAGCTGGCTACTTTTTTTTGAAGGTTACTGTGAGAAAGTTTAACGACTTCATGTTAATCTTTAAGTCTAAATGCTTTGAAGATGTAAAAATCCAAAATCCAAAAGTCACCAGAATCATACTGTAAAAAATAAAATCTTACTGGGGAGCATACCAACAAACCCCACTACAAAATAAGGGAGAAACGCCCCTGCATAGTATTTTTATTAGTAATAGGATTAAGTAAACGTGATGAAAATGTAATAAAAACAGTTTTAAGATTTTTGCTTTTAAGATTTCAATTTCAAAACAAAATTTCTATAAATTGAACTGAGTAATCTTTAATAAAATAAAATAAAATAATAAGCTAAATATTTATAGTTTTATTAATGTAGTTTTTTTTTTTAAAATACACAATTCAATTTGATGTAATTTTGTTGTGAAATTGAAATGCGTAAATCTGAAAAATACACTCTTTACAGTGTACGTTATACGTGCAAAGTCATGAAACTTTGGTATTTTTATGCAAGCATGCGCTAAGTCTTAGTGGGTTGTGAAATAGTTGTTTAATATTACGCATACTTCTATGACAGTGACGAGCTCCTTTTATATGCATGGGAAATGTGGTTCTCATCAAGACTTGGATGTAGGCTCTGTTAAATTATAGAGAATGAATGTATTACTAATCATATTGATCTGTTGACACACAAAGCATAGCTAGTATTACCAGTGATTGTATCGGCCTTACAGGTAAGGCTGTGGATTTTTGCACGCACTTCACTTCTACAGGTCAATTTTGCTTTAAAAAAATAATTTATTGAAACACACCCACACAAAAATCTATAATATTTCTCAATTCAAATTATACTATAAATGAAATGAAAATATAATAAAAAATAATGTAGTCATAAAATCATATATAATCACCTCCCCAAATCCAAAATTTTTACTCTGTCTAACTTCTTTCACCGGCCCCTTTTGCAGTGACTGTAAATCTAAATAAAACATATTAATAAAAATAATAATTAATAATAATAATTAAAAAATAAACCATGGCCTACGTATAAAGTTTAAGTTCAAATTTGTATTTCATAAAACGGTGATTGTCTTGGACATAATTTGATGTTCCACAATATTTTAAGAGTTTGGACATGAACTTTATTACCACCTGCTTGTGAAATCTCCAAATGCAAATGCAGGAACTGAGTTTAGACTCTGCACTGAGAATAGACGTGGTTTTGAAACATCTTGGTGCAATGACCTATTTCTCAGGAAAATAGCAAATTGTGCTTTGCTCCAATTCATTAACAGATAGCGCAACCACTCCCACCCGCAGCCACTTGTGCTTTGTGCTGGAACGAAACTGCACTTAGAATTAGTGCTCTCACAAAAATGAGATAAGACGTAGCACATGGATTTGCCCGTTGCGCTGCGCCTAGTGCGGACATGAAAAATATAGCCCCTAGTCCACCAAGACCAAATCCTATCAATTACAGCCCAAACCATTCTGAGATTTGTCAAGACTTATATAACAATAAATGAAAAACAAACCTTAAAACAAGGCAAAACAAAATACTCGACAACTAAACGATGGAAACCAGCCAACCAGCAGCACAACGGCATTTCATTCAGTTCATCATGCTCCACCACAGCCACACTAGGTAAAACAGGACATTTCTCTGGGCTATGGCATTAAAGTAGAAACAGAAAAGAACAGTACTGTACACAAAACAATAATAAAACAGTGTTAACACTTAATCCCACAGACCAATTTAATCTGACCTCATCTATGTATGAACAATGACAAATGTATTTTGAATGCTTTTGTTGTCTGTTGTGCCAGACGCTTAAAAAAAATAAAAGGACATTTTTATGTCCTTCAAAAACACGTAAATTTGAAATTGAAATAATGAATATTCCATTTCAAAACGAACAAAAGAATGTTCAAATTTCTGGTTCAGTCCAAGAGACAAATGCTCCTTTTTTTTATTACTGGAATATAGATAGGCAATACTATTCAATACCATCCATACATTTATTATGCATTCCACAGTTCCATTCCTGTTCAACACAGTCCATAGTCTGAAATATAGATACAGGTAATTCCCATCATCCACATATTTAACTTAAAAAACACGAATTTGCCATTTTCTAGCATATGGAGTGAAAACCTACACATAATTCCTGTTCCTTAATAAACCCTGCTGTTTTTCAGGCCTTTCAAGTCATACTGATACAAATTTGCTGGGCCTGATCCTTCAAATATACTTTTCCTTTCACATGTTATAACACCATCACAACAGAATGTAATGCTTGATTGGTCATCTATGTGTCCATTAAGCATGAAAAAAAAAACAAACACAAGACATGAGATGTTGTAACATTATTGGCTGCTGACAATGACGTGCAGTTTATTTACAAAAGTGAATGCCCTAACTATACACGTGAACTAAACATGAACTTGACATAAACCTGACTTGATATAAACTTGGCTTGACATAAACGAGGCCTGACATAAACATCTATACTCACATTCAATACTAGACCCAAACACAATGGAAAACATGAGGCTTAAATACATGGACATGGGGGAACATAAACCAATGAACAAACAGAACTGATAACAAGATAGTTAAACAATAAACCAATGAAAACATGACACATGAACATGGAGGGAAAACAGAAATCACATGACACGGGAAACAGGAACTAAACATTTCAAAATAAGACATGAACCAACAAAATACACATGACATATCCCCCCACTAAGGGGTGGCTCCCGACACCCCAACACAAACAAAACACGTAAAACATGACATAAATTCAAAGTTCTGTAGGGAGCGGGGGGAGGGGGGGGGGTGTCTTGAGGCGTGGCAGAGTCCGTGGAGCCATGAGAGGCTCGAGGGGCGGAGCCATGGAAGGTGGAGCCGTGAGAGGCTCAAGGGGCGGAGCCATGGAACTTGGTGCCCGGAGAGTAGCCGAAGACTCGAAAGGCCAGGGTGGAGCCGATGGCAGGGAGGACCAAGGCAGTGCTAGAGGCTCGGAGGAGCAAGGTGGAGCTGGGGGATTGGAAGACTGAGGTGGAGCCGGTGGGACTGAGGACCAAGGTGGAGCCATAGTGAAGGAGATCCCTGGTGGAGCTGACAGATCGGAGGGACAAGGCACAGCCAGAGGATCGGAGAGCCAAAGCGGAGCCAGGTGACCAACAGACCAAGGAGGAGCCGGAGGGACGAGGGACCCCGGCAAAGCCGACAGGCTGAAGGACCGCAGTGGAGCCGAGGGAACGCAGAGCTGAGGCAATGTCGAGGGACTGACAGGCCAAGGCGAAGTCCAGGGCTCGGAGGGTCCAGGCGGGGTTGGAGGGCCGAAAGTTCCCCTTGCCTGCTCAGCAGAACGAAGGGTGGGTATAAGGGTGGGAACCATCTCCAGGTCCAACTGCTCAGGTGTGGCTGTGACGTGGCATGGAGCAGGCTGAGGCGTCGCTGTGACGTGGCATGGAGCAGGCTGAGGCGTCGCTGTGACGTGGCATGGAGCAAAAGATGGTGCTAGCTCAGCGACCATGACTAGGAACTCTGGATTGGCGGCCATGTCGTGAACCTCTGGCTCGGCGGCGGCCATGTCGTGGACCTCTGGCTCGGCATCCGCCTCCCCCACAGTGAACGTGGAACCAATGATCTGCAGGGCGAGGTCGATATACTGAGCAAGGGTAAGGGTACTTTTACCGCCTGGCATCAGAATGGAGATTGGCTCACTCAGTCCAAACCAGAAACAGTCTTTGAGTACAACCTCATTAAAGTCCACCTGGAAGGCCAGCTCACAAAAGTCCTCCACATAGTCCTCCAGGGGACGATTCCCCTGACGTAGGCGCAGAAGCCGAACTGCTGGGTTCATGGTTGGGTCAAGTATTCTGTAACGTTGTTGGCTGCTGACAATGATGGCAATGACAAAGATGACGTGAAGATGAAGAACCCAAGTGCACATTATTTTTTGCAAAAGTGAATGCCCTAACTATACACATGAACTAAACATAAACATAAACATAAACATGAACTTGATATAAACGTGGCTTGGCATAAACGTGGCTTGGCATAAACGTCTATACTCACATTCAATACTAGACCCAAACACAATGGAAAACATGAGGCTTAAATACATGGACATGGGGGAACATAAACCAATGAACAAACAGAACTGGTAACAAGATAATTAAACAGTAAACCAATGAAAACATGACACATGAACATGGAGGGAAAACAGAAATCACATGACACGGGAAACAGGAACTAAACATTTCAAAATAAAAAACATGAATCAACAAAATACACATGACAGATGTTAACACGAAGTGGACAAATATGCAGCAAAATTTAAATATCACATCAGAGAAATACTTTTGGACTGGGATAGCTCTTGACAAAGATTAATTGTAATCTAACATTTAATTTACAATATACAGTATGTATCTCAAAACATTTAGAGATTCCTTTAAAAAAATGTGAGAATGTGTTGCCGCTGTGGCCTGATGGTTAGCACATATGCAAGTTTGAGTCTGGTTTATGACATCCTCCAATTCCTCATCATTTCCTGTCCTATCTCTCTACTGTACCTTTCCATAAAAGTGGCAAAAAGTCCATAAATTAATAAAAAGGTGTGAAAATATGTTGATTTGATATCAATGCAATATTGATGGGCTATTATATGTGTATATATTTGTCCATTGAAGACCTAATAGTCTTCAATAATAAATTAAAGGGTTAGTTCACCTAAAAATGAAATTTCTCTCATCCTTTACTCACCCTCATGATATCCCAGGTGTGTATGACTTTCTTTCTCAGCAGAACACATTTGAAGAAAAATATCTTAACTCAGTGGGTCTTTAAAATGCAAGTGTATGGGGATCAGACCTTTGAAGCTCCAAAAATCACAGTCAGCATAAACGTCATCCATACGACTCCAGTGGTTAAATCAATGTCTTCTAAAGTGACACAATCACTTTTGGTGTGTAAAAGATAAATATTTAAGTACTTTTTTTAACTCTAAATCATGCTTCTGGTCAGCAGCGAGTGATGTAATCGCATTGGCATTTGAAACACTTGAGAACTGACGCACGTGCGTCACAGCTGGAAGAGCAGTGCTGTTTACAAGTGCGGAGGAACGCTGTACAGAAGCTTCGTTGGATTCGTTTTAGATCTGTAATTGTATCTGTTTTTTTACTCATAATGGTGCATTTGTGTGCTTATCCTGATGTCTCAACCGAGAAAAAATGTGAGATTACGTCCGTGACATGCCACACGAGAGACCATGTCAACTCGAGAATGCATATACTGCTGACTGGAAGCAATGGTTTATAATAAAAAGTACTTAAATATTGATCTTTTTTTTTTGCACCAAAAGCAATCTTATCACTTAAGAAAACATTGGTTTAACCACTGGAGTCGTATGGATGACGTTTATACTGACTGTCTGTGATTTTTGGAGCTTCAAAAGTGAAATCACCATCCACTTGCATTTTAAGGACCTACTGATCTAAGATATTTTACTATTTTTCTTCAAATGTGTTCTGGTGAAGAAAGAAAGTCATACACACATGGGATAT
This sequence comes from Myxocyprinus asiaticus, assembly GCF_019703515.2. Taxonomy (NCBI): domain Eukaryota; kingdom Metazoa; phylum Chordata; class Actinopteri; order Cypriniformes; family Catostomidae; genus Myxocyprinus; species Myxocyprinus asiaticus. Next base: position 995,742 of record NC_059391.1, on the reverse strand, counting down.
CATGAGGGTGAGTAAATGATGAGACACCATGGAGGAAAAGAACACCTTTAAGAACACCTGTATGTTCCAAAGCGAAACTAGCAAAATATTCTGTTGACAGATGAAACTTAAGCAGAGTTTTTTGGAAAAAACACAACACTATGCGTGTAGAAAAAAAAAAAAGGCAAAGCACACCAATATTAAAACCTCATCCCAACAGTGAAGCTTGGTGGAGGCAACATGATCACAGGGAAATCAGCTAAATTTAGTTCATATCGTTTTTCTGCCAAAAATTCGGACCCAATTTGCCAAATTCCAGACAAGCGCCACCACGCAGCCTCCCCCCTTTTTAATCTCTGCCTAGCAATATATGACATTTGCACAGTACGTGAAGTAATGATGTTTTGGTCTCAGTACTGTGAGGGTTAGGTTTAGAGTTTGGGTCAGGAGTATATTAATGTAATTACTACTGGAATTTTTCAAAAAAATCAAATGTGCTGTGCCTTTCATGTCACATCCATTCAAAGCAGAAAGTGAAAGAACGCAGTGTGGTCTCAGTGCTGTTATTATACTCATTAGAACTTGGAAAGCATTAACCAATTTTAGCAGACAAAACAATCAACCTCTTGTTGCCGATTTTACAGTGAAATCAGTCTGGTGGTGGGGCGATCATGGATTCTGGCATCATCTTCAGCTTGCGATCATTGACGGAAAAATTAATTCCCAAGTTTCTCAGGACATTTAGCAGGAGAATGCAAGGCCATTTGTCCACTGATTGAGGCTCAACAGAAAACAACCCATGCTGGGTAAATCAATAAAAGAGTTCAACAAAAATGTGTTTAAGCAAACTGTGTACAGTTACTACAGTACTGTGTACTGTTATTACAGGCATGTTTGTAGTAAAGAGAAGTACTATCAAGATTTATGAAAAAGTTAATGGGTGAAATGCTACTTGCTTTAGCAGTAGAATCAGGGTGGATCTGGTGCTTTGCATGTATAATACTCAATATACATGTTTGTTAATTGCGTCTTCCTTAACATGTGCTTATATTAAACAGCACACTTTGTACACAATTAACTACATAGAATAGAACAATGTGTATTAAAGAGAACTGTTTTTAGTACTAGAGCTAGTACATAATTATATAGTGCTTTTCTTGACTCTATATTAAAGGAATGTTCCGGGTTCAATACATGTTCAATTGACAGCATTTGTGGCATAATGTTGATTAGCACAAAAGTAATTTCGACTTGTTCCTCCTTTTTTTTACAAAAAAAAAAAAAAAAAAAGCATAAATCGAGGTTCCAGTGAGGCACTTACAATTTAAGTTAATGGGGCCAATTTTTTACATTTCACTGTTTCAAAAGTATAGACACAAGACTTGCGTGTAAACATGATTTTAGTTTTGTTACCATGACGATGTAATGTCAACAAACCCTAAATCCCTAAAATGACTGTAAAAATTACAATTTAAACAACTTTACAGCTCAAATAATACATGAGTTTTGACGGAAGAATTAATGTAAGTGCTTTTATAAAATGACAAGCTTCAAATTTCTGTTTAAATCCTCCAAAAATTGGCCCCATTCACTTCCATTGTAAGTGCCTCACTATAACCTCGATTTTAGTTTTTTTTAAAGATTCAAGGGACGAGTCGAAATTTTTTTTGTGGTAATCAACATTATGCCACAAATGCTGTCGATCGAGCTTAACTTGTATTGAACCCGGAACATTCCTTTATGGTTTTTGGCAGTCACTACACTGTGGCTTCTCTCGTGGTGAACAATAAATCTTGTCCACGACTGACACCTTCCTGCTTTATAACATTGCAAGCTGATTTCTGTAGATGCATCTCTGAGGCTCCCAAAGGCACTTGTTATGATTCTTTAACAGTAATGCAGTGAACTGGCCACTAGACGGCGCCACTAACATGTCCAACACATGCTTCATGAGTCCTGCAGTAAGACTTCTTTGTTTCTGAGCACTCTGCAGGGCTCTTCCTCTGCATATCGCACATGCACATGTCTATGTTCTCTGATTTTAAAATGAAGGCTGCTGAGACTCCTCTTCAGATCTGGAGTCAGCGTTGGTCCTGGTTTGTGGTGGTATAACCCTTGAGGTGGCTGATTCTGTGGATCTGGCTGGATCCTCATAGACAGTCATAGGCGGTTCCCTCTCAGACAGAGCTTCAGCTTCTGGAGGGTAAGGAGGAGGTGGGAGATCGAACCATGGGGGTCGGCTGCAAAAAAGAATGGATGGATTTGATGGGCTTCATAACATGAAATATATGATTATGGTAGCAGGACAGACCAAGTTAACAGCAAAGTGGTGAAAGCAGTGGGGGGGGTGGTGAACATCTCCAAGATGTCTGTTTATGAGCATTGCATTCTAATTTTTGTGTACCAGCGACTGATCAATATCATAAAAAGAGCAGATTTACAAGCATCCTAAATCAAAAACATCTTAAGTATACTGGCTTAATGCCCTTTTGACATCCAAGACTAAATGTTTTACATGTACAGCAGATGCGCAAACACACACTAAAAAAGACTTCCAGATGAAAATATATATATAAATACAATAATACTACCATCACTTTACCATGGTGTCAAAGCTGGCTACTTTTTTTGAAGGTTACTGTGAGAAAGTTTAACGACTTCATGTGAATCTTTAAGTCTAAATGCTTTGAAGATATAAAAATCCAAAATCTAAAAGTCACCAGAATCATATTGCAAACACACATGAAATAGACATTTAGGTGATCTGGGACAAGTTTGAACTAAGGCTGTCTATCGATAATTTTTTTTTTAGCTAATTAATTATGACATGCCGATTAGTCCATCAAATTAATCACAATTAATCGCATATATCAATATTAGCTGAGAAAGGCCCCCAAATAAAGATAATTCAATATAAATATACATTGAATGGCCGCGAGACGGGTGGCGTCTGCTTCCTGTGGAGGACGCCGGAGCCGGACCACGGGGGCGGGCTGTGGCGGAGCCGGTGTTGTTGCTGCAGGAGGACGCCCTTGGCGACGAGCAGACAGGGTGCAGGGTCTTAAGCTGCGCCGGGGCAGGATATGTTGTAAGTGCACTGAATACAACCGCTCGGCTCCAAAGAGAAAATCTGAATGAGTGGTTGCATACCAGCTCCTTTTATACCCGTATGTCCGGGGGAGTGGCATGTAAATTCCACTCACCAATTCTCATTGGCCTTTTTTTCAAAAAAGCAGAGGTGTTTGGGGCTCCCAAGTGTGACCCCTAGTGTCACTACATCGACACAACATCGAGTGAGTGATAGATAGGGAACACTGTGTTTTTAAGATTTCTAGAATTATCTGTACTGTTCACCTATCAGGTCTCTGTACTCGTAAGGGATGATGTCAATTCATTTGTATATACCTCTAATTACTGTTGTTTCTGTAATCCAAGTTAGTTTGAGGTTAGATTCTCAACTCGACAACTCGACTGTGTGTCCCCTGGAGGACTCAACTGTTCATAACACCGGCTCTCATTCTGTGGCTGCACTGCTTGTGAGGTTTGTTGAGGCTCGCTGACCACTTCCTGGTGATACGACTTGTAATTGTACTTCAAGCTTGAATTGCTCCGATAGTAGGAATATAGGTAGTTTTACTACGGAATTTATGTGTGTCAAGCTGATTTTTTTGACAATGATTAATTGAAATGTTTTTTTAAACAAGTGTTGCACTAAATGAATGTTACATCGACAGCCCTCGTTTAAATGTTAAAAGTATTGTTAATAATGTCTTAGCATTAGTAAATATTTTAATTTAATTTCATCTGTAGTGTTTGTAGACATACCCAACATCCTGTACAGCTTGCGAATATGATGGTGGCAGGTCTATCGCCGCAGTAGGATATTGTGAGCGAGACAGCAACTGGAGACTATGAACCGAACTGAATGGCTCTGACTGAGATGAACACTGGGTTATGGAGAGGCCACGGCCTGCTGGATGAACATGTCCTCTGTCCACTATCACAAACCGAGACAGCAGCAGTGGCTGGTGACATGCACCTCTGTGGACACCTTGAGGCAGCAAGACACTTCGCTTTCTCTGATGGTGCAGAACAAGGGCCATCAATGCCACCACCAGGACAAAGATGATGGCACTGCCAATAACTGCATAAGTGATACTGGGGTAATAGCGCAGTCGATAGTCCAGTGTCACAAAGTCCTGTCCTGGGGATTCTTTGAGAGAAAAAGAGACGAAGATGATCAAATATCTGTATCAACATTTTAGTAAATGCAAATAAACATGCACAGGCCACATACAGTACAACACACAAACATAACCTGAAGGTAAATTTCTAACACTTAAGTTGAAGAACACATTACTTGGTTAATCAGTTGATTTGTTTTTGTGTACACTTATTTTTTTTTCAAACATTTAAAATGACAAACATAAGGTAAATATAAAAATAATATAACACAAACCTGTTTAAATTTCATGTCTATTTGCATGACTGATCCAATTTAAACTGCTTCAGCTATAAACCAGAATTTTAATTAGCCAACCTCAAGAAACAAAAGTTAAATAAACACAACAACACAATATATTTTGTGATATGAAGATTTTATTCTTTAGTCAGGTAGACAGCATTGATTTTTCACATTTGAAAACGAGATTTTGAGGGATAGACGTACAGTCTGTTCAATAGATTGTACAACCTAATGTTCTAGATCATGTCAAATTAACATGTTTTTATCTCATGTTTTCAGGAGTTATTAAACAGTCCAATCAATTGATCTTTAGAAGAAGACTGTACTTCTATCCCTCCCAGCCTTATTTTCAGGCAGCCAAGTGTCTTGGCAACATACTCCTGCTCTTCATATGTAAAGAGTTCCCCACTAAATAATTGTGTTTTTATTTTGCCAGGTTTTTTAACTTTCCTTTTTTGAGCTTCTCACACACAAGCATTTACAATGTTATTTATATTAATTATTTCATTTATATATTAGCCATTGAAATAAGGTTGTCAGAGATGATGAACATTTGGGGTAATCATTAAGTAAAAGGTATTAAAATACTTTCCTTGAACAGATGTGAGTATACACAACTTACACTCATTGAATTATATAATATCTTGAATTTTTGAGTCCGACATTTGCTTAGAGTTACTCAATTTGAAAATATCCAGTATTTTTTTTAAGCTTCACACAGTCATGAGTGTCTAAAGGGGTCTTGTATAAATGTTGGTTACACCAGATGAATAACAGTATTTGATGAACAAAAAGTTTGTGAAATTATAATATTTTAAAACAAAATAGTTTCACTGCTTCTTTTTTTTTTTTAAATAAAGATTTTTTCCGAACTACTTATGCCAATTTTTTTTTCAAAAGTTTCAGTTGTTAATGACACTTTTATTTATTTATTTAATTGTTTTGCCATCTATATACGATCACACCACTTCAAAATGTTTGACCACAGAAAAAAATATCAAAATGAACTGAAATTTAAAGCATGTTCATCATAGTAGAGGTGTATTCAAGTAATGGTTTGTCTGATTTGCATGTCTAATGTATTTTTGAATATCTTAATACTGTAGATCTGAAAAAAAAAAAATGCATCACATCTTTGACCCATACGTATACGATTCATTATGAGATGTTATGCATCAACTACCCATTATTTTTAAGATCTAATGTCTCAGAAGAGATGGGAGATGTATTTAAACATTTATTGTCATTATGGAAAAAAGTTAGCAAGCATATTGTGCATTAAAGTAGATTTTAACTTATACATTTTTTGTCTGAATATAATTAAGTTATGATGCTTACAGCAGTAGTAAATTGTTGCAGTATACAATTCTTAAATAATATAACATTAATTTTAATCATTCAGCAGATGCTTTTATCCAAAGCGATTTACAACAGAAGGTTATCAAAAGTGTCAGGCTAGGAGAGAGGAGGACCCAAAACTGCTAAGTAATTTAACCCAATGTTTATTGAGAGAGAGAGACAGGCAGACAAAGGGTAAAAGATGACCAGGGAAAACACAGTCAACCAATCTGGGGCTTAAGAGGGGAGCCACACTGGGCAGGTGCTACCGCCAACAAGCAGGGGGCAGACAAGTGTGCTCCAGAGCGACAGCAATGCGTGCGGGGCTGAGGGCAGCAGCACTGGCGGGAGGTGAGCAGAGGATCTGCCTCAAGTGACCTGGTGCTATAGGGCTGGAGGGAGAAAGAGAAAAGCAGAGAAATGTAGCGGGAAATGGTGTGGATGACAAAGCTGGGAGTCTCGCTGGAGAGGAGGTTGGTCTGGGAAAGGCACCACAAACAGGAATCAAACAGGCAAGGAAAACAACCGACAGAGCTGAGAGACGGTTTGCAGGGTTGGACTGCTTGCACAAAAACACAAGACAATCTGACAAAAGACAGCAAACACGAGGGATTGAAATAGGCAGAGGAACAGGTAAAACAAATCAGGATAACGAGCCCAACGTCTCAACTGGGAAACCTGCAAGATCAGTGAGCAAAGAGATCGGGTGTCAAAAGAAAACAAACATGAGGGATTCACAAGGAAAAACATGAGACATGCAGACAAAAGCAGACACATTGACCAATCAGCCAGAAATTCTGACAGTAACCTTCCCTCCAGGAGCGCCTCCTGACACTCTCTGTGGGGCCGACCTGTGACGACAGTGGAAATAGTCAGTGAGGGATGGATCCAGGATGTCCCGAGCCACGACCCAACACTTCTCCGATTCTAGCCATTCCAGTCCACCAGATACTGCAATCCACAGTTCCTCTGCCTGATGTCCAGCAACCACCAGACCATGTAAGCAGGAGCCCCATCAACCACGAGGGAGGGAGAGGGGGGAGGGGAGATGGAAGAGGACAAAGGGTTTAACAAGGAAAATGTGGAAGACAGGATGGACTCTACCCAAGAAAGGAGGAAGTTTGAGCCGCACCACCACTGGGCTCAAAACATTAGTTATAGCAAAGGGCCTATTAAATCTGGGGTACAGATTTGCAGGCTGGTACCTTAAGGGGAAGGTCCTTAGTAGACAACCATACCTTCTGTTCAGAGATATAGGTAGGAGGAGGTGAATGGTGCAGTTTAGGGTGTTTGGTGCAGTCCCTCGTCTGCAGAAGAACGTATGGGCATAAACCCACATCCGATGGCAGCGTCTGATGAACACCACAGCGGAGGGAATGGCAGAATCCAGCTCCTGGGAAGGACAAAACCTGACTGGAAGGGCAACAGCTCCGTAAATGACATCGGTAAGGAATTATGAGCACACTCCACCCAGAAGAGGTGTTGGCACCAGGAGGCAGGATTCTAGGAGGCGAGATGGAAAAACGTCTGTTCGAGGTCCTGGTTGGCCTGCTCAGTCTGGCCATTAGTCTGGGGATGGAATCCCCAAGACAAGCTAATGGAAACCCCAAGCTGCCGGCGGAACTCCTTCCAGGAGTGAGAGACAAATTGAGGACCTCTGTCAGAAACCACATCAACCAGGAGGCCATGAGTACGGAAGATAAGATCTACGGCAATGGCAGCCAACTCTCGGGCAGAGGGAAGTTTAGGGAGGAGAATAAAGTGGGCAGTCTTGGAGAAACGGTCCACCACCATTAGCAACATGGTATTACCCAGGGAGGGGTGGGAGACCGGTGACAAAGTCAAGGGTGATGTGGGACCAGGGGCAGGAGGGGATGGGAAGGGACTGGAGGAGGCCAGCAGGGAGCAGATTAGAAGATTTTATTTTAAGCACAGACAGAGCAGGCCACCACGAACAGACGATCATCCATAGCCATAGTCGGCACCAGTGCTAGTGTGCACCTGATCCGAGGGTGGCATATATATATATATATATATATATATATATATATATATAGTACTGTGCAAAGGTCTTAGGCACATAAGATGTTTCACAAACGCATTTGTTTTAAGATGGTTATTTATATCTTCAGCTTTAGAGTTTCAATAGGAAATATAAATGTTAGACTCCCAAACGTTATTTTTGCAAATAGAAAAGATTAGAATAGAAGAACAGGGCGCTCTGCAACAGATGTCAGGATCCCCACAGAGCCCCCCACAGAACATCGTGTCAGTCTGGGATTACATAAAGAGACAGAAGCAATTGAGACAGCCTAAATAGATAGAAGAACTGTGGCAAATTCTCCAAGAAGCTTGGAACATCCTATCTGCCAACAACCAAGAAACACCAGGTGTCCAGGTGTACCTAGGAGAATTGGTGCTGTTTTAAAGGCAAAGGTGGTCACACCGAATATTGATTTAGCTTTTTTTATGTTTACTGGACTTTGTATGATATTAAGTGATAAATGAAAACTATGTCATTATTTTTGAAGACATCCTCACTATGCAACATTTTTCACAAGTGTCTAAAACTTTTGCACAGCACTGTATATATATATATACACACATATGTATCTACTCCACTCCGGTATGCAACACCCACTTTTCACAATCCAATCAACAACCGATGGATAAAATCAAGTCCCCGCCCTACATTTTTTTCTTGTTCGATCAGCCGTTTCACTCAGAAATACATCACAATATGGAAGTCGGTTGCAACTTCCGCTTCATGCCGACTTTAACAGAGAAGAGGCCTTGCACGTAGGGTAGGTCTACTCATGGGGGGGGGAGACCCTGGTTGTATGGTAGGCCTCAACGGGAAAGGAGGAATGTCTTGATAGGAAAGCAAGAACAAGAGGCAATTGAAAGGATCCGGTGTCCAGCTATGGGGGTGGCAGAGAGAAGTCCCTGACCATTGGACCTCACCACCAGGAGATGATCTGAGATTAATGGGCCGAAACATCCATGACAGGTGGCTACCAGCTGATGATCCTGTAGCAGGATGACTGAAGGCACTGGCGGAGATGTGGCAGGCAGTAATGCCCAGCAGGTTTAGACATCTACCTGTGCATCTGTTTGAGTATATGTTGGTCATTGTGGGATTTATTCACAGTATGCATTTACCATGTTTGCTGGCTTATTTCATTTATCAAAGGACACTTTATGTTGTTGCCAGCTAAATGGACTTTATGTTGAAAATTATGATAAGCCTTGTGTGTATTCGTGTGTACATTTTTATGCACATGTACAACATTGTTTATGGATGCGCTCATGTTTATGCCTATATGATGAAATTTATCAAGTAAATTGTTTATTATTATTATTATATGCCTTTGTTGGGCCTCATGTATTCAAATAGAACACAAAGGCAGGCCTAACACAGTCGTAAAACCTAACTCAGGCCCACATACCAAGTCATAAATTTTACTGATAAAAATCGCACCAAAATCAAACAATGGGAGTCCAAAACAGACTACAAATCCCATGAAGCCTTGCTCACTAAAGGATCGAACTCTCAACTCCTATTGGATGAGGCACACGACAGAACGCACCTCAACCATGACATCATCAGGAGTAGAAATACCTCTGAAATGCTTCCGGGATTTTCTTCCAGCAACTTTGTTCGCCGTGTGTAGACGCAGCTCATCGCTGCTCTCAGGTGTAGACTCGTGGCACAAGGAAGTAAAATATGACTTGAAACTGTGGCCATACAATCTCCATCTCGCTGGACGAGTTGAGATTACTCTGTGTTCCACCGAACACTCTAACGGATCCAAAGGAGACCGCTGAGCAATCCGCATCTTCATCCGTTTGCCTGCAGAAGTGAAGAGAGAAAATATTTCTCTTCCATCTTCAATCAAGTCGATGTCGCTGATTTCTCCGCCAGCCCACCAGGAATCAGCAGCCGTACCGCCCGCCGACAGAGCGAGGAAACGGCCTCCCGTCATCACCCGAGCCTCGAGGAACCGAGTTGGAGTTAAAGGACGGATGAACACACATTCTGCATCCTCATGCGATTCAAGTAAGAGGTTTACGTCTGGGCAGAGATAGAATATTATAGTGTGTTATTCTTGTGTATCAAGGTTATTGCTTGTACAGTTTACGGACCACCGAGTCCGCTCATTGCGGCTAACACTCAGGGTATTAATTATCACGAATGAGATTTGCTGTATTGTAGTCCAACCACATTGGACTGTTGTGCATTTCCGCCATCGCGGGTGAGACCGGCACACTGAGTTTATCCATTAAAGAATCAAAGACCGTGGGACGGTTTACGAGCCGTCCACCGCGTCTCTGAGTGATAAACTAACAGCTGCTTTCTCTCCCACGATCGCGAAACCGGCTTTGGGGCCGTCACTTAATTCTCTCTCTCTCGTACTAACCACACATACACACGCGCGCGACTCCTCACAAACATTCTCGCACACATTTTTGGCTAGTAGATAGCTTCTTGATAAAGCTCAGCTTTGTCCCCTTAGCTATTGTACAAGCGGATACACGCGGTAACTGGTAGATGCCATTGACTGGTTTCTCTCTGCCCACATTCGTGGCCATATTCTCTGGCCGGAAGTCTCGCGTGACATACTCTCCACTAGAGTCACGGCCGCCATTTTGTGCGCGTCCCTCCTTACACACACATACACACACACACACACACCCTCATGTGTTATAGGATTATTTTGATTTCCATATCTAATCATATCACTGTTTAGTTTGTAGTTGTAATTCGGAAGTTTATTGACTGCACTGTATTAATTATTAATTGATATTACTGCATAAATAAACTTTGTTATATTACAAAGAGGAGTGTTTTGGTTTGTTTTGCATACAATCTGCAATCTGCAATCTTTGTCTCTAATCATACATCTGTGGTGAGCTAGTCCCCAACTGGCATCCCCCATTGGACTGTAGGCCATTAAAGCCCATCCAATTTTTAATGGTCCTCTGAGCCAGAATGCAAGCTTTCCACAGTTAAGAAGATACAGCAATTAGAAGAAGTTCCTGTTGTGTATGTCAAGAGGTAGACAACCATCCCTGCATATTTACATGACAATGATTTGACTGGCTATAGTTTACCTAAACCCTTGTCACTATCCACTATTCCCAAACCTACCTCGTACTGCTTCGACTGAGGAGGATGTCAAGAGTGGACACTCAACAGACAGAAGCATATGACAGTGATCAGCATAGTCAACTGCAGTGGTATATCAAGGATCAGTGGGACCTTCACATGGAAGCCCTGCAAGAGCAGAATGCTGATTTGAGGAAATTCCAAGAGAGTCTGATGACTACAGTTCAGCAGCTAAAAGAGGAAAGGGAAGAGCTTAAGCAAGTTAACAGACAATACATGTCTTAGATGGCTCAACCATAGTATCAAGTCCAACATTTTTGAAGTTGGCAAACACAGAGCAGCAAAGTCATCAGTTACCATCTCCAATTCCCACACCTCATCAGTTAAAGACACCAAACTGCCCAAGACCTCTGCCAGTCCCATGGAGGCCATGATTAACTGAAACTGCACCAAGTGCTAACTGTGCTCGAGCTCCTCATGGCCAATCACTGGACAGTAGTGTGCCACAGAGTTCCAGCAGTACAAGGAGCATCTCCTCTTCAATAGATGAAGACATGTGTCTTAGCTCTCCGCTGCACAGAATGGTCAATGCTAGCTCACACAAGGTGAGACAGACTAACTTGAGAAGAGATGGTCAACGCTGTGCCAAAACAGGAAAGAGAGGTGATTTCCAATATACTTCTCAGCAACCATGCTTTGAACAAAGACATAATCAGTCACCCAGAAGTCGGAGAAGGCAACATAATTCTCCAAGTCCTCCATTTACCAGCCAAGAGAGAATATACTGTGGACCTACTCTACCATACCAGACTTGATCCACCCAAACCCCAGAGAGTTTGAACAGCTCAAGATTGCTCTGGACAACATTCTTCCAGTTGATGCCACAGAGCGCTTTAAATTCCAAATTCTGCTAGATCATCTCAAGCTTGAAGAGGCTCTGTTGATTGCTGAATCTTATTGTAGTTCACATCATCCTTACACCATGGATGCCCTCAATCAACAGTATAGACAGCCACAGCAATTGACATTACAATGCATAATGGAATTAATGGATGGACCAAACATCCTTACTGGGGACAATAAACCCTTTAGAATGTTAACAGTGAGGGTGAGGTCACTGTTTAGCATGCTGCGACAGCTGGGGAGTCCAGGTATGGTGGAACTACAATGTGGATCTCATGTGTCCAGGCCACTGCAAAAATTGCCACATTATTTACGATCCAGTTTCCGCAGATTCATCTATCCAAATAAGGTGAACATACCTACCCTCCTCGAATTTGCAAACTGGCTGGAGTATGAGATCCAATTGCAAGAAGATACCACCAGGTATTCAAGCAGTGGGATTCAACTTATCACAATGTATAGTCAGGACATTAATAACATGAAAAATTACTATTACAATTTGATTTTTTTTTTAAACTACTTCAAAGGGTTCTCATCAAAAAAATCCTCCACATGCAGCAATGACAGCTTTGCAGATCCTTGGCATTCTAGCTATCAGTTTGTCCAGATACTCAGGTGACATTTCACCCCACGCTTCCTGTAGCACTTGCCATAGATATGGCTGTCTTGTCGGGCAATTCTCACGCATCTTACAGTCTAGCTGATCCCACAAAAACTCAATGGGGTTAAAATCCATAACACTCTTTTCCAATTATCTATTGTCCAATGTCTGTTTCTTTGCCCACTCTAACCTTTTCTTTTTGTTTTTCTGTTTCAAAAGTGGCTTTTTCTTTGCAATTCTTCCCATAATGCCTGCACCTGAGTCTTCGCTTTACTGTTGTACATGAAACTGGTGTTGAGTGGGTAGAATTCAATGAAGCTGTCAGCTGAGGACATGTGAGGCATCTATTTCTCAAACTAGAGACTCTGATGTACTTATCCTCTTGTTTAGTTATACATCTGGGCCTTTGACATCTCTTTCTGTCCTTGTTAGAGCCAGTTGTCCTTTGTCTTTTAAGACTGTAGTGTACACCTTTGTAAGAAATCTTCAGTTTTTTGGCAATTTCAAGCATTGAAAAGCCTACATTCCTCAAAACAATGATTGACTGACGAGTTTTTAGAGAAAGCTGTTTCTTTTTTGCCATTTTTGACCTAATATTGGCCTTAAGAAATGCCAGTCTATTGCATACTGTGGCAACTCAAAAACAAAGACAATGCTGACCTTTATTTAACGAACCAAATAGCTTTCAGCTGTGTTTGATATACTGCCAAGTGATTTTCTTGTAACAAATTAGCAATTTAGCATGCTGACTCAAGGATAAGGTGTTGGAGTGATGGCTGCTGGAAATGAGGCCTGTCTAGATTTCATCAAAAATGACTTTTTTTAAATAGTGATTGTCATGATTCACTGTTGTTTGCCTTGTGTTTCTCCCGTCATCTGTTCCTCCCGGACTACATTTCCCATAATTCCCTGCCCTCATCACTGCCAGCTGTCCTTGATTGTCCTCACCTGTGTTTTATTAACTCATTAGTCATTGTGTATATAATGCCCTGTTGTTTGCTTGTTCTTTGTCAGTTGTTATCTGTTTTGACCTCCTGTTTATTTACCTGTTCCCTTCGTGGTTGTTTCCTTTGTTCCTGTGTTTACCCCGTTATGTTGTACTTTGTTTATCTTATTAAATACAGTTTTGCTGCACCTAGATCTAGCTCTTGTACTTCCTTCCAATACGTGACAGTAATGGTGCTGTTTTTTACATCAGTAATATCCTGACACTACTTTGTGATCAGTTGAATGTCACTTTGGTGAATTAAAGTACCAATTTCCTCCCAAAACAGCAAAATCTGTACTGAGAAGTCACCTCCAACTTCACCTTTCACTACTCAACAGACAACAGCCAAACCTTACTATCCTACTGTGATAACAACAAGCGCTCCTTGAATAACTGTACAATTGTTTCTCAACATATCAAATCACAAAGGCAGAATTTGATTAAGGGACAGAACTGATGTTGACGCTGCGGAAGGGGCCACTGATCTTCACAGTGCAATCTCAAGATGCGCTACAAGACATGTAATAGTCACCAGTTACTTGTTCTTCATGAGGTCAATGAAGGCAACCGTGAGAAAGCAGAGAGAATGGAGGATGAAGATCCACCTGCTAGCTTTTACATGGGAGAGACTGCCAATGAGGTGCTGCTCATTGGCAAGCCACCAGGGAGTCGAAAGGTCCTATTGAAGATAAGTAGAGTCATTCTTAGGAATGGAGATTGAACCATGAATGCAAACACCGTCCTTGATCATGGGTCTGAGAGGACCATCCTGCTGCACAATCCTCCATAACAGCTAGGATTGAAAGGTCAACTCCAGGACCTGCCCCTACGCACAGTAAGTCAAGAATTGAAAGTCCTGCAAGGGGCGGCTGTTTCCTTCACCTTTTCACTGGCCTGCCAGCTTAACAAAGTGTTTTGCATTAATAGAGCCTTCATTACATGAAGTACATACTAACCCTGCCAAGGCATTGATGAAACAGCATCATCATCTCAAAGGCCTTTCACTGCAGCAGATTCAAGCAGCTCACCCAGTACTGCTAATTTTATTGGACCTCCCTCATCTAATTATCCCAATAGAGCCAGTTTGTTTAGGCCCACCAGGAGGTCCGGCAGCTATCAAGACTCACCTTGTCTGGACATTGACCAGCCCCAGTGTTACACAGTCACAGAGCAGCAGTGCTTGTTCACCAAATCTCTGTCCCCACCAGCCACTTTACAAGGCCAAGATGAATTAGATGGTGTCAAGCACTCTGCAAATCCATTGAACTGAGTTCAAAACATATGCTGGCACGATATGGACTCAAGGAGTGATACTGCTGATGATATCACACAGTGTAAAATGCTTGCAGAGCTGGGGCTGCAAAGTCAGCTGTACAAATGGAAGAATCTCCTCCATTACACACCCAGTCATTAGCCTGGTAAACCGCCTTCTGCACCTAAAGAAAGTAAAGAAAGGAGAAAACCTACCATCTGTGGTCTCACTAATTCTCTGTAGATATTATGGTGGTAACAATAAAGGGTTAAAAGAATGTCAAGCTGCAATCTTATTGTCTCTAATCAGACATATGTGGTGAGCTAGTCCCCAACTGGCATCCCCTATTGGCTGTTTATGCCCATCCAATCTTTTAATGTTATTAATGTACTGTAGAATTTTGGAAGTTTTGTATAAGAACATTTTGGTAAAATCTCTGGTGGCAAAATACGGTCATGAGGCAGCCAAATTACTGGCATACCCACTTATCTGGACTCTGGACAGCTGGTAGAGATTAATAATGTACATCAGCAACAAACAATTCAATGAGCCTGTTTTAATGGCATAATGCACTGGACAAATGCACTTCACTTAATTAATATAAAATTGTCTTTTGGATTTAAGACTTTGCAAAATTTGTCTTCCAATAAAAAAAAGAAGAAGAAGAAAAAAAGATAAACCTTATTTAAAAAAATGTATAAAATAAATTATTTTATAATTGTGGTTCAACATCCTCAAACTCTGAATTTCACAACTCATACAAATGTATAAACTTATTTTGCACTATGTAAGATTATTTGGTTAAAAATAAACAAATTGCCATTACTGATTGCAATCAGTGTTCAAAACAATGTCCTTACCTTACCCTGATTCACTATTCAATACATCCTTGCATTATTACTTCGTGTCCGCACACACAGGAAAGTACCAGCTGTCTCATGTTCCGGCTGGAGAAACAAACTGCACTGTTTAACTCGCTGCAGACTAAATGGATATTTATCTGTTATCATTTGGCAAAGTTGTTTACCTGCTATAGTGCTTGGATATGTTTTCTGGTAGGGTTGTTGAAGCTAATATTGCTTGTCATGCTTTTATGTATCGAACATTACTCGTGTGTTAAACGATCACGATGTATCTATGTTGTCCGGTGAAGTTACTGTGACATGCTTAATATGTATGACTTCAGAAACTGACTTCTTGTATTTGTTATATTGCATAATTAAGCATCTTATTTTTCTGTTTAAAAAAGTATATTTTAACCCCATATATTTTAATACTCATTTTATGTTATTGTATACATTGCATAGATAGGCTTGACAATATAGTTTAAAAATAATAAAATCTTCTATTGAACTCATATCAGCTATATCACAAGTTTAACCTCTTAAATTTTAAATTGTAGTACAATTCAAACATGAACAGTAGATAAAACACTTGAATAATCATATAAAAATATACTGGTGGTTGAGGAGAGTACCCTGTTCTCTATTTAAAAGTGCTCTGAGTATAGTGTCAGAAAAGCAATGTGTAAAATTCATTCAAATATGTACATAAGAGTGTTGTTTATCTTCATCAAAGAAAGTTATATTTTAGTTTCAGATTGTTTAAACATATAATATCAACATAAAAATAGCACATTGTGACTCCGGCTCCAGTCATGATCACACACAGGCGATGTCCAGGTAAGCTCAACTTGGGTGATTCATCCACCTGAAGAGCAGTGCCAGAACACGACTGAGTAATGTATTCTTCCGCAAATTGCTTGTAATTTTAAGTTTCAACCACAGATGTCGCTCGAGAGCACAAAGTTACGTAGTGCAGCTTTAAGCATAAGCCTCTATACAAAACCATCTTTAACCCTTAAACGCATGGGAATTTCAACTTACATATCTACAAAATGCCCAGACGATTAGAAAATAATATAATTAAATATATTTTTATATATTTTTATGCTTTATTTTTAATATATTAAAGAGATAATGCAACAAATCAGGTCACATCTAGAATAGGCTTCATTAGTTTCACACTGAAATGTAATGAGGTGCAACAGTCTGTCAAACACATATCGAACCACACATAACACATAAGATACAAATAAGCTCAATATTAGTATTTTCTCAAGCACAAATTCAGTTTAAATAGATGCACATCTTACAGAATTTCAGTAGTACACCAAAATGACAGTAGTCATATCATATTGTTAATGTGTTACACTCGCTATATATCAAGTCAGTCACTGAAACAACAGTGCCACTTTTGTAACAAATAGCATGTATGATATGTATGTGTACATGCATATCGTATACTGATAATTCACCAGTGTTACACAGAAAATCAATGTGATATAGTAGTCATTTGTATGAATATAGTAATCATTTCTCTTGTAATAAACAAAGGAATAGATATCTTGTGATAGTAAACTTATATAGAGATGAAATAATCATAAAAATATATAATTTATGGAAGTGCACAAAAAAAAAAAGAAAAAAAAAAGACACTATTACACACCTAGGGTCTCTAATGTCCCCATCCACTTTTGGTGCTTGAGGCATTATACATTTTTGTTGTTGATGTTGCAGTCTTAGCATTTTTTGTGTGTGTTACACTATTGATAAGAGAAAGATTGAGGAATACTAAAGAGGTGTGGGCACAACTCCAAAAAAGGGATAAAGTACAGGGGGTTGAAAAAGGTCCCGTGTCACTAAAGACCTGAGGTTAGGGCTGGGCAATATGCCAAAATATTTTCACAATATTCTTTTTCATATCGTTTGATATCGATATTTAGCATGATATATATTCACATTTGCACACTGCACATTTTTTATTTATTTCCAAGTTGGCAGAAAAATAAAAAAGAAATCCTAAACAGTCAAAATAGTCTCTACAAATATTGGGGGTCGAGAGGCAGCCAAAGCAGTGGGGTCTGAAGGATCTTCTACCAAAATATTAAAATGTTTTATAGAGTTTATCAATAAAGTGCAGTTGGATATGAATATAAAAAATTTGTTTTCAAGCATAATGACAGCAGTCCAGTATTTGTTTGAATATTTTTAAATTAAAATTTTATTTTTATATTTCTTTATATTCAGATAGCCAAGTATGGGTGCATAGAAGCCCTTGTGACTGAGGAATGATACTGTATGGGGGTTCAGAGGTATCCCCTGAGAGAAAATTTAGAAAATGTAAAAGTCTGACTGGACCATTTTTATATTTTCATTAAAGTGAGAAAGACTAGGCTAGTAATTTTATTGACTTGTCATCCATGCCAGAGATGATGACATCTGATTAATGTTCACAAAATTAGAACAGAAATCTATTTGTTTATTATTAAAGACACTGATTAATAAAGCTAAATTTAGAAGTAAAAAACTTCATGGTCTAAAGAAGCTTTGGAACCACGTTAACTTATGCGGTGCCTAATGTCTACTCACATGCGGGGAAAAGTGGCAATGTGTATGGAGCAGGACAGGGCATAAACGAAGCGTGTTCGGTGCTAGAGAAAAATATTCAAGAATACAGCGCAGAAAGATCAGAGCTGGTGCACTGTTGTTGTGTTGCACTGCTCACTAGAGATGATGAGAGGGCACCACCGTCGTCATGAAGTATTGCGATCCAGATGGAATCAACCCGGGGTCTGGATCTGGGCCACGGTGATCGTTGTAGCCTAATCATTAGTAAGGCAGCTAATGTAAGCAACTTCATACAGTCTCTGAAACCCAAACTGCTTGCGTTTTTAGTGACACACACCTGATTGTGTAGAACATAGGCTAAATATCGAAAATTACTCAAAAGCTTATCATCGATATAGTGGATTTTTTTATCGGAATAAATATCGAGATCGTTTTATCGCCCAGCCCTACCCGAGATATGCTTTTAAGGGTTAATATCATGACAAACATGTATTCGGTCATTGCAGTGTATGTGTGTACCTGCTGTTGTAAGGCAGTTCTCTTCATCACTGTTGTCTTGACAATTATCTTGTCCATTGCACAGAAAACTGCGATCTACACACCGTCCATTTTGACAGTGGAACCGTGTGGATGAACACACCAGAGGGTTAGCAGCTACAGAAAAGAGATGGACTCTTATTACATGGCTCTCTGGAATACTTAATTATGATTGGCCAATCACGGCATTCTGCTGTCAAATTTTTGTGTATCAGGACACTAAACTGTGTAATTGTTGTCCCAGGCAAACAATTTCCTACATAGCTGTGCTAGTTTCATGTCTCATCTTAAAACACAATCTCTTTCTTCTTCTCACATAATAATTCAAATCAATAATTCATGTACATTTATTTGTTTGGTAAGTAGCCGTGTAATAAGCAGGGTCTTTTTTTCGTGATTGACTATACATGATACTTTAATATATAACCCAATATGACTTTCTTTTTCTTAACACAAAGGGAGAATTGTGCTCAGTGATGTCATACAATGAGTTGTAACCTCTTCAAGCTTCAAAAGGATGCAAAAGTATAATTAAGAAATCTTATAAATTATTCCATGACACACATGATAGTTTTGAAAACATATGATAAGGTTTGGTGAGAAACACACTGAAATCCACTGTATTATTTAGTGAAACTGTTGACCGACCGTTGCTCTCCTCTGCACGTTCATGAGACTGAACAAGACTAGTAGTTCACGCAGCCAGCTGGCGAAATGAGGCGTTCAAGCGAAAACGCGTTATGTTTATCTAAGAACAGGTCCGCCACAGTGATACTAAAGAATAGATCACAGCTACACACAAACCAGAGAACTGAACTAACAAAACATATCTGAAGAGTCTGTGGTCCAAGAATAGATGCATTTACATGCCCAGCCTTATTTTTTTAAACTGGAGTACTCAATCAAACAGAGATAGAGTAGGTGGGAATGTCTGTCACCTGTTCTTCATTCTGAACCTCCATCTGAAGAAAGCGATACCTCAGTGAAACATTCGGTAGGTGTGACATTTTCGGCCAAAATCAAGTAGTTTGTAACCGTCTCATGATATGCTGGCTTCAATATACTGTTATGAGAAAGTTTTTGGACTGGTGCCAATTCACAGCAGGCAGGGTTACCAAGCCTGATGCTGAAAATAGAAACCAAGCAAACGACACAATGTACCATCGCTTGTCATGGCTAGTTAGGACAAAAACTCTGATTAACATAGAAAAGATACCTTTTATCATGTGTCATTTGACATCAGGCTTGGAAACGGTGTGACTGTGGCTGCCTTCAGCCCCCTCTGTCTATAACTGTGTCCAAAAGCTGGAAGGTGCTGCCTTCAGAGGCCTTCAACTCTTCACATTTTGTAAGTTCAGTTCTCTGGTTTGTGAGCAACTGTGTTCTGTTTTTTAGTACTGTTTTGACATTATCTGTTTTCAGATAAACAAAACAGGTTTTAACTTGAACACCCCGTTTCGTCAATGGGCTGCTTGAACTACTGGTCTCGCGCAGTCTCGTGAACATGCAGCGGAGAGCAACAGTTGGTCAACAGTTTCACTAAATAATACATTAGATTTCGGTGTGTTTCTCACCCCACTTTATTATATGTTTTCAAAACTATCATGAGTCCTATGGAATAATTTCTTAAACTTCTTATTATACTTTTGCATCCTTTTGAAGCTTCAAGAGGTGGTCACCCCATTGTATGATATCACTGAGCACAAATATTTTCACAATTTATCCCTTTGTGTTAAGAAAAAGAAAGTCGTATTGGGTTGTAAAAACGCAGGGGTGAGTAAACAATGACTGAATTTTCATTTTTGGGTGAACTATCCCTTTAATATTTTTTAATATGCACAGCAGCTCTACATTGTGATTTTACTGTTACACAGTCTGTATTATTTAGCAATTGGACAACAGACCAGACAAGATTCAACCTGTGCTATGAATGATCTCTTTGCAAATAATTATTTTCAGTGAGGGGATAGTTTAATAGAAGCTTGTGGCTCTGATATGCCTGATTCATGCTGAACTTTAGAAATTTTTAAAGAGGTGGTCTTGATACTCACTGCAGTTTTCTTCATCACTGCCATCAGGACAATCTTTGAAGCCATTGCATTGAAAGCGGCCAATAATGCAGTGGAGCCCATTTGCACAAGCAAAGAATGTGGGTGCACACTTCGACTTCACCTTTGCTGTGAGAAAGGAGAACATGTTGTGCTGTTTATGCAGATAAAATGAAGTAACAAAGGCTAAACCTCAAACAAAATGCCAAAAGTTACAAACACTGGATAATATTGCACAAATTAGTCTAATTAGTAATAATTCATGTTCCTGTCCATTTCAGCTTGTTTTGTGAAACACAGTTTCTTCTATTCCTCAAAAAAATAAAAATAAATGAAAAATAAAAAATCATTTCAAACCCATTCCTTGTGCTCATCTACAAAAGACAGAGTTCCGTTCAGTCTCAATGTAACAAGACAACATGCACAAACACATGCTTTTTCCTACAATCTGCTAAAGGGGGAAAAAAACAGCTTGAAAGTTTTAGTTCATGAATCATATTTGATACATGATATTAAAAAGCCTCTACATCGGGAAGTCACGTGACGCCATGCGAGGTTCGGACGTGTGAATTGCGAGCTTTGTGCACTTTGCTAGTTTTGATACTTTTAATGATATAAACCAGTGAAATTCAATACACCCTGATCCATAATTGTTCAAGGAACACAATATGTCAAAGAATTCAAAATACTTGGGCTCTGGAGACATTAAAATACACTTATGTGCTCAAGCTGACGCCCCTCCGGAGGCCTTGAGCCAGGGAGTCGATTTGGCTGGAGAGGTGAAATAAATTCAGTGAGAATTGCTGAGCGTATCGGCAATGCTGACGAAGGTCGTTGCTGACTTGGAGGATCTTGCTGCAATACGTCGATCGATCATGGCCATGGAGACGAAATTCACTGAGATGGTTACAAGAGTATCTGTTGTCATCGGAGAGGGAATTAGCTGCTAATCCACTAGCATCCAAGACAGATTTGGAGCGCATCTAGGAGAAGTTGGAGGACTTGGAGAATCGTAACCGGCAGAATAACGTCCGAACTGTTGGAATTCCTGAGGAAGCAGAGGGTCAGAATATGGTGGAATGCCTGGATGGGCTCTTTCCGAATCTGCTTGACATAACAGGCCATAAGCTGGAAATCGAGCAAGCTCACAGGGTCCCGGCTCGGTGATCCGCAGAGGAAGACAGGCCCCGATCAATTCTGGCCAAATTTCTGAGATCATCCGATACAAATCTCATGTTACATGAGGCGAGGAGTAAAGGAAGGCTTTCTTGGAAGATCCACAGAATTTTCTTGTTCCCAGACTTTGCGAATTCGACAAGAGAGAAATGTGATCGATTCAAGGAATGCAATAAACTCTTAAATCAACGGAAAGTCGCTTTGGCACTGATGTTCCCGGACAAATTGAGAATAGATACTAAGGATGGCCATAAGGTATTTACATGTCCCCAGCAAGCCATGTCCTTCATAAAGTCAGTGGACTGAGTAAGTCATTTTGTGGTACTCACGTTGCAGCCAAGTGAGCCTGACTCACTGAACATTCACTTGACCGTCCGAGGAAACTGAGCGCCTTTTTTTGTTTCTTTTTGTGCTGGTTCCTCCTAGCGGCTGGAGTTTGTTTTGTGTAGCAGCACTCCTTTGGGACAGTTATGTGGATGAATCTGCATGTTCTTTGTGTTTATGCTTCCTATAGGTTGGAGTTTGTTTCGTGGAGTATTTCTTGCAGGACACTGGAGTGATTGAGTCATTTGTTGCACTCATGTAGCAGTTGAATGGGCCGGCTCAGTGAACATTCATTTGACTGTCCAAGGAAACTGAATGGCCTTTTTTAAAATGTTATATATATATATATATATATATATATATATATATATATATATTTTGGGGGGCATCAGAAAATGGTTTGGGTTCCAGGGCTGAGAAAGAATATTATAAGTAACATTGCTAACACTGTTCTACATTACAGAGAAATACTAAACCGTAATAATGAGCCTTTAAAATATCAATTTTACAAGCGCAAGCACGAAGCAACCCGCAGAGACACTGGCAAAAGCGGTGATGATTCTGAATGTGTCAGAAAAACCAGCAAGGAGACTGTCTGAACATTTTGTTAATTTATAGAGAGAAATGCACATTAGGGTTGTGCCGACAGATGATGATCTTGGGGATCGACGATGGTCAGAGATATCGCCAATAGCTGATGCCTTTGACGACGTCAAGATGATATTTGGCTAATTTTTTTCATGAATGTATTAAATTATTATTATTATTATCAAATTAATATTACAAATAATTTGCCCATAGACACACAGACACACGCTTGAATAAACACACTTTATTATATTATTAAGAACAGAGGACAGAAAAGTCATCTATGCGTATGTATGTTTGTTCGGAGGCGTGCAGTCTCATGGAACACGTGCATGTAAAAGGTTCTCATTCTTTCTTTGTTTCTGTCTTCTGAATTTTTTTATTTGCAAGAACAGTATCATCTATGAGTGCTGCAAATGACCTCAGACACCTCAGCTCAGGAGGTGCTTTGAGTTCAGTTCGCTTTATTTTCACAGAACTTATATTTATTTATATTTCAGTGATTATTATCATCATAATGATTATTTTTACATTTATAATTGTTTTTATGTCTTCATTTTTAAGTAATTTTCCGCCTGCTTGTTTAGATGGATACTTGCCTGACGGTAAATGGAAAGGTTACTTATATAGGCTATATAATATTTTTTTAATACTTAATTATTTTAATTGCTTTTTTGTTTCATTTGGAGTGCAGTTAAAATATAGAAATGTATTTGATTTAAGTTTTTCATTTTTTAAATAAATTAATTTAATTTTCAATGCAAAATCACGCAAGAATATTCACGATCCCTCATCCCGGTTGCCGATGTAATTGGATATTGCGATATATATATATATATATATATATATATATATATATATATATATATATACATATGTATACAGTATATATATATCGTGAAGGGGGAACAAAAGGTATTTATTCACACACATGATGTATTTTCCCAGATGACGAAATTCCTGACCGGTAGAGAATGCACAGATGAAGTAGGTTCTTTGCCAGAGAGATGTTGACAACTATTGTAAAGCCATCTTTCAAAAAGTTGAACAACACACATTTTAATTGCACTTAATTTTTTTCCAGTTTCATTTGAATTTTTGTTAAAATAAATAAAAAATAAAGTTCAAAATTTGAAATCAAGGTGTCTTGCTTTATTGCATAGGCTTAACCATAACTCTGCTTAACGAAAATTACCCCATAGTACCACCTAGCGTCCAACCAGCGGTAATACCGGTGTTCGTCGGTTTCTCGTCGACTAACCTTTGGTCGACTATTAGGGGGCAGCCCTAATATATATATATACAGTACTGTGCAAAAGTTTTAGGCACTTGAGCACAGAAACATTTGTCTTAAGATGGTTATTTATATCTTCATCTTTTGCAAACAGAAAAGATTATAATAGAAGAACGGGGCGCTCTGCAAGAGATGGCATTGCCCCCACATAGCTCCCCACTGAACATCGAGTCAGTCTTGGAGAAGAGACAGAAGCAATTGAGACAGCCTAAATAGACAGAAGAACTGTGGCGAATTCTCCAAGCAGCTTGGAACATCCTATCTGCCATCAACCAAGAAAAACTGTGTCCAGGTGTACCTAGGAGAATTGGGGCTGTTTTAAAGGCAAAGGTGGCCATACCTAATATTGATTTAGCTTTTTTATGTTAACTAGACTTTGTATGACATTAAGTGATAAATGAAAAATATTTACGTCATTATTTTTGAAGACATCCTCACGTGCCCAAGTGCCTAAAACTTTTCTCAGTACTGTATATATTTATTGTTTTTTTGTTTGTGTGCTGGTTCCATTAGAGGCTGGAGTTTGTTTTGTGGAGGAACACACCTTCGGGACAGTTATGTGGATGAATCTACACATTCTCTGTGTTTATCCCGCCTATTCGTTGGAGTTTGTTTTATAAATTATCTTCTGTTGTATAATTCTGTCTTACTTGAACAATCCGATGGCAAAGTTGTCACGGAGGCTCTCGTAGATGGACGCCAGTTGGCGCTGTGGTGCCCGGGGTTAATGCGCACGTTTTTCTTTTTTCTGTTTATTTGGTTCGGGGGGAAGTTTGGGGTTTGATTGTTGCACTAATGTGGAATGTGGTCTTTATAATTTTATTTTTGACACACAATCTATTTTTTCTAATATGTCAAAATTTAAAAATGTTAGTATGAGTGGATTGTCTCTAACCACATGGAATGTGAATGGGTTGGGACACCCCATAAAAAGAAGGAAAGTTATTTCTCTTCTTAAACGTAAAAAATATGATACAGTGTTTCTTCAAAAACGCATCTTTCCCCGCAGGGAGCTGAAAAATTTGGGAAGATATGGGGTGGACATGTTTTCTTAAGTGCTGGCACAAGTAAGAGCAGGGGAGTCATTACACTGATAAGTAAGCATCTACAATTCAAATGTCTCAAACAGATTAAAGATAAATTAGAAAGTCATTATTGTTTTAGCAGAAATGCAGGGGCAAAATTTTATTTTGGCTAATATTTACGCACCTAACACTAATGATCAGGGCTTTTTTATAGATCTTGAAGGGATGTTGCAAGCTGCTGGCACCCCTCATGATATAATAATGGGAGGAGACTTTAATCTATTGATGGACTCAGTCCTTGATCATAGTGAAGCAAAAGTGTGTAAGCCCACTAGAGTAACATTGACGCTTTACAGGATGTGTAAATATCTTGGTCTAACAGATATTTGGAGACTTTTGAACCCATCAGGTAGGGACTATATATTTTTTTTTCATCAGTCCATAAGATTTATTCTAGAATAGATATTTTTTTATATCTAAGTCCCTCATTTCATCTGTTGTTGATTGCTCAATTGGAAACATCTTAGTCTCAGACCATGCCCTGGTGAATTTAGAGGTGTTGCCACATACGGAGAAAAAGAAATCATATAGTTGCCGCTTTAATCTATCTCTTTTGCAAAATCTTCAATTCCAACAAATGTTAAAGGCTAAAATAAATGTTTATATGGAGACCAACTGGTCCTCAGTATCCTCAGTGGGCGTGGCTTGGGAGGCACTTAAGGCAGTTCTTAGGGGTCGGATCATACAGTATGCCTCATTCATCAAAAAATCCAAAGCACGAGAACTCGTGGAGTTGGAAGGGAATAAAAAAGTGCCGAGGCAGAGCTGAAGCACTGAATGTCATCTAATGGCCTCAGAGAATTGACCTGACTGAAATACAGATATAATATTTTGTTGCAGAAGGTGGAGTTTTGGCTATTCAGGGCAAGACAGTCATACTTTGAGTCGGGGGACAAAGCAGGGAAGCTTTTGGCTAGATATATAAAACAGAGAGAGTCTTTTTCTACCATTCCCTTAGGGAATTCTGCTGGTGGTGAAATATTTGCCTTGGCCATTGATATTAATAATGCTTTTAAAGAATTCTATCTTGATCTCTATATTTCCACATCTTCGTCTACTGATGAAGATATTAGAAACTTTGTGGAACCATTAGAACTTCCTAAACTGATGACTGAGCAAAACAATTCTCTTGATTCTGAGATAACCTTGGAGGAGCTTGGTGAGGTAATTAAGGCATTACATACAGGCAAGTTTCCGGGGCCATATGGCTTTGTCGCTGAATTTTTTAGATCTTATGCTACAGAACTGGCTCCACTTTTGCTAGAAGTTTATAAGGAATCATTAAAGAATGGAAAGCTTCCGCCAACCATGACACAAGCCCGGATCAGTCTGATTTTTAAAAAGGACAAAGATCCAAGTGAGTGTAAGAGTTACCATCCAATTCCCTGATCCAGCTAGACGTTAAAATATTGTCAAAAATTTTGGCTAACCAAGAAGTTATGACATCTCTTATATATATTGATCAGGTGGGGTTTATTCAGGGCCATAGCTCTTCTGATAACATTAGGCATTTCATCAATATCATGTGGTCAGTGGCGAATAATCAGACCCTGGTCGGTGCCATCTCACTTGAGTCCAAAAAGGCATTTGATATGGTAGAATGGGATTATCTTTTTAAGATTATGGAAATATACAGGTTCAGGAATACTTTTATTGGATGGATTAAGTTACTTTATAGACACCCGGTAGCGGCGGTACAAACAAATGAATTAATTTCAGATTATTTTACTGTGGATAGGGGCACCCAGCAGGGTTGCTCTCTTTCCCCATTATTGTTCTGTCTTGCCCTGGAACCATTAGCAGCCGCGATAAGAAAGGAGGATGATTTTCAAGGGGTGGTGGAGGGAGGTGTTGCACATAAACATTTTGTGACGAGGAGGAGGGCGGGCTAATCAGCTGAGGAGAGGGATAAGGCCAAGCCGGATGCGGCAGTTCGGGAGAGAGAGAGCCACACGCAGCTGCCGTGTGTGTGTTTGCGTTTTGTGTCTTTTTGTTTCATTAAATATTACTTTGACTGTTCAGCCAGTTCCCGCCTCCTCCTTGCCCATTTTAAACCATGTTACATTGGTGTCGAAACTCGGGAAGGAGGAGGGATGCGCTGTCATGGAGTCCTCCCACTGCTGCCCACCCAAAGGACCAGCCACGGCCGTCCACCGGGGGACGGAGGAGTCACTGCCGCTTGCCGGAATGTGGAGGAATGGCCGCCATCCATGAGGGGAGGAGGGGCTCACTGCCGGCCGCCTGAAATGGTGGAGCCGGTGCCAGGGGCGGAGGGGCTCGCTACCGGCTGCCAGAACGTGGAGGGGCGTTCCATACGCCAGGGGTTGGAGGACTCGCTCCGGTCCGCCCGGGAAGGAGCGGTTGTCATCTACCAGAGGGTGGAGGAGTGGTCAAGGACCAGGTGACAGCGTGTCCTCGACCTTGTGTCATGGTTGGCGGAAGCTTTCCATTCTTTAATGATTCCTTATAAACTTCTAGCAAAAGTGGAGCCAGTTCTGTAGCATAAGATCTATAAAATTCAGCGACAAAGCCATATGGCCCAGGAAACTTGCCTGTAGGCAATGTCTTAATTACCTCTCCAAGCTCCTCCAAGGTTATCTCAGAATCAAGAGAATTTTTTTTGCTCAGTCATCAGTTTAGGAAGTTCTAATGGTTCCATAAAGTTTCTAATATCTTCATCAGTAGACGAAGATGTGGAACTATAGAGATCAAGATAGAATTCTGGTCGAGGACCAGGCGACAGTGTGTCGGGGAACTGGCGAGCAATTTTTTTCTCTCTCTCTCACTGTCGCTCCACCATGCCCTTTCCCTCTCCTCTTTTCCCTCCCCTTGTCTCCCTCCCTGGTCTCAAAATGTGGGTAAAGCCTGCTGGCAGGCACAGCCAAAAGGGCAACGCGGGGGGCGTTGCCCTTTCCGAGTGGTTCCCTGGCCTGAGGCAAAGGAGGGAGGAGTGCAATGAGGAGGGCAGGGCTGGCCCGTGAGTCTGCACGGCCGGCCCCCAATCGGGCTAATCAGCTAACTAAAGACTCGATACATGTGTTAATGGACTATGATAATGGCCTACACGGACAACAAATTGTTTCCTAGAGTTGGCAGAAAATACTAAAAACAGACACCTATCAACCACAAATAATATAATATTGAGCAGCAGCCGTCGGAGTTGCATTGGAGTGACGTCACCTCCCCTCTTCGAATGATTGGCTAGAGGAGGAGCTGTCGATCAAGAACTTGTGGACCAATAGGTATGCAAAACGCCCCCTGATTTACATGAAACTCTACTCACAATTTTGGAAAATCAAGAGCAGAACTTGGAAACAAAAGCAGAGAAAAAAACAGCGTAAGCGTACAAAAAATGAAAATATGAGCAAAATTGTCACAAAAAAAGAGCACAAAAAAAACAGTAATATAGCCAAGGAAAACATGATTTTGTTTGCAATTCTGATGACTTTGCTTTAATTTTTTTGTTGTTTTTTTTTGCAGCATATTTTAAATGTGTTTATATATTTTTGATTCATGCTTGTTATTTTTTGATCTGCGCTAATTATTTTGAACTGTGCTATTTATTTATTTTTGTGCATATTATTTTTTTATCTGCACTTATTAGTTTTTGATTCACGCTTATTATTTTGATTCACGTTTATTATTTTTGGATCCGTGACCGCAATACATTTGATGGGATTTTGATCCCATAGTAAACTTCTGACCCACTGGAATTGTGATATAGTCAATTAAAAGTGAAACAATCTGTCTGTAAACAATTGTTGGAAAAATTACTTGTGTCATGCACAAAGCAGATATCTTAAACGACTTGCCAAAACTATAGTTTGCTAATATGAAATCTGTGGAGTGGTTAAAAAATGAGTTTTAATTACTTCAGCCTAAGTGTATGTAAACTTCTGACTTCAACTGTAGGTGTAGGTGTGAAACAGATCAATATTTATTTTTTAATATATATATTTCTAACAGCTGTTTCTCATTACAGTGATAGTGGAGAGTTGCTTTAAAACAACCGAATGCCAGAGGAAGGCAGAGAGAGAACGACACCAGATCGCAGTGACTGGCATGCCTTATTGTGTTTTATATGATCATTATTATTGTTGTGACGCTGAAGAGTTCAAAAAACTATTTGAGACTTTTGTTGCTTTGAACTGAGGAATAAGAAAGCCCTGAGAAGGCGGCACTCAAACTAACTGAAAAGAGAGAATAAAAGCTACCTGAAGCATGTCACTGCTCCCCGTCTCCTCCTCTTCCATACCCATACCGTAGATCCTTTACACTGGTGCTGAAACCCGGAAACCGAGGAGAAATTTCATCATGGAGTCCTCACCATTGGGCGAGGTGATCAAGACCCTCGCCGGCATCCAGCAGACCCAACATCAGGCCCTTGTCGAGCTGCGGCTGGAGCAGCATTTTCAACTCCTGCTCCAGGCCCAAGCAGTGGACCGACAGGCATTCTGGAGTCTGGTCAGACACAAGGGGGTTGCTGCTGCAGCCGCGGAGCCCACTCTGAGAGGGCGGAGCTCGGGCCAGAGGTGACGCTCAAACCTAATCAGGGCACCCCGGTCCTGTGTGGAGACCACCTCTCACCATTGCAGCTACAGAGGTAGCCAAGTTGCAAGCGGAATTCGCGGACATGTTCTCGCCTCTCCCTGGTCACACAAACTTCATAGAACACCACATCGAGACCACCTTGGGAGTGGTGGTTCGTAGCCACTCTGTGGACAAAATTCTCAGGCCACATATGGCATATGCTGCCGCTTATCTAGATGACATCATCATTTATAGTAATGAATGGCAGCGGCACATGCAACATCTGAGAGCCGTCCTGAGATCGTTGTGGGGGGTGGGGCTCATGGCCAACCCAAAGAAGTGTGCAATTGGGCGGGTGGAAGTTCAGTATCTGGGGTTCCACTTGGGTGATGGGCAGGTGCATCCCCAAATTAACAAAACTGCAGTGATCGCGGCCTGCCCACCACCCAAGACCAAAAAGGAGGTGAGACATTTTCTGGGGCTGGCCAGCTACTACCAAAGGTTTGTGCCTAGTTACTCTGAAGTCACCAGCCTGCTGACTGATCTCACTCGAAAGGGGGCTCCCGATCAGGTCCAGTGGATGGAGTCGTGCCAAAAGCCTTTTCTAAAAGTGAAATCTGCACTTTGTGGGGGATTGCCCTTATATGCTCCAAACTTCTCTCTCCCCTTTATTTTGCAGACGGATACATCAGACAGGGTACTGAGGGCGGTGCTCTCGCAGGAAGGGGGGGTGGGGGGATGAGCGGCCGGTGCTATACATTAGTTATAAACTCTCGATTAGGGAAACTAAGTACAGCACCATTGAAAAGGAGTGTTTGGTGATCAAGTGGACGGTTCTCACCCACTGCTTCTACCTGCTGGAGCAGGCCTTCACCCTCTGTTCAGATCACGCCCCACTCCAGTGGCTCCACCGCATGAAGGATACCAATGCGCAGATCACCTGTTGGTACCTGGCACTTCAGCCGTTCAAATTTGAGGTGATCCACAGACCGGGGCGCAGTTGGCTGTGGCTGACTTTCTCTCCAGAAATGGGGGGGGAGGGTTGGCAGGCCGGATGTTGCCCCAGCCTGAGTCAGGCGGTGGGGGAATGTGGAGATGGGCATGGTCACGTGTCCATCTGCGGGAGAGAGGGAGTGGAGTGGCTCGTCAAGCTGGTTGACATTATTTCTAACAGCTGTTTCTCATTACAGTGATAGCAGAGAGATGCTTTAAAACAGCCAAACACCAGAGGAAGGCAGAGAGAGAATGACACCAGAGCGCAGTTACTACCATGCCCTATTGTGTGTTTTATATGATCATTATTATTATTGTGAAGCTGAAGAGTTTGAAAAACTACTAAGACTTTTTGTTGCTTTGAACTGAGGAATAAGAAAGCCCTGAGAAGGCGGCACTCAAACGAACTGAAAAGAGAGAATAAAAGCTATCTGAAGCGTGTCACTGCTCCCCGTCTCCTCCTTTTCCATACCCGAACCCCTAGATCCTTTACAATATATACATATATATATATATATATATATATATATATATATATATATATATATATATAAATATTTTATACCTAAAAATGTTGGCCCTTCTGAGTTCACTTGCATAGTATGAACCTACAGATCTGAGATATTCTTCTAAAAATCTTCGTTTTTGTTCAGCAGAAAAAAAAAAGTCATACACATCTGGGATAGCATGAGCGTGAGTAAATGTTGAGAGAATGTAAAATTTTGGGTGCACTATTCCTTTAAGGCATGATTTTCAGTCGCATTATTCATTTAAACTGCACAATGAGGACTTTAAGACATCACAGCTTAATTTTCTGTAACAGCATAATTTTCTGTAAAGCTGCTTTGAAACGATGTGTGCTGTGAAAAGTGCTATACAAATAAAAATTACTTTACTTGATATCTATATATCAAGGAGAGGAAGTTATCATGGCCAAACTCCCAAACATTTGGTATCTCTGAAAGGCCCAGGGAGTCCTCTTCAGATACCCCAAGATTTACTACTGTGGCATGTATCGGCTAAGAGAAACTTAAAAAAAGTCCTATACAAAAATAAATTGTTGGGTCTCGGGAGTAAAACGACTTGAAAAATGACCTGATGTTTAAAATATGATACAAAAAATCCACATATTTATTTTTTATTTGACTATAACAGGTCCATTTAAAAAAATGTACAATTAGAATTCACATTAGATTTTTTTTTCTTTATTAAAAAAATTAAATTACAAAAACCCACTCAAGACAAAGCTTCACATTATGAGGATGACATATGAAAATTGTGTAAATAATATGGTCCCTGCATGGACATCCTTACATGTTAACATACCCTATAAAATGCACATGTTACAAATAAATAAATAAAAAATAAAAAACTTTGTTACAGTAAAATTAATACATAACATTAGAAAAAAAAAAAGGAGAAATATATATATACAAAATAAAATGAGAAAATAACAGATTTTAACAAGTACCGTCTCCTTAAAATATTGCAAAAAAAGGGCTTTATGATTTAGTAGAAAGATCTGGTTTCTTTCTGATTCCAAACTTAATCTTTTCAAATTTGAGGGCAAATAGTAGATCCAAAATCCACTGACGACAGGATGGTAGCTTCCAATTAATAAGTCGTCTGGCTAACAGTGTGGAAAGTGCTATATTGTCAATTTCAAAAGCTGTTAATTTAATATTTTCTGGAAGAACACCAAATAAGGCTGTCAGGGGGATGAGGTCTATTACCGTAGCAGAAATGTCTGAAAAACAGCTAAAAAATGTTAAAACTTAAACAATTTAGGACAAGACCAAAATGAATGAAACAAAGAGGATGGCTCTACAGCACATCATGGGCAGGTGGGGTCAAGATGAGGAAATATTTTGCAGAGTTGGGCTATAGACCAATAGACACGATGTACTACCTTAAATTGAATAAGGCAGTGCCTAGAATTAACTGAGGAACTGTGTATTCTTTCTAAGCTAGAGGGACAAGTGTCACTGTCCAGTGTAATCTTTAAGTCAACCTCCCAAAGAGACATTAATGGCCCATTAGAAGGGGCTTGCTTTTTATTTATTAAACTGTAAATTCTAGAATTGGCACCCCTAATACATTTACGCTGATCTATAATGCACTCAAGAATGCTGTTGGGTGGAATAGAGGGAAAATCTGTGAAATATTTACAAATGGACTCCGGACTTGAAAATATCAGAATAAGTGTGAGTTAGGCAACTTGTTTTTTTAAGTTGGTCAAATGAAGCAAATATATTATCAATAAATAACTGACCAATTATAACTAAGCCTTGTGCTCTCCAGATATTGAAAGCCCCATCAGAAAGAGAGGGTGAAAAAGATACATTGCCAAAGATGGGGGAAGCTGGAGAGAGACTCTTAAGCTCTAGTGTGCTACGAAACTGAGACCAGATCTTTAAAGAATGCTTAACTGTTGGGTTCTTGAACAATATACTGTGAGTGGGAGGAATAGGGGAGCAGAGTAAAGATGTTTATGTTGCTGGGGCACAAAATATTGTCTCTATTTGAACCCAGAGAGGTTTACACTGCTGCAGGTCCTACTGTACTCAGTAAAATACATTTCTAAAATTGGGGGCTCAGTAATAAGTTTGAAAGTTTGGCAAAGCTAAGCCATCCAGCTCTTTCAGCTTCACAATGTGTTTTTGCTTTATTCGCCTTCATTTATTATTCTAAATAAAAGAAGAAACACTTTTTTCCAGGTTAGTAAAAAACAATTTAGGGATAAATATGAGTAAACATTGAAATAAATATAAAAATTTGGGAAGAATATTAATTTTAACATTATTTACCCTCCCTACCAACGAAAGAGGAAGGGATTTACATGACAGAAATGAAGACATTGTGAGACTGAATAGAGGGCTAATATTAGCTTTAAACAAATCAGCATGCCTATGAGTCACTTGAACATCCAATTTCCTAAACTGACTAGTAACAATTTAAAGTGAGAAACCTGAATGAGATTTTTAACAAAGCAGGGTTCACCGGAAATAATTCACTCTTAGTGTAATTATGAGTCAGCAGAGTTTTGATCCATATGCAGCTTTTAATAACAATAAACATAGTAATACAGACAGGCAGGGGTCAGTCACCAGCAACAGTAATATCCAAGGTAATCCAGAGAGGTAGACAATAAACAGGCGGGGCAGGCGGCAGACAATCACAGGTTAAACGACAAAGGCAGAATTCCTCCCCACGAGCGGCTCCCGAAGCGCGGAGGCAGATCAGGTAGATGACCAGGGACCCAAGGAAACCAGAGCAGATCAGGCAGACGGCCAGGAGACCAAGGGAGCCAGAGCAGACCAGGCGGACGGCCAGGGAGACCAGGGATACCAGAGCAGGTCAGGTGGACAGCCAGGAGACCCAGAAGACCAGAGCGGATCAGGTGGACGGCCAGGAGACCAAGGGAAACAGAGCAGATCAGGCAGATGGCCAGGAGACCCAGAAGACCAGAGCAGATCAGGTGGACGACCAGGAGACCCAGAAGACCAGAGCGGATCAGGCGGCTGGCCAGGAGACCCAGGAGGCCATCTCAGGGTAGGGACTGGATCAGAAGACCTGGTTGATGACCACAGAGCTAAAACAGGGTCAGGAGGCCTGGGTGGTGACCCCAGATTGGAGACTGGAGCCATGGAGGACTCTGAGGGCGGAGCCAGGGTAGGCGGAGCTGTAGGAGGCTCGAGAGGCGAAGCCATGGAAGGCTGAGCTGTGGCAGGCTCGAGGGGCAAAGTTGTAGAAGGCGAAGCCATGGCAGACTAGAAGGGTAAAGCCGTGGAAGGCGGAGCCGTGGGAGGCTCAAGGAGCGGAGCTGTAGAAGGCGGAGCCATGGCAAGCTCGAGGGGCAAAGTTGTAGAAGGCAGAGCCGTGGCAGGCTCGAGGCTAAGAGTCCAGGATGACTGAGAAATGACCTCAGTGGTTGTGAACATGAACACAGTCTTGGGAGTGACCTCTGTGGTCGTGGGCATGGACAGAGTCTCGGGAGCGACCTCTGTGGTCGTGGGCATGGACAGAGTCTCGGAGCGACCTCTGTGGTCGTGGGCATGGACAGAGACCACCTCTATAGTCGTGGGCATGGACTGAGTCTCGGGAACGTGGGTGTTGGCTCGTTGGCCATGGCAGGCGTGGGCTCGTTGGCCGTGGAAGACAAGGGCACTGACAATTTGTGGGAAAGGGTCTTTGTGGCCCTACGCCGTGACACAGCGTGTAGCAGGCTGAGGCATGGCTGTGACATGGCGTGGAGCAGGCTGAGACATGGCTGTGACATGGCGTGGAGCAGGCTGAGGCGTGGCTGTGACATGGCGTGGAGCAGACTCAGATGTGGCTGTGACATGGAGCAGGCTGAGGTTTGACTGTGACATGGTATGGAGCAGGCGAAGGCATGGCTGTGACATGGCATGGAGCAGACTCAGATGTGGCTGTGACATGGCATGGAGCAGGCTGAGGTTTCACTGTGACATGGCATGGAGCAGGCTGAGGTTTCAATGTGACATTGTATGGAGCAGGCTGAGGCATGGCTGTGACATGGCGTGGAGCACACTCAGACGTGGCTGACTCGGAAGTTGGAACCGTGATTGTGGGAGGAGGATCCTTTGCGGTGAACGTGTCGAGTACTAGCCTCACATATACCTCCCACGTGTAGTCTCCGATCCGTCCTATCCGGTATATGGATTTCAGAGCAGCATCATCAAAACCATTGAGGGCGGCAACAAAGAATGCTACTAGATCCATGGTGCGGTGAATTGTTCTAGATGAGGCCGGGTGTGCCGCTGTGTTCGATGAAGGAGTTGAGACCTCGTGGTTAGTTGAAAAATGCTGCTGGATCGGTTTGTGGTGAAGTCTTCTGTAATGATGTGTCAGCGGAGTTGAGATCCATATGCAGCTTTTAATAACAATAAATGTAGTAATACAGACAGGCAGGGGTCAATCACCAGCAACAGTAATATCCAAGGTAATCCAGAGAGGTAGACAATAAACAGGCAAGAGGTCAGGGCAGGCGGCAGACAATCACAGGTTATATCCAGGTAAACAAGGCAAAAATAGTAGGCAGGCAGCAATGGGTCAAAACAGGGTGAACAGTCCAGGATCATACACAGGTAATGCAATAAACACAGAGAACGCTCAGAAATGTCAGCCAGGGCAAAACAAGACTTCGCAATGATAGAGAGTGAGAGTGAGACTTAAATAGCTGAGTAAATGAGAAACAGCTGAGCAGGTAAATAGTGACAGTTATGGGGATTATGGGAAATGGAGAGAAAAGTCAATTCCCTAGGTGATGGAGCCCTCTGGTGGTGAGCGGGAGGAACAACAAAGGCGGGATTCATGAAGACAATTAGAGAGATTCGAGTCAAATCTTTAATTTGATTCCTTTGAACTGAACAAAAGATTCAAAAAGTGGTCTGAATGATTCATTATGTGAATCACAAATCTGAATCAATATCACAAGCCAAGCGCGCGTCAGATTACGTGTTCCGTCGTCTGTCTCCTCTGGGGAAGACAAGAAACTGCTCATGTGAGTTAATTTATTTTTTATTTTTTCGACTAATTAATTTGATAAGTTTAGGCTTAAACATTATGAAAGCTGTTAAATAATGAAGTTATGTGCGATCAGTCTCCCGCCTTTTCAGGAGACCTGTTCAAATAAAAGTCAATCACATGCATTTACATTTTACATTTAAGCAAGGTATGATGTTTATGAATAATTACCAGCACTCAAGAAAATGTCCAACAATATTTCTTTTTTATATTTTATGAAGATGTGAATGGCCTTTGCCTAAGCAAAACTAGTTTTCTGGTGGTTGCTAAAGTGTTATATTTGCTTTGTAGCACATTTATGCTACAGTATGTGGTAACTAGGGATTTCTGGATGGTTGCTAGCGCATGCTATGCAGTTATCAAGGTGATCTGCTGTGTGTTTTGCTGCACTGCTACAGTATGTCGTTGCCAAGTTGTTTTCTGTGTTTTTAGCACATAGTTTTGCAGTTGATGGTGTTCTAGGTGGTTGTCGCTATGCTAGTAAGTTGTTTTAACTGTTTCAGCACATTGCTATGTAGTTAGTTGCCAGTGTGTTATGGGTGATTGCTTATTGGCTCCATAATCCCATAAATATGATCATTCTGATATGACTTGAATGCGCCATTAAAGGGATAATTCTTAAAAAATCTTTTCTTGTAGAAGTATTAAAAAAACGAAAGGCATCACAAAGACTATATTTCTGCAGGAAAGACTGAATAATCATAGCACATTTTGAAAGTGCTATTGCTTTCTTTGAGGATCTGTCAAGCCATGGGCACATCACACAGTTAAAATCCCGACCTAGAATTAATGAGCAAGAGTGAAGATTAGGTATGCATGACAAAAAAAATAAATAAATAAATAAATAAAAGCAACATCATAATTAGGTGCATAGACATTTGCGAGAATTAGGGAGGTTCCCGTGATAACATATCCGCCTTCGTGATCTGCAATAACTTGTGATACTACAAAGGGGGTAGATTTATGCACCAAAATGCCACAACCCCTGGACTTGGAGTGAAAATGTGAATGATAAACTTGCCCCAACCAGTGATTTTTCAATCTAAAATGGTCTGAAGAACAAAAGGCGAGTCTCTTGAAGAAATACAAAGTTTGCCTTCAGTTTTTTAAGATGGTTCAACACCTTATGTTTAGCTGGATTATTCAGACCTTTACAGGTCCAGCTAACACATCTCACCAAGTCAGCACTATCATCTTTAGCCTGGCTACCCATCATTATCAAAATATGAGGAAAAAGGGAGACCAATTAAAGTTGTAATTACGAAACCCAAGAAAGCATGAAGACAATACTTACTCAAAGAAAATATGACTAATAAGCATCAATTAGATCTTGAGTTACTTGATAAAAGAAAAAAGAAAAACACACTACAAGAACCCCAACACTTCAAAGACTGACCAACCAATGAACAAAACTAGAGGGTATTAATACACAAGGAACTAATGAGGGAATGGAAGGCAGGTGCGGATGATGATAAACAGATGGAAGTGATGAGGGCAGTGAAACATGGGAGATGTAGTCCAGGGGAAAACTTAAAAATAAGAGTCCTTGAAGAACATGAGGGAGACTGTGCCAATATCTTAATATAGAATAATACAAAGTACCAATAAAATCAGATATGTATGTTTAACCACACAATCAACAAAAGTGCTGTCAGTGTCAACCGTCCTGAAAGAAAGGAAATTGGATATTAAGTCCCAATATCTAAGGATACAACATAAAATCCAAAACCCGGCATACATTGTACCCATTTACTCAAGCTGCTGTCGGAGTATCAAACTTGTGTTCGACGCTGTTCTGCGTGATTCTGAAACAGTAAGACCCTTCAACCCATACTTCACCTCAGGCAAAGTCCTCAGCAGTCGTTTCACCTCACAATATGCAGCTTGCTTCTTAGCGATTTCAAGAGGAAAATCCGGGAAAATTAACACAGTTTTGTCCTTGAATTTGAGCTGTTAGCCTGGCTCACCTTTCGCAGAATATCCTCTTTAACATTATAATGATGAAAACAAATCACGAAAGCATGCAGTCGGCTACATTCTGCTGGTTTCGGTACGAGTTTACAATGGGCACGAGCAAGGAGCGGAGGTTCAGGGAGGTCGAATATGTCAGCCAATGCTTCTGCCATGAACTTCATTGGTTGTGGGCCTTCCAGACCTTCTGGGATTCCCACCAGATGGAGGTAACTTCTTTGAAAACAGCAAGTCAATGCATTTAGCTTGTAATGCAGTTACCTCTTTCTGAAGAGAAACAATAGTAGGCTTGAGTGAGTGCAGACTGGTTGTCCAATCTGAGGCAGCAGTCTCTAGGCTAGTTATGCGATCATCTTGGGTTTTAACATCCGATTTCAAGGATGAGAGTGTAATTCCGCTACTAGCAGCTGCCGGATCAGCCTTCTTTTGTCGTTGGGCTTTCGTAGACATGGTATCAACCCGGATAAAAGCAAAAAATCTGGCACAGATGCAAAAGATAGCGCTGTATCTGGTATTGAGGCACATTTTAAAGGATGGTTTGCAGAGCTCCCGACTTTATGACTTCACATGGCAGACGCTAAACCGTAAGTCTCCACATTATAATTATTTTACTAGTAGTCTCCTAATCTAACCAGCTGACAAGTACACAAAACCACTCCAAAACCAGTCTGACCAGCCTGGGACACTGGCTAACAATATTAAGCTGATTTGAGGTGATTTTATTTTTAAGCAGATAAATCACACAAACAAATAAAAACAAACTTGAGCAGTAATATTTAATCTTAAAAGGATAAAGGTCTATGACATACTGGACAGAGTGATTTCAACCTTAAAACAGATCTGGGAGGCCCTTGAGACTCCTTTCCTGTTTACAGGATATGACGATGATATGCAGTCCCCAACGACATTGTCAGGGACTTAAAAGGTTTTAAGGAGTTGGGATAAAATACAGTTGAGAAAGCTTTTTTCTCAAATTTATCTCAGTACAGGATAGTTTTGAGTTTGAAAAAATGCTTGGAAGCTACCATCATTTAATAGATATGTCCAAGACTGACACTTCGTTTATTTTATTTGTATGCACACAGCAATGTAAGATGAATTCAGCACGTCTACTCACCTATTGTCAGCTTTTCCCATTTTCTCATAATACTGTATGCTGCAGTATGCGGTTTTCAGCTGCTATTCATTGTGCAGTATACTGTACAGTAGATTCATATCAAACAGCTGTATTTAAGTTGGCATTGCTTGTAATCTGTGCCAAAATGTTTACCTTTTACCTTTACTTTAAATGTCTACAATATTTTGTGTGTATGTGTGGATAGTTCTGGAGTGTCTTTTCCTTGTTCTTGCCACGATGAAACCTCCTGGACCAATAAAATGCAAACTGTAGGTGACATGCTAAAGTCATTGGGATACACAAATCAGCACATGTGAGGGTGTCAACACATCGAAAAAGGTTTTATCAACTGGAATTAAACACCAACAGATGAAGAATTAGAATTAACTAGAAAAATAACTTTCATAAAGACAAAAGGAGCTTTTCCATCAGGAGGAACAGTACTGAGCATGGTAAGATATGGTACCAGCAGCATTTCCATTAGAACACAGTTTGGTACCGTATTAAAGACAGAACAACCATTCTGGCTTTAGTGACATAGTGACTCACAACTGGCAACTTGTCAGTTATTTCCTTTCTAATCCTGATTTCACACCACCACAATTAAAAAAGAAAACCAAACTATGTCAATTCTTGAATTTATTAAGTTTACCTGAGCCTGGGGGTTCACGTGACGCCATGCGAGAGACAGACGTGTGAATGACGAGCTCTGCAAACTTTGCTAGTTTTTTAATTATTTTTATGTTGTGATCCGGTGAGATTCAATACACCCAATTACATACTTGCTCTTTGAGGTAAACATGGCAAAGAAGTCAAAATCCTCAAGACTCTGGAGACATTAAAAGACACTTACGTGTTCAAGCTGAGGCCTCTGACGGGACTGCGAGACGGGGACTCGATTTGGACTGCATGTCGGGAGCAGATATTCAGCATCAGTTGTCCAACATGTCAGTGATGCTGACGAAGGTTCTTGCTGACTTGGAAGATCTCGCTGTAATACGTTGATTGATTACAGCGATGGAAACAAAATTCTCCGAGTTGTTTACAAGAGTGACAGAAGTTGAAAAACGAATCGATTATCTTGAGTCATCGGAAAGGGAATTAACCGCTAATCCGCCCGCATCCAAAACAGATTTGGAATTAATTTCGGAAAAACTGGAATATTTCGAAAATATGAGCCGAAGGAATAACATACGAATTGTTGGAATTCCTGAGCATGAAGAGGGCAGAGATATGGTGAAATTCCTGGACGAGTTTTTCCCGAGTCTGCTCGACATAACAGGCCACAAGCTGGAAATCGAGTGAGCTCACAGAGTGCCAGCTCACAGATCTGCTGAGGGAGATGCATTCTGGCCAAATTTCTGAGATCATCCGATAAAAATCTTGTGTTGCGCCAGGCGAGGAGCAAAGGGAAGCTTTCTTGGAAGAACCATAATATTTTCTTGTTCCCAGACTTTGCGAATTCCACAAGAGAGAAACGCGATCGGTTCAAGGAATGCAAGAAACTCTTACATCAGAAAAAGATCTCGTTTGCTTTGATGTTCCCAGCCAAACTGAGAATAGAAACGAAGAATGGTCGCAAAGTATTTACTTGTCCAAAACAGGCACTCTCCTTTATAAATACATTGGAGTAAGCCATTTGATGTTTCTTATATTAGTGGACTGACTCGCAGTTCAGGGACTCTATTATCTGAGGAAGCTGGGTGCCATTTTTGTTTCTTTTTGTGTTGACTCCGCCTAGCGGCTGGAGTTTGTTTTATGGCATGACTCCAAGAAACTTTTGCATTGACGGAAGATTTTTTTGTTACACTGAAGTTTCCGGCCAGATCGAGAATGAACACTTTGGATGACCACAAAATATCTATATGCTCACATAAAGGACGTCTTTTATAAAGTTGATGGGCTGAGTAAGTTTTGAGCAAGTAAAAAAGCTTTTTTACAGATCTTGAAGGGATGTTGCAAGCCGCTGGCACCCCTCATGATATAATTTTGCGAGGAGACTTTAATCTTTTGATGGACTCAGTCCTTGATCATAGTGAAGCAAAAGTGTGTAAGCCCCCTAGAGCAACATTGACACTTCACAGTATGTGTAAAAATCTTGGTCTTACAGATATTTGGAGACTTCTGAACCCATCTGGTAGAGACTACACATTTTTTTCATCAGTCCATAAGATTTATTCTAGAATAGATTTTTTTTTTATATCCAAATCCCTCATTTAATCTGTTGCTGATTGCTCAATTGGAAATATCTTAGTCTCAGATCACGCCCTAGTGAGTTTAGAGATGTTGCCACATATAGAGAAAAATAAATCATATAGTTGGCGCCTTAATGTGTCCCTTTTGCAAAATCCTGATTTCCAACAAATGCTAAAGGCTGAAATCAGTGTCTATATGGAGACCAACTGGACCTCAGTATCCTCTGTGGGCGTGG
This sequence comes from Myxocyprinus asiaticus, assembly GCF_019703515.2. Lineage (NCBI taxonomy): Eukaryota > Metazoa > Chordata > Actinopteri > Cypriniformes > Catostomidae > Myxocyprinus > Myxocyprinus asiaticus. The sequence continues at coordinate 954,055 of NC_059391.1, read as the reverse complement.
CTTGGGAGGCACATAAGGCAGTTCTTAGGGGTCGGATCATACAGTATGCCTCATTCACCAAAAAATCCAAAGCACAAGAACTTGTGGAGTTGGAAGGAAATATTAAAAGTGCCGAGGTAGAACTGAAGCACCGTATGTCATCTGATGGCCTCAGAGAATTGACCCGATTGAAATATAGATATAATACTATTTTGTCACGGAAAGAGGAGTTTTGGTTACTCAGGGCAAGACAGTCATACTTTGAGTTGGGGGACAAAGCAGGAAAACTTTTGGCTAGATATATAAAGCAGAGAGAGTCTTTTTCTGCCATTCCCTCAGTGAAATCTACTGGTGGTGAAATATTTACCTCAAAGAATTACATTCTTTAATGCTTTTAAAGAATTCTACTTTGATCTTTATAGTTCCACATCTTCGTCTACTGATGAGGATATTAGGAACTTTGTGGAACCATTATATCTTCCTAAACTGACGACTGAGCAAAGGATTTCTCTTGATTCTGAGATAAACTTGAAGTAGCTTGATGAGGTAATTAAGGCCCTGCCAACAGGCAAGGCTCCGGGGCCTGATGGCTTTGCTGCTGAGTTTTTCAAATCTTATGCTACAGAACTGGCTCCACTTTTGTTAGAAGTTTATACAGAATCATTAAAGAATGGAAAGCTTCCACCAACCATGACACAAGCCCGGATCAGTCTGATTCTTAAAAAGGACAAAGATCCAAGCGAGTGTAAAAGTTACTGTCCAATTTCCCTGATCCAGTTAGACGTAAAAATTTTGTCAAAAATTCTGGCTAATCGATTAAGTAAAGTTATGAAATCACTTATACATATAGATCAGGTGGGGTTTATTCGGGGCCATAGCTCTTCTGATAACATTAGGTGTCTCATCAATATCATGTGGTCAGTAGCGAATGATCAGACTCCGGTTGCTGCCATCTCACTGGTAGAATGGGATTATCTTTTTAAGATTTTGGAAATGTATGGGTTCGGGAATACTTTTATTAGTTGGATTAAGCTACTTTATAGACACCCTGTAGCGGCGGTACAAACAAACGGATTAATTTCAGATTTTTTTACTCTGGATAGGGGCACCCGGCAGGGTTGCCCTCTTTCCCCATTATTGTTCTGTCTTGCCCTGGAACCATTAGCAGCCGCGATAAGAAAGGAGGATGAATTTCCAGGGGTGATTGCGGGAGGTGTAGCGCATAAGCTTCTGCTTTACGCAGATGATATTTTATTATTCGTCCCCGACCCTACTAGATCTATGCCTTGCCTCCACATAATTATGAATTCCTTTTCCAAGTTCTCAGGATACAGAGTCAATTGGTCTAAATCCGAAGCTTTGGCTTTGACAGCGTACTGACCAGTAACGGCTTTTCAGCCGGGCACCTTCCAGTGGCCCAAACAGGGAATTAAGTATTTGGGAATTTTTTTCCCAGCAAATTTGTCTGATTTAGTCAGAGTTAATTTTGATCCCTTAATAAAGAGGTTTTTGAATGATGTGGACAGGTGGGCTTCATTACATTTATCGATGATTGGGAAGGTTAATGTTTTTAAAATGAATTGTATTCCAAAATTCAACTACCTGCTACAGTCTCTCCCTGTAGATGTCCCCCTCTCTTATTTCAAGCAATTTGATAGCATAGTGAAGTCCTTTATTTGGAATGGTAAGCGTCCCATGTTAAATTTCAATAAGTTACATAGGCCGATTGACAATGGTGGGTTAGGCCTACCCAAGATTTTGTTTTATTATTATGCATTTGGTCTTAGACATTTGGCTCATTGGTTGCTTCCACCTGAGAGAGCCCCTCCCTGGTTTTGTATTGAAAAGGAAGTTCTTGCCCCATCTCATCACTGCAAAGCCTTTCGATCAAACTAGCTGGAGAGGTTAAGTCGCACCCATTATTTTGCATTTGCACTCGATATGGACATAAGTGTCCAGAGTGTTTAATTCGGATATTTATTTAAACGTAGCCTCGAGCATATGGCTGAACCCTAAACTATGTATTAATAAGTCCCCTTTCTGTTGGTCAGATTGGATTGTGAGGGGGGTTAATGCACTCGGTGACCTATATGAGGGTGGAGTATTGAGACCTTTTGAAAATTTGGTTCAACATTTTGGCATTCCCAGATCTCAGTTTTATAAGTATTTACAGCTTCGCCACCTACTCTGCACTGTTTTTGGGAGTGGCACGCACCCCCATAAGCGGCGGATACTCTGGGAGTGGTGATTGCTGCTTTTGGGAAGGGTCATGAGGCATCAGTGTATTACTCCCTGCTAATTCAGAGTCTGGGGGACGGAACTTTGAATTCTCTCAAAAGATTATGGGAGAAAGATCTAAACTTGACATTGGGGGAGGGGGTGTGGGCTAGGATCCTAAAAATGTCAAGTCTGCATCTAGAGATGCAAGGTTTTAAAAATTTAAGATTTTGCATCGATTTTATTGGACCCCCTCTAGATTGTATAGGCTTGGTCTTAAAGACACTCCCACCTGCTGGTGATGCCAATCAGAAGACGGGGACACAACCCATGTTTTTTGGGGATGTGTTGGGATCCAGGAGTTTGGGATGAGGGTTCAGAGCATTGTGTGTGATGTAGTGGACACTCAGTTTTGGTTTTGCCCCAGCCTGTGTATTTTGAGTGATGGGGTGGTCCTGAATATAGATGATAAATATATAAAAAGCTGGGTCCTAACCAGCATGATGATTGGCAGACAGGTAATTCTCAAGGGATGGAAGTCAACTGATGCGCCCTCATTTCATGAGTGGTCTACCGAGATGGGCAGGGTAGCAGCATTTGAGGAGACGGCATGTAGAAGACTAGGCAACCTGGATTTGTACATCAGGAAATGGGGCAGCTATTTAGCCTTTTTGGAAGGCTCTCGGGGAGGGGCAGTGGAGAGAGACTAGTGTTTTTGTGTGGTTTTTTTTATGTTTCTAAACATTTTCTGCTGTTTTATTGTCTATATGTGTGTCTTTGTCAGATGGCTTTTGACCACTGGGGTGCTCATTTGTGTCGGGTGGGGGTGGGGGGTTAATGTTCGGGGGGAAATTTGTGATTTCATGTGGTTTGAGTCTGCATTTTCTGTCTATTTGATTTGCTGCATGGAATCAATAAAAATTGTTAATAACAAAAAAAATAAAAAACATACATGAATGTGGTCAAAAATGCATGTAACCACGTCCATTTGAGGTGTAAACACTAATCCATCCTGAATGCATCCCGGACAGCAGTGACACGCCACCCCCCTCACCTGTCAATCAACCGCTGCACTAAAACAAGAGTTTAAACTTTGCCGGTTACGAGCAGTTTAAAAGGAACTAACCGTCCGATCTGAAAATGTAAAAAAGCAGATACAAACACTAACATGAGAACTTCACAGATCTTCTTCAGTGTGTCTGATATCAACATGCAGGGACACTTATGAAAAGCACGAACACCTGCAGCTCAGGTTAATAGATTTAATCTACTAAAATAATGGATAATTCTGCTCAAAATGTTGCTGTGAGGATGGGGGTGTGGTCGTGTGTTTGTCTGCGGGAGAGGGAGAGTGGTAAAGCTCGTCACCTATACTGTCATTTTTATTAACACCTGTCTCTTGTTATAGTGATGGTGGAGGGAGACCTGAAAAGGCAGACAAAGCACATCAGTCGGCAGAAAGAGAGGGACCAGAGAGAAACTGTTCCTGCATGAGCGACAAGAATGCTTGACTCGTTTGTGTGTGTTTATTTGGCCACTGAGTGCCTTTTTGTTTGAGTTTTGTGAATGACGCTGAAGAGTAATAAAAAAAAAGGGGATACATATCAAGCTTTGGTGGATTCGGGTTGTACTCAAACCTCTATCCACCAACACTTGGTGCAAGGCGGGGCATTGGGTACGAATAAACGGGTAAGTGTGCGGTGTGTGCACAGGGATATTCACAGGTATCTGGTGGTTACCACTAAGATGCTATTTAGGGGGAAAAAGCATAGAGTAGTGGCTGCAGTTAATTCCCACCTCACCCATCCACTGATTTTGGGAACTAATTGGCCTGATTTTAGGAATTTATTAAGGGAAATATTTGTGGATGGGTCCTGTAAAATGTTGTCTCGGTGTGACGTGCAATGCTATGGCTGGGGAGGTGGTGCCAGGGCCGTCTACGTCTGCTCTGCATCAAGGTGATGCAAGAGGGGCAATTCCTGTTCTCAGGGGGTTCCCTGAGGGGGATTTCCCTCTAGAGCAGTCAGTAATGAGTCCCTCAAACACACGTTTGGCCAAGTGAAAGTCATCGATGGTCAACAGCTCCAGCCTGACGTCACACTCACATACCCATATTTTTCAATTATTAAAGATCAGTTGTACTGATTGACACAGGACACCCGAACAAAAGAAAATACAACACAATTTTTAGTACCGAAGAGCAGTCGGGAAACCCTCTCCAGGCGGCTCACCATAATCCAATGGCTGGCCATCTAGGTCACGAGAAATCGCTTAACCAATTAATGGCCCGTTTTCTTTTGGCCAGGCATTCACGGGGACGTTCGCAAGTGGTGTGCTGCATGCCGTGAATGTCAGTTGGTGAATCCACCGGCCACCCCAAAAGCACTATTGCGCCCTCTACCGCTAATTGAGTTCCCCTTCGAAAGAATTAGCATGGACCTCGTCGGGCCATTAGAACGGACCGCATGCGGGCATGGCTTTGTATTAGTTCTGGTGGACTATGCAACGTGATATCTGGAAGCAGTACCCCTGCGCAACATCTCGTCTCATAGTGTTGCGGAGGCACTCTTCAGAATAATCTCCCGAGTGGGGATTCCAAAAGAAATCCTCACTGATCTAGGCATTACATTTATGTCACGAACACTACACAAACTGTACAAATTGTTACATTTTAAATCGATTTACACCAGTGTTTACCACCCACAAACAGATGGGTTGGTGGAACGATTAAATAAAACCTTAAAAAATATGATTCGTAAGTTCATCCACAAGGACGCTAGAAATTGGGATAAATGGCTCAAACCCGTTATTTGTAGTGCGAGAGGTCCCACAAGCCTTCTCAGGGTTTTCCCCATTCGAGCTGCTGTATGGGTGTCAACCGCGCTGCATGCTTGATGTGATGTGGGAAGCTTGGGAGGAGGGACCTTCAAACAGTAAAAATTAAATTCAGTACGTTCAGGAATGTCAAAGCCGACTGTATGACAGGGGCACTCGACTACAGGAATTCACACCGGGAGATAAAGTGCTTGTATTACTGCCCACCTCATGCTCTAAATTACTCGCCAAGTGTAAAGGGTCATTAGAGATCACACGGCTCGATTATGAGGTTAGGCGAATGGACAGGGGCGGGGCGCATCAAATTTACCACCTCAACCCCCTAAAATCATGGAGGGAGGCAGTCCTTGTGGCCTTGGTGACGGTAGTTCCGGAGAGGGTGGAGGTCGGGCCAGAGGCGACTCTCAAACCAAATTCATTCACCCCAGTCCCATGTGGAGACCACTGCTCACCGTCGCAGCTCACAGACGTGGCCAAGTTGCAAGCGGAATTTGCGGACATATTCTCGCCTCTCCCCGGTCGCAAGAACCTCATAGAACACCATATCTAAACCACCCCGGGGATGGTGGTTTGTAGTCGCCCCTACCGCCTTCCTGAACACAAGAAAAAGGTTGTTCAGGAAGAATTAGAGGCAATGCTCGAGATGGGCGTAATAGAAGAGTCGCACAGCGATTGGGCCAGCCCGGTGGTTCTGGTACCTAAGAGCAACGGGAAGGTCCGGTTCTGTGTAGACTATCGTAAAGTCAATGTGGTGTCCAAATTTTATGCGTACCCAATGCCTCGGATTGACGAGTTGCTCGATCGGTTGGGAGTGGCTCAATCTTATTCAACACTTGATTTATCAAAGGGTTATTGGTAGATCCTTTTAACTCCAATCTCCCGAGAAAAAAACAGCTTTTTCCACACTGTTCGGCTTACACCAATTTGTAACTCTTCCATTTGGTTTGCTCGGGGCCCTGGCCATGTTTCAGCGTCTCATGGACAAAATTCTCAGACCGCATACAGCATATGCCGCCGCATATTTAGATCATATTATTAGAACCCCGATATTATCGGCTGATATTAGCCTTTCACCAATATATCAGTATCGGCATATATGTTTACCGATATGTGCAGATATGAAAACATTTTTTCAGAACACATAATGCAAAAACCAATGCTTGAATTGGTATCATAATGTAGTTTGTCCAGCAGAGCGCACTCCAACTCCACTGTTTACAGAGCTGAGCTGACGGTGGCTCTGCAGACAGGGTGGAGTTAAGCGGTGTGGTGTCTTCTCGGTAAGTTGCTAACTAATTTGTGAAATACATACTGGAAAGTTAATAAACAATGACCCCATCATTTTCCCTTTTCAATATAACTAATATAACATTAACCCTGTCCCTGACAACCATTTCACTCATGTTTATCACATCTGTTTACTGTTCACCATCTATAGTTTGTCAGTACAGTCAGAAATGTAGCAGATTGAAATGTAAGCATCAGAACATCTTTTTGCAGCTCAGAAGACAACGGTGCGGTGGTGGATTGTGTCTGTTGAGTGTTGAATTCACACTACGTTGTTACCTAGTTGGTGAGACACAATGCTGGAAAGTAAATAAAGTCCATCTTTTACTCTATGTGACAACAAGCTTATAGCTAACTAGCTAACTATGTAGCTACTTTCACTGCTTGTCAGCTGAGCGGAAGCTAATGTGTAAACATGTATTCACCAAACATTTTGTTCAGGATTCACTGTTTGGTACCGAACCTTCAACCGAACAATTCCAGTCATTGCATTTATAAAATGTAATATTCAAAAGTCTGGTTTTCCACCGTTGAAAGTTTCCCCTGAACTTGTATAGCAGAATATGGTGTAACACCACTGCCGCTGTTTAATTCTTGACTCGGCAGGTGTAAATGCTTCTTGTTTTACAACCTGCCCCTAATTGACTGGCAGTATTAAAATAGTCAGCATTTGACTGATGTTTATTTAGCTATTTATTTTATTTTTATTTATTCTTTATTTTAATGGTCAGCATTTGACTGATACTAAACATACAGTACTGATGTTTATTTAGCTATTTATTTTATCTGAATTTATTCTTTATTTAAATGGCCAGCAATTGACTGATACTAAACAGTACTGATGTTTATTTAGCTATTTATTGTATTTTTATTTATTCTTTATTTTCTCAGTGTTAATTTCTAGAATTTGTTGACAATGTATAATAATAATGTAAAATATTCTTTGATAAAAATATTTAAGAAAGCAGCCTTCTGAGTACCTTTGCATAGTCATGTCGGTGCAAAATCGGTGAACAATCGACATAGAAAAGGTCTGTTTTCATTCCAGCTCAAAAATTAACTATATCGGCCACCATATCGGTAATCGGTGAATTTTCCCCCTCTAAAATCGGTATCGGTCTCAGAAATCCCATATTGGTCGGGCTCTAGATATTATTATTCATAGTAATAACTGGCGGTGGCACATGCAACATCTGAGAGCTGTCCTGAGATCGCTGCGACGGGTGGGACTCATGGCCAAGAAGTGTGCAATTGGGCGGGTGGAAGTTCAGTATCTGGGGTTCCACTTTGGTCACAGGCAGGTGCGACCCCAGGTTAACAAAACCGCAGCGATCGTGGCCTGCCAGAGGACCAAGACCAAAAAGGAGGTAAGACAGTTTCTGGGGCTGCCTGGCTACTATCAAATGTTTGTGCCTAGTTACTCTGACATCACCAACCCGTTGACTGATCTTACTATAAAGGGGGCCACCGATCCGGTCCAGTGGACGGAGTCGTGCCAACAGGATTTCCTAAAAGTCTGCGCTTTGTGGGGGGCCACTTTTACATGCTCCTAACTTCTCTCTCCCCTTTATTTTGCAGACGGATGCATCCGACATGGGGTTGGGGGTGGTGCTCTTGCAGGAGGTGGGAGGGGAGGAACGGCCGGTACTGTTCATGATCTCCTTGAGGGAGACAAAGTACAGTACCATCGAGAAGGAGTGTCTTGCGATCAAGTGGGCTGTCCTCACCCTCTGCTACTACCTGCTGGGGCAGGCCTTCACCCTCTGCTTAGATCACACCCCACTCCAATGGCTCCACCGCATGAAAGATATCAATGTGCGGATCACCCGTTGGTACCTGGCACTTCACCCATTTAAATTTGAGGTGATCCACAGACTGGGGGCGCAGATGGCTGTGGCTGACTTTCTCTCCAGAAAAGGGGGGGGGGGGGGGGTTGGGGGTGGGTGCAGTTGGCAGGCCGGATGTTGCCCAGGCCTGAGTCGGGCGGTGGGGGTATGTGGGGATGGGGACGTGGTCGTGTGTCTGTCTGCGGGAGAGGGAGAGTGGTAAAGCTCATCACCCGGGCTGTCATTATCATTAATACCTGTCTCTCGTTATAGTGATGGCAGAGGGAGACCTGAAAAGGCCGACAAAGCACATCATTCGGCAGAAAGAGAGGGACCAGAGAGAAACTGTTCCTGTGTGTGTGACAAGACTGCTTGACTCGTTTGTGTATGTTTATTTAGCCACTGAGTGCCCTTTTTTTGGAGTTTTGTGAACGACGCTGTAGAGTAATAAAATACTCACGTTGACTGTTTCTGCTGCCTCCTGACTCCTCCATTTGCCCATAAAATACGAATGCTGTTCCAGTTGTGTTTATTCATAGATTAAATTTCAGATACATCTGGGAGAAATAGAACGCCATTTTTTTTGCGCTTTCTTTGTCTTTTCTGACTTTGTTGCGTATTAATGTCATGCCGTAACACACTGACATAGTGATTGATGTATGTCGTCATGAGGCAGAGTCCCTCCCCTCTAAATCTGATCACAAGTGGTCATAGGAGACGCATTTAAATGACCAGGTGTAAACAGCGATGTGTCCCACCTGACCACATGTGATCGGATCACTCGAGATGCATCTTAATATCAGCACAATATGCGTGTTCAGATCTAGGTCAGATGACCAGATGTCAGAAACATATCAGATTTAGAACAACATTTGAATAGTGCTGGTTACTGATACAGATTTCCCAATTTAATTGGATTCCGATTAACAAGCTTACGATTCGATTTGATTCAATATTGATTCATATGGGTTTATTTCAGTTATAATGTCCTTTTTGCTTACATATAAAATAAATGATCTCCCAGCTAATGCTGTTAATTATACAGGTGAACTTTTAGCTAGGTACATTAGGAAAATATTAATTTTACAAATTATATTTTATCACTTTTTCATAATTTTAGTCAAATTTTGGCTTTTTAAAAATGAACAAATAAATGTATTCAATCAATAAATACGATATTATATTTCATATATTACTTTTGTTACATATTTATTGTTAAATTGCATAATTTGTACTATTTACAATTATTTACATTGATTTGTTGAACACATGCTAAAACCGGAGCTGTCTCTTTAACAAAAAACTGAATTTCTGTAAACAGCACCTTTAAATGAGCACACGTTAACTAGAGAGGACTCGACTGGCTTTACCTCATCTGTGCGATGCATGATTAGAATTAAATAAAAAACAATTTAGTTGTTTTTGATCAACAACTGACTGTAAAGAACAGAAAGGATATTCAAAGAAACAATATTTAATGACAAATGGGTTCTCGTCTTGGAAATTTTACTCTCAACATGCTGTGAAAGGATCTCGCTGCTGAACACTTCACGACTAAACTACACAATTACTGGTGAGTGAAATGTAAACATTTACCAGCCAGTTGCCAAATATATTCACATCAGTCGTATAGCGCAAAATTTGGTTTCAAATGCGAGAGATTTCCTCTCATTGAAGTAGACGGTTGCGCATTGAGTGAAAGATTGATCTTGGGATTTAAGAATCGACCGTTCAAATGAAGATTGCGATTAATCGGAAAAACAATATTTTTACCCACCCCTACATTTGAAAGTGGCCCAAATCGGGAAAAAAATCCAATCTCACAAATGTTTTTGCTGCTTACACACATGCAATAAGATCCAATCTCATCTGCAATGAGACACCTGCACAAAAAAATCTGAATTTAAATGACCCTCGATTCTTAATGCAAAGACTCAATATCAGTCCTTATACTTCACTCAGTCTGAGGTTCTTCTTTGTTTCTAAAATATATTTTTGAATGTTCAATATCCATTGTGCAGCATTCTGGAAGGAGGTGAATAAAGGTTGCGGGGGTTTCAGAATGAATCAATATTTCCTGTCTGCTCTGGCATTTAATAGCCTGAATTATTGATCAAAGTCCATTAATCATTCTAAGACCCCAGCAGATGTCTTTAATTCCAATACAGAGGCTTTAGTCTGGAGTCAGAGTCCCTTCAGTTGACCTGAAAAAACTCTGTGAATGAAACTGCAGACACAGAGAAACACACAGGCACTTATTTATAATACAAAAAGTGTTTTGCTCTTGGCTGATGGCATATGGTGATTTGTTTATAATTTTCAATCAATTCTGACTGCCGTGTCCAAACCTAAAACAAGCCAATCTTGCAATTTCGACATAACCTCCTCTATGTTAACCAGCTAGATAACTTTACACATTTAAATCAGCAGAATTCACAACAATATTCAATATTCAATACATCACCCAAAGCCAAATGTTTAAAGCTGATGTAAACTGTATATTTTATTCAGTGTTAAAATGCTTAAAATGCAGAGAATAGCACAAGTAAGCTACTTTTTTTTATTATTTTACCTAAAAAAACAAAAAAGGCTTAGTGGCACTATCAAAACATTACTGTTTGTCTGAATGGCCAGTCAAGCCAGACACAGCATTATTTGCTTGACCAATGGTGTGAGTTTGAGGCAGGACTATCTTTTTGTACACCCAATGGCAAACAAGGCAAGTTTTCTGAACTCTTTGATATTTGAACCGCTAAACCACTAAACCATATCCACCCTCTTGGTACTTCTCTGACACCTAGAGTACTACCAGCTGTCTGTCTATGCAACAGGCTGACATAAACATTTCCATTTGTCTAGCTCTGTGTGTGTGATACTTACAGCAGCCCTTCTCATCACTCTTGTCAAAACAGTCTGGAAAGCCATCACACTGCCAGTTTCCAGAAATACATTTGCCATCTCCACACATGAAGTTTCCTGGTATGTTGCACTCTGTTGTAAAGTTATTCCCAGGAAGAAGCTGGCAATCTGAACAAAAGAGACAAATGTATTTATTAATGTATTACATAAAAGGTGAAATGAGGTGAAAAACTTTAGCAGAAAAACATTTGTTTAGCAATAACTATCTTCTCTCATGAATGTGTTAAAAGTTGAGAAGTTAGCTAAAGCTAAGAAGCTTAGAAGACAATGTGCTGAATTCCAGACAACCATACCATGTGGTGAATGTTTATGCCCTGAAAACCGCCTGCCTTTCACGTCACATCCATTCAAAGAAGTGTGCTCTTGTCTATGCAACAAAGACCTTAACTTAGTCTGTATTTTTTGGATCAGTATAAAACTGCTGGCAGTGTTAATTATTACACAGTTTTTTGTTTCAGTCTTAATTTTAGTCCTTTAAATCCTTTATATGTCATCATAATCATTTGTTTTAGTACATTTTTAAATGGCATTTTACAGAAATTAATAAAAATGTAATTTAGTTCATAATAATGTGAATGACAAAAATGTCAAACTGTAACAGACCAAGCTTTTGCCAAAGATTAAAACATTTTACAAAAAGTATAAACATTAATTAATTGAAAAACTAAATTCAACATGTGAAAACTGTGCTTGTTGTGAAAACCAGAGTTCCTTATATGTTGTCATGCTTAAATGAACATTCCCCAGTCAGCCCATTGTATTTACAATTCGGATTGGCAAAGTATTTAGTAAAGATGTTTGCCAGTAAAACTGAAACTACAAATGTTCTTGAATTCTGAGAATTTCTTTTAAAATACACTAGAACGATTCAGAACAACCATTACCCCAGTTGCAGCAATGCATACACTTTTGCACAGATTGTTTTTAAATGATACTGGACTTTAAAATTAAAATAGACAACAAAATATTTCCCCATGAATGTATGCAAATCTCAAGTTGTTTGTTTTTATTACTGCTTTATTTTCATGGCACATTATTTTACTAACATACAGATTTACTTGTTTAGCCTGCTGTCAAACTTAGAATTTTGTAAATGTTGATATTACTGCATAATTATTTTGTTTTTAATAAAATATATTGCATCACCACCATTATTCAAACCTCCTCATTCTATGTGTTTTAACTTTACAGTTTTATTGTAGCCAGCTATTTTAATCTTATCAAGGTTAACTTGGATCGTTCGATGAGACTGAAAAATGTCTGATGTGTGCGAAATGCAAACAGCTCTGCATTTATTTGTGCATTAATGTAGAAACTTAATTTAAAACAAAAAAAAAAAACAATCTGTGTTTTTGTGGATTGTATTGTGATTTTTGGTACATGTACAAACTTGATGATACAAAGAATAATTATTCAATTAATGCTGAGCTTTTTATGTTTGCACCCTGAATTGAAAATAATGTTTCAAGAGTTTCAAACAAGCCTATGTCCACCTGCCCATTATTCTAATTGAGACACTCTTCTGTAAAAAATGGTAAATGAACATTTCAGAGGTGTCTGTAACATGCAACTTTGTTCTTTTGCACCATGCAAATGCACTTCAATCCATGCTTCAGGAAAGTAGGAGTAATTCTCATGGGTCTACTGAAATGGTTCTTAATATGTTGAACTGGGTGATCTGACTGTTGTTCAGTGACCTTCAGCAGATACAAACACTCCATTATGTGCTGGACACTGAAGGTCTCATTACTAGTATTTTGAAAGTGGTTCCTTAAATATCATGGATGTTGCACCAATCTGGGCCTAAATGACACGATTTTATAGCACTAATAGCCACTACATAGATACAGAACAACTCAAAGAAACTGGACGAACACCGACGAGACAACAAACTACTTGTTCATAAGTTTGCTAGCGTCACAGGCCCGTTACTCAGAGCATTACTCAACTCATCTGTTTATCATTGTATCAAAAACTCGTTTTGGTTCACATATAGTAAACGTTTAAAAGGAAATGTCACCGATGGAACTAAACAAACGCGAGAAGCACACACATTTACGTCGCTTCACTAACCCGTTATTCATGCTACAGAAGTTGCTTTTAAGTTTGTGGGAAACTGCAACAGTTGCGATCATTTTAAATACACATTCAGTTTATGCTATGGCGCTAAAGATGGAGATCCAGAGAAACGGTGCATGAGGGCGTTGCGACTCACAGACTGAGCTGCCCGTTCCCGATCCCAGCAGAAAATACCAAAGCCACATTCTGCCAGTCCTCCTCATAATCCTTCAATGTGTCGGCCTTCACGTTTTCTCCCTTCACGTAATGTTCTTGTGCTGGGTTGAGGGAGTTTCGTTGGGACAGCCGTGTGAATTACTGTAGAGGAGGCGGGGAGGAGGTAAAGACACGCTGGTGTCGAGTTCACAGAGGAAGGCGGCGACATGTCCAAAGAGCGGAAAAGTCATGTGCAGCGATTTCAACAAAAATCGCGACAACAAACTGGATTGAGGAGTTGTCCTAGTTCAGAACTGCCCAAAAGATTATAGCTGTTTCTTACTTATCTCTATAACAAATTACTTATAACTATATAATAGATCAATAATTAATAATGATTCATGATGCTGTGTTCTAGGGGCACTTTTGGTCATGTTCTCCAAATTCATTAAACTTTAGAATATGAATTCCCATTATTGATCTCTCTTTGCATTTTTTTTCTTCATACATATTCACCATCAGATGTCTTTTATTTAATCTCAAGCATGCTCTTCCTTGACACTGTTGATAAACAAGCACACTAACTTTTATTCAAACTTAATTAGTGGTAAAATATTTGGTTTTAATTTTCACAGTAAACATTAAAACCATTAGTTTATTTCACTCTTTGTTGACATTATCATAATAGTGTAATCAAGTGTTTATGATAGGCCTAGATTTTCGTATTTGAAAGGAATAGTTCACCTAAATATGACAATTCTGTTATTATTAACTCATCACCATGTCATTCCAAACCCATATGGCAGCGTACCTTTTTTGTTGTGCAAAACGCAAAAGGAAACATTTTAAGGAATATTCCAGCATGCCTTGTCAATACAGTTGTATCTCTCATTTGTAACGCTCCTGGGGCCGGTTGCACCAGCTATATGCAAGTTACAACATAGCCTTGTTGTGGCGTAAATGGGCACTAAGTCACAATTTACGCATACTTCATATGTGAGCGTTGTACCATTAAACTTAGGTAGAACGTAACCCTACGTACAGCATAAACTATATATTTACAGAAGCCTCCGACCAGGAGTAACGGAAGGAATAAAAAAGCAGACTGATTTTATGACATCAATGAGCTCATGTTTTGGTTGACAGGCTTCAGTCCTTTCGACATATATGATGATGTTGGCATTTACACTCGTTTACATTCACAGGAGAAAACATCATGTAAAAAACGTACTTCTTCAGCATGAAACCGATCTAACGGTGTACTTTCCTAAACATATTTTGTCATATTATGCAACTACGCATAACTTTACAGAGAGCTTACGACCTACTAGTTAAGTCTCACCTTAAGAACAGGTGGTGCAACCAAATTCAGCACTGACTTAGTTACAAACTAACTAGTAGTTACTAAGCCCTTAGTGTAACTTAATTGAGACCTTATGCACAGCTGGTGCAACCCATGTGCAACCCATGTGCAACCCAAGCCCATGTGACTTAGTGCTCCACCCTCTTGTGTTCCGGTCCAAATTGATTGAAAATGTTTATCCGATTGAAATTAAAAATACTATAACTTTGTTTACACAAGGCATCTGATCACACAAACTAAATTTATATGATTTTTATTTCCATTTTGTTACACATGGGGTGATAGGTGTATATGCATCCCAAATAGCACATGTACGTCTCCAATATGTCTAAGAGTTATTTATCTGGAAAGCATTACATTTTAATTAACATCTGATCAACATCTTGAAAAAAGCAGATTTACATAAGTCAGTTTTCAACCAAACGGACAGATCAGTGCTGATCCGGGCCAGTTGGCATGGTTACGGTTTCTTTTTCCACTGTGGTGCTTGAATGTATGTAACAAATACGGCAGTTGGCGACGCCGTGACAGGAAAATATTGAAGCGAGTGTGCTATGGAGTATGATCGCATATTCCATATTCCCCCTGGTTTTTACTCTGCTTAAGCACAGGAAAGACATGGCCAATTTTGCAAGAGGAAAGAAAAGAAAAAAAAGGCGAGATGTTTACCTTCATTTGCTGAGGGGTTGTGCATGCCACCGAACACAAAGACACAGAAAAAAAGCAGACTGCTTTTATGACATCAATGAGCTCATGTTTTGGTTGACAGGCTCCACCCTCTTGTGAAGCTTACTGGAAGCAATGATTTATAGCATTACAAAGTACTTAAGTATTGATCTTTTTCACACCAAAAGCAATTGTATCCCTTTACAAGACTTTAACCGCTGAAGTCGTATCGATGACATTTATGCAAACTGTTTGTGATTTTTGGAGCTTCAAAAATTGTATCACCATCCACTTGCATTTTAAGGACCCACTGAGCTAAGATATTTATTTATTTAATTATTTATTTTAATTTTTAATTTTCTTTTCTCCCAATTTGGAATGCTCAATTCCCACTACTACTTAGTAGGTCCTCAGGGTGGCGCGGTTACTCACCTCAATCTGGTGGAGGACAAGTCTCAGTTGCCTCCACTTCTGAGACCGTCAATCTGCACATCTTATCACGTGGCTCGTCGTGCATGACACCACGGAGACTCACAGCATGTGGAGGCTCATGCTATTCTCCGCGATCCACGCACAACTTACCATGCGCTCCACTGAGAGCGAGAACCACTAATCGTGACCACGAGGAGGTTACTTCATGTGACTCTACCCTCCCTAGCAACCGGGCCAATTTGGTTGCTTAGGAGACCTGGCTGGAGTCACTCAGCACACCCTGGATTCAAACTCGTGACTCCGGGGGTGGTAGTCAGCATCAATACTCGCTGAGCTACCCAGGCCCCAATGAGCTAAGATATTTTTCTATTTTTCTTAAAATGTGTTCTGATGAAGAAAGAAAGTCATACACACCTAGGATATCATGAGTGTGTAAATAATGAGAGAATTTTCATTTTTGGGTGAACTATCCCTTTAATGTCTTGATATTAAATGAGAAAAAAAGATATTTGCTACACAAAGCCTTAGGGCATCTTGATTTTTTTGAAGTTTGAGTTATAAATTATTGAAACCTAATGGCAGACAAAAAAGTTATAGAAAAGAAGTGACATTGCATTGCATATTGTAGGCAATATTGAGATGTAGGAAATATACGGTATATTAAATAGGCCTATCAATTGTATAAGACAGAAAATATATTTTATTCTAATAATCATTGGCTGTGCATCACTGGAAGCGGCAATGCTAGATTGCTCCATAATAGACGAGGTTGTCAACAGCTTTGGTTTCTAAGAAGTGACTGCTAGTTTTGTCTCGTCTTATCATCAAATCAAATAATTTTTATTTGTATAGCGCTTTTCACAACACACATCGTTTCAAAGTAGCTTTACCGAAAATCATGCTTTAACAGAAAATGAAACGTCCTGGTTACTTTCGTAGCCTCCGTTCCCTGATGGAGGGAACGAGACGTTGTGTTGATGTAGTGACACTAGGGGTCATTCTTGGGAGCCGCAAACATCTCTGCTTTTTGAAAAAAGGCCAATGGGAATTGGCGAGTGGAATTTGCATGCCACTCCCCCGGACATACAGGTAGAAAAGGAGCTGGTATGCAACCACTTATTCAGGTTTTGTGCTGAGGAGCCGAGACAAGGTCCCGGCCAATTCAGCGGGTAGTTCAATGTTGTGGCAAGAGGGACACAACGTCTTGTTCCCTCCATTAGGGAACAGAAGTTACGAAAGTAACCAGGACGTTCCCTATCTGTCACTCACTCGACGTTGTATCGATGTAGTGACACTAGGGGTCCCTATACAAAACACCACAACTCGCTGAACTGTGTGACGTGGACTGGCGGTGCGAGACGGGCAGATCGCTGTGTGCCTTGTAGCCAGCGCACCAGGCCGTCACGTGACCTCCCCCAACACTCTTATGAGCTTCGAACGGTCCTTCAGGAACAAGTCGACTGCCCAACAAATAAGGACAGGCTAGCCCAGCTGTGGCCTCTTTTCCTCTTTTTTCTCCCCAAATTTGTTGGAATTTGTTAACCGACCGGGGGCCGTAAATTAAGGGGAAGACACCGCGGAGACCACACCCTGTCCAGAGAAAAAAGGGGGAGGGGGTATTTTGAGTGGAAATACGTCACATGGTCTTACCAAGTCTTGTCGGAAGTATGTCATGTGGAGAAGTCCCATGGTAGGTCCTACCCGAGGGGGGAGGAGTTTCTACAAACATGGTGACCAGGGGCAGAGGGGCCTCTGCCCAAGGAAGACGCAGTTTACCAACAGGGAAACGATTTAGCGGAAGATATCACATGGGGTCACCTGCAGGGAACCACCATATGTGGAGCACCTACCTCAATACAGGGCCTAATTAGCACACATACTGGGCTGGCAGTGAGTTTTTCCGCAAACTCGTCTGCCACAAGGCTAAGGAAGAAAGTCATCCAGGGATCACAACTTGTGAACATGACTGGGAGTCCAAAGCGCACGTCTTCACCTCATTCACCTCATATGCGCAAGCGGTACACACGGCCAGCTGTCCCGGAACTTACCTGTTCGAACCTGACAACACATGGGACGAAACCGGCTCAACCCGGAGATTATAGAACCTCGCAAATGTGTTGGATGTTGCCCAGCCCGCTGCTCTACGGATGTCTGCCAAAGAGGCGCCACTGTTCAGGGCTCAGGAGGCCACTACACTCCTAGTAGAGTGGGCTCGTAGCCCCATGGGGGGCGGCATGTCCTGGGCGTGATATGCCATCACGATGGCGTCAACAACCCAGTGGGCGATCTTCTGTTTGGAGACAGCGCTTCCTTTCCGCTGTCCACCAAAGCAGACAAAGAGCTGCTCGGAGCTTCTAAAGCTCTGCGTGCAATTCAAATAGATGGGTAAAGCACGCACCAGACACAGCAATGCCAAGGCTGGGTCTGCCTCCTCCTGGGGCAGCACTTGCAGGTTCACCACCTGATCCCTAAACGGGGTTGTGGGAACCTTGGGCACATAGCCTGGTCGGGGTCTCAGGATCATGTGAGAGTAACCCGGACCGAACTCCAGGCACGATTCGCTGACAGAGAACGCCTGCAGTCCCCTACCCTCTTGATGGAAGTGAGCACAGTCAGGAGGGCAGTCTTCAAAGAGAGTGTCTTAAGCTCAACTGACTCCAGAGGCTCAAAGGGAGCACCCTGTAGACCCCGAAGGACTACAGAGAGGTCCCATGAGGGCATGAGGCGCGGTCTGGAGGGATTCAACCTCCTAACGCCTCTCAGGAACCTGATGATCAAGTAGTGCTTCCCCAAATACTTACCATCCACTGCCTCGTGATGTGCCGAAATGGTGGCTACATACACCTTCAAGGTGGAGGGGGACAGCCACCCCTCCAGCCTCTCCTGCAGGAAGGAAAGCTCCTGTTGCGAGGAGCGTGAGGTCCGAGAACCATGTCTGAGTGGGCCAGTAGGGTGCTACTAGGATGATCTGCTCCTCGTCCTCCCTGACCTTGCACAGTGTCTGTGCAAGTAGTCGTGGTCGTGACGACGGCCGTGCCCACCTGACATGTGACCCAGAGAACAAGGAAACCACTCTTTTGTTGAAGTTTTGGGTACCGTAGCCTCTTGGGCATGCGGCGAAAGATTCTCCTCAGGGCCCTCCACCGGGGGACGGAGTGGTCTGTTTACCAGCTCTGTAAAAGCGGGTCTCCTCGTCCCTCAGTCGCCCGTCTCAGGGGCGCTTCGAAGTCTTCCTAGGGTTCTTGGCGGCCTCTCTCATGTCGACCAGGTTGAGCCAAAGGTGGCATTCCTGGACCATCAGGGTGGACATCGCCTGCCCGAGAGACCGCGCCGTGACTTTCGTTACCCAGAGAGCGAGGTCGGTCGCTGAGCGCAGTTCCTGCATCAATCCTGGGTCAGAACTACCCACGTGCAGCTCTTTTAGTGCCTTGGCTTGGTGTACCTGCAGGAGAGCCATGGCGTGCAGGGCGGAGGCGGCTTATCCAGCGGCACCATAGGCCTTAGCCATCAGAGATGATGTAAACCTATAGGCCCTGGACGGGAGCTTCGGGTGCCCGCACCAGGTGGTGGCGCTCTGCGGGCACAAGTGCACCGCGAGTGCCTTATCCACCTGGGGGATCAACGAATACCCCTTGGCCACCCCACCATCGAGGGTAGTGAGAGTAGGGGAGCTGAAAGATCGGGACCGGGTAGTAAAAGGTGCCCCCCACAATCTTGTCATCTCCTCAGGCACGGCCGTGAGCGGCGCTCTGGGCCCAGGAACCAATCATCGAGCCGCGAGGGTTCAGGGGAGGCGCGACCACACCCGAAGGGGGAAGCCCAGCCGAAGCCTCCACGTCAGAGTGGACAAGCCCGCTCTCCGATGCTGCACTCGATAGCTCATCATCTTCCCGGGCCCCGAATAAGAGGTCGAACTCGCCCTAAGACGAGCCGGCGGTCTCATCCGAGAGCCCGACCGGGGCAAGCGAGCGTGCTGAGGAATGGGAGGTCCGTGGGGGGTTACCCGGCAGAGGTGGTCCCATTGGAGTCCCCAGATCACCCCCAGTGCTAACCGACGTGGCCTCATACCCATAGGTAGAAGGATCGAGGCAGGGAGCCGCTGGGGTGGCTTGCTTTCTTATGAAGGCAAACCACGACCACAACGTTGCCATGGTCATGCTCTCGCAATGAGGACAAGACACATCCACGAATGAAGTCTCCGCGTGGGCAGCGCCCAGACACATAAGACAGTGATCGTGGCCGTCAGAAGTGGAGAGATAACGACCGCAACCAGGAATAACACACAAACGGAAAGGCATCTTTAAAAAGACATTCCGTCCGTGTGTGCCGCTCTTTTACAATTGAAAATATACTCTTTTATTAGAATATACTCTTTTCTTTGTTCTGCCGAAGCATCCAGGGGCGTTCTCTGCACTCCACGGGTGCAGAGGGGGAGAAGCCGCTGAAATGCGCCATAAATCCAGCAGTTTAAGGTGAACGGTAGAGAGAATTGAATTCAGTGCACTGAATGCAACTGCTCGGCTCCGAAGAGAAAATCTGAATGAGTGGTTGCATACCAGCTCCTTTTATACCCATATGTCCGGGGGAGTGGCATGCAAATTCCACTCGCCAATTCCCATTGGCCTTTTTTCAAAAAGCAGAGGTGCTTGGGGCTCCCAAGAGCGACCCCTAGTGTCACTACATTGACATAACGTCGAGTGAGTGACAGATAGGGAACTGTAATATCTATAAAGTCTTAGAGTCATCATTGTGTAGTTTGATTATATATGATTGTAAATTGTGTATAAAAATAAATAATTAAATAATAATTGTATTTAGAACCCCAGTGAGCAAGCTGAAGGCGACTGGCAAGGAACACCAAACTCCATAAGATGTTGGTTAATGGAGAAAAATAACCTTGGGAGAAACCAGGCTCACTGTGGGGGCCAGTTCCCCTCTGGCTAAACAGCATGAATATAATGCCAATATTATTTATTTATGTGAAGTGCAAGTCATGGTTTAAAATTAGTAAACTAAGTAAGTGTTAAGGGCCAGTGTTTAAACAAATATTTTGTATGAACTGTAGGATTAATGACTAATGTCTTTGAAGTCCATCCTGGATTAACTGCAGTAGTTCACTTAGATGCATTGTCCTTTGTTAGTTGGCTGATGAAGGCTTTTGTTGGCAATTAACTGATAGTCTATGTATTCCATTTTAAGAGTGTAGTCCATCATTAGACCAAGATGATGCAAGCAGAGATCAGTGAGGTGCATCGCAGTTCAACCGGCAGGTCATTTCGGTGAGGTCTATCCTAAATCCAAAGTTCAGGCACTGGCATATGAAGTATCCCATATACCAGTCTTATGGTTGGAGTTGGCATCAGTTCATCCTCTGAAGTCCATCATAATTGACTGAAGTGCCATTCAATTCACTCTGCTAATTTAGAAAATTGTGAAATTCCGTCTTGTTTCGAAGAAATATAAAGTTGGGTACCATCGGCATAACAGTGGAAACTTATTCCACGATTCCTGATAATGTCTCCAAGGGGAAGCATATATAAGGAGAAAAGCAGAAGCCCTAAAACTGATCCCTGTGGCACTCCAAATTGTTTGATTTGAGGTCACAAATATAATGGTCCTATTTGGTACTTTAATATAGTAAAGGCACTGAATGCAATACTTTTCTGAATAAAGGCTTTAAATGAGATAAAGTCCTCAAATTTTATATTTTTGGGTTTTAAAAGATACATGTATTTTTAAAGTTCACATAGTACAAGACAAACACTGTGTCTGCATTGGTAGCAATTTGCCTGTTTCAGTCATCTTTTATTTCTTTTTTGTGCTATCTCAAAGATGAATATAATTAGAATTTCTTTTCATTATTGATGTATCTGTAAAATGACATGATTTTGTCAGCTGATTAGCAAAATTATTTACTACTCCTATGCTGTCCCTCGTTGTTTTTTTTCCCCCAGTTGAATCTTAACTCAGTCTTTTCAAGAATCCTAACACTGCTCTTTTCCATACCAAATAGTTAATATTGACCACTGCTGTCAAGGTCCAAAGAAAGAAAAAAATACCATAAAAGTAGTCCTTACAACACATAGCTATTGTATGGCCCCAGAAAGTTTGGAATATAGTGCACAAGTCATATGGATGACTGTTATGATGTCTTTGTTCTGAACATTTACTAGTGCTATATAGTAGGCTATTTGTCCTCTATGAAGCTTCACAGCTCCTGCTCAACATAAACTGTTATTCTATGGAATAGAGCTGCTTAAAATATCTATTTTAAAGTTCCAAGAAAAAGTAACAGCATATGGGTTATGAACAACATAATGGTGAGTAAATGATTGAGTAAAAGTACATTTTCCATTTTTAGGTAAACTACTCCTTTAACTGGTGGCTCATGTTTTGAGCACAGACCTGACTCACAATAAAATGGTCAAAATAAAAAGAAGACTCTTAGGAGATGCTGTACAAAATTCAGAATTAATTAAAGACAAAATATTTAGAAAATCTTATATTGATTTTAAATTATTATCTAATAATATTTGCATTAAGAATTTATGACACTGATACTGAAACCTAAAAGCACAATAGAAGTCACAAATCAGGTCTTATCATGTTCTAGTTCTGATCTGGGTGATAACGCTCTACTTTGTATTTTATAGATAATTTTTTTAGACCATTTCTTTTTAGACAATGTCAAATTAATTTTCTAAAAAGCTACTTCAAAAGCTTGCCAGATTACCACATTCATTCAATTCCTCTACATTATACACACATTCCCTCTTTGTCTTAAGCCTGATTCGCTGAAAACTGCTCCATTAATGTTTTCAAATTCACAATTACGAATGACATACAAATCATGTACTATATATGAAATATTTTCAATTCAAAATGGTGAATTTCACCAAATGGAGAATAATTTGCACCCTTGGAAAATAATGTCAGTTGGTACAACATTTCAATCATAAAACCGTGGGCAAACATTGCATTTTTAGTTAGATACTTACATCTTACATGACACACACCTTAACCTGAACTGCTTGCTGATGCGTGGCGCTGGAATAATCCATGAGATTCCCGCTTAGCTTCTAAAATGTAAGTCCCGCCTTAATCGATTTGATTGGCTATCTCAAATTATATTTGGCCATATCTGATATCTGAAGTATATATACTTATATATATATATATATATATATAAGTATATATACTTATACCTCAAAGTATATTGTGATTACGGCCCTGTATTTATTGAAGCAAAAAAGTTATTCAGTACAAACTGGGCCTGTTTGAAAAAGTATTTGCCCTTATTAAATCCCCAAATTATAATGAGGTTCAGCTGGACACACCAAGGCCTGTTTACTGCCAGCCCTGTTCAATCAAATCACCACCTAAATAATTTTCAGCAGCATGAATTTGGTTAAAAGGTTTCACCCAGTAGCACACTATGCCAAGGTCGAAAGAAATTCCAAAAATGATGAGGAAAAAGGTCATTTAAATACATCAGTCTGGGAAGGGTTACAAAGCTATTTCAAAGGCTCTGGGACTCCAGAGAACCACAGTGAGAGCCATTATCTCCAAATGGAGAACACTTGGCACAGTAGTGAACCTTCCCAGAAGTGGCTAACCTTCCAAAATTCCTCCAAGAGCACAGCGACAACTCATCCAGGAAGTCACAAAAAAGCAAAGGACAACATCCAAGTAACTGCAGGCCTCTCTCGCATCAGTAAAGGTCACTGTTCATGACTCCACTATCAGAAATACACTGGCCAAAAATGCCATTTATGGAAGAGTGGCAAGGTGAAAACCACTGCTAACCCAGAAGAACATTCAAGCTCATCTGAATTTTGCCAAAACACACCTTGATGATCCTCAAACCTTGTGGGAGAATGTTCTGTGGACTGATGAGTCGAAAGTGGAACTGTTTGGAAAGTAGGGGTCCCATTACATCTGGCGTAAATCAAACACAGAATTCCACAAAAAGAACATTTTACCTACGGTCAAGCATGGCATCTCGTTTGAAGATCTAAAACAATTTAGTATGAAAAATACACAAAAACAGAAGAAATCAGGACTTTATCACAGCACTCTAGTGATATTATTATTGATCTGCAAATGCAATTATCAATATTAATTCTGCACACTGCAAATAATTCTGCACTTGCCAAGATTTAAAATCTTAAATTTAGACATGTTAGGTGGATTATCTTGTTTTAAAATTTATTTATTTGTTTTTAATCTTTGCATTTATGGTATAATCTTAAATTGATCAGGGACATGTCTTTTTTGTCTCAACTAGTCTGGGAATCTTAAAATTGAGTGAATAAATGTTAAAATAGGTTATTTTAGTTCTAGCTCTAGCTCTCACCAAAATAAAACTTGTTTTTAGACTCAGTAACAACCTCAAGTTACTTGATTTAAGAATAACACAAAGCATCTGTTGAAAATATAATTTATTAAATAGAATGCCTCAGACTTCTACAAACATGTACAAACAGCATGGAAGATAAACCTCTACCTCAACCACAACTCATGATACAATTACACATCCTCACGCCCATTTCTATGGGCAGTAATATCACAAAGACTATATTTTATTGGCACAAACACACTTTTTTTTTAAACTCATAGAAAAATATGAAGTGTAATCAATGAGCTCATGTACTAATTCTGTAGCCTGGGCAAGAGTGGGCACTGCCACTTCATATGCCAACAAGTCTTGATTCAAATTTAAAGTTTCATAACTCTGGTACTCAAAAGCAACAAAAGAGGAATCACAAAGATATCCTTTATCAGTCCAAACACTGGGAAAGCATAATCCACATCTGTGATAATCATAGACTTCCCACTGATGTACTTATTGCCATTGAGGATATACCATTTCACAGAGATGACAGAATGTATGACCTCTATTCCCCAAAAAATCTTTGACTTTTCTCTTAACATATTCAGGATTTTTGACAGCTGAGACAGGACCTGATTCTCTTTCATTTGCAGAAATTGGATTCTCAATGCCTATTTCATTCTGACAACATTCAAGAAACTGATTGTGATTTGCGAGTGATTTAAAAACATTTTTTTAAAATTTAACTTAGAAGCCCACTGCTTAAAATAACTGTGCTTTGCCTTAAATTGCATGCACATACTCCTTATTTTTAGATCATAATATGTTATTTTAAAAATATTTTTTATTAACAAGAATATACACTGTAAAAAAAATTCTGTTAAATTTACAGTAAAAAAACTGGCAGCTGTGGTTGCCAGAAATTCACTGTAAAAAATACAGTAGCCACGTTTCAGGCTTTACGGGATATAATTTTGATGCCTGTATATTTTATGGTGCAGTACTGTTTATATTATTAAATGATATAAAATTAATACTTTAACCTTCTGAAATTGTAAAAATCTGCTTTTCACTTGATAATGTATTGTTATTCACCATAGTATTTACAAAAAGGCTCATGATGACAGGAAGTTCATCAGTAGTGGGTAACACATGTGAAATTAAAATAATGCAATAAACATGAACTAAACTACATCAGATGTAACACAGAACACCCCAGTGTACATAACTGATATTAAAAATAAGAAGAAATATAATTATTCCCATAAAATATAATGAAATGTGATGGGTAAAGCAGGGAATTCTGGGCATGCTCGATCATTGCTTTTATTTAACCGTAATTTTACCAATAATTTACCATAAAAAGTACATATACTCTCTTGTTAAACATAATATAAATTTTTAATGTAAATTATACTTTTTACATGTAAAATTACTTTTTGCAACATTGTACTGTAAAATTACATGTATTGTCTTTTTAAATATATTATAATATTTTACCATATATTTTTTTAGGTAACTGCCCATTTAGGAATTTTTTTTTTTAATTTAAAAAATTTTTTTTTTTTTACTGTGGCATTTTTACAGTCTTTTACCGTTAAAATTACGGACATTTTTTACAGTGTATTTTTGTTTTATGTTTTCATTTTGAATTACAGTATTTTCTGCACGTGCATGTCCGTCACATCTCGATGACGTCAGTAACTTACTTTGAAGCGATTTCGCGTTCTGATAACGGAGGCACGTATCTTTGATGCGAACTGAGCGGACAACAGTCCAAGGAATGTAACTTTAGCCTACAGGGTTTTATTATATTTGCAAAAATCATGTTTTCAGGACCACAGTGTTAAGATATATAACGGCATTTCACATGTCCTCCACGGGGGCTGCTGGCTAGCAAGCTAGCTAACTTTAGCCAATGTCAACTTTTGCTAGCTAGCTCACAAACTCACTCTGTGGCTGTGGGTCTTTACAGGTAGTGTGTACTAAGGCTTTGGCGAGCGGGAGAACTCTTAAGTCGGCATGGACGATTTTGACGACACCATATTGTCGGTGTTCGAGAGTAAGTCGTGTTTTTCCATTCATATTTACTGATTAGCTTAGCAATGTTAGC
Organism: Myxocyprinus asiaticus; assembly: GCF_019703515.2. Taxonomy (NCBI): domain Eukaryota; kingdom Metazoa; phylum Chordata; class Actinopteri; order Cypriniformes; family Catostomidae; genus Myxocyprinus; species Myxocyprinus asiaticus. Next base: position 927,872 of record NC_059391.1, on the reverse strand, counting down.
GTCTGTATCTGTATATTTGATCACGGGATCGTTAATATTGCACACAATAGTGTAATAGCTGGATAATGCCTGTCTGCAAAAAAAGGCCACGCTTAAGCGTCGTGGATAATTAAGTTACAGTGAGAGAAAATAAGTAAGTAGAATTATATCAGCTCCCAACTGTTTGTTTCTTTTGCGAAAAAATATACCTAATATGTACCTTTTTCTTTTCCATTTATACACTACATGCTTCAAATCAATGTTTGGAATTTCAGAATAAAAAAAAACAACTAGTTCCTTTTATATGGTTTATTATGTTGAAATATAACTGTCCAAAATACAAAATAAAAATTCAGAAAAATAATTATTGCTGCAATTAATGCTTCTGATTTACCCAAATGTGTGTATATATATATATATATATATATATATATATATATATATATATATATTTTTTTTTTTTAACTGAATCAGTTAAAGTTAATATGAATCTCTGTCTGTGGCTCTACTAAAATATATTGTTGTTGAACACACTATGATTTGAATTAATTAATAGATTTGTCTTGCTAGGTATTAATTATTTACAAATTGGTGCATGTAATGCACCAGTTTATGTACTTCGAGCAATATACATTTTATGGGGCTGTCAGAAGCAGCAACTTAAGTGATAATTTTGTTGATAGTGTGGTCAATTGGTCATTTTTGCCTAAGCCAGTAAAACATTTTTTTAGACATCCATCTAAAAGGGCTTAGGTTAAATTTCCCTTTCAAGTAAGAATCATTTGGCAAGCACTAATTTTGAAAATGCATATTGCAGTAGGTTAATTTCGTGCAGATTAATAATTACAATAAAAATAATAATTTGAGGGTTGCAAACATTCTGTCTTGGGCTATATTGTGTTGGAATTCAGAGAGAGAAAAAAAATGGCAACAATGTGATTGAGAGCTGGAATGTGTCTCACTTTTAAACATATATTTGTCAATTTACAGCTGCCAGTATTGATGAGGAGGCTTTGAAAAGCCTTAGCCATTATGACCTGAAGGATCTTTTTCCTGGCCCTGAAAATTTTATCAGGAGAAAGAAGCTTTGGGATTTCATCAGTCATAAGGTAAATACACACTGAAATAACTAATGGGATTATTACTGTCAAATTGTCTCATATTATTAATGCTCTAAATTCTTTTTTTTTTTTTTTTATCCCCCACAATTTTAATAGTGTGAAAATACTACTGACCAAGATGCCAACACTTGTAGTGGAAGTGGGATTATAACCTCAACTAGTGCCGTGCCACCATGCCAGCCTCGAGCCTCCACCCCCATATCCCAAACTGCTGACAAAACAATGAAAATGCCAGACCCACCAGAGTATGTGGTGTACACAGATTCAGAGTTAGAGATGGTGCACAGCCAGTACTTTGCATTGCTCCGAAAGGGAAAGGATTGCAAGATGTGGATGGAGCTATGTTGCAGACTTATAAGAAACACAATCACCAGCATTGTTGCGATCCTGTGTACTAGTCCCATGGGGAAAGAAGTAAAATACCCCTCCAAACTCAAAATGAGAGTAATGTCACAGAAGATTGTTGACTATACCCTATGTTACGAGATGCTGGCACAGATATGCCTTATGTAAGTAATGTTTTTTCCTTTAATTACCTAAACTGTGGGTGGGACAGCAACAAGAAACAACTTATCAAACATTATTTCACCACAGCTGACCATCTACACCAAAATGTACAAGCGACTCCAAAATATGAGGTCCCCAAGGAAGAGGCAGTGCTCCATGCCACAATGAGGGGCGGCAAAGAAGACTCTCTTTTGCTCAAACAACACAGACAATGAGACAGATGGTGACAGAAGTGGCGACACGTTCAAGTGATTACAACATAATTCGTGAGAGCAATGATGAACTCAGCGAGGACAGTTTCAGTGCAGGTATGTGCTTAAAGTGGGAAAAAATGTGTGCTGTCATAGTTCTGGTTTCTGTACATCTAAAAAGTTTAAACCTGTACTGAGACTACAATTGCCTCCATCTCATGCGCCAGAGTACATTGTAAGGCACGCACAATGTTGGATATTGGCCTGTGTTTTCCTGTTATTTTGCTTATACTTGTTTACAAATTATTTGATTATTTTCCCCAGGAAAAGCGTCTCCACCGCAAACCACCCCCCCACCCTTCCCCTTGTGCCAAGGAAGCCACACAATAGCACCCTGGCCTCACCGCTGCCATCTGACTCAGCCTCAGACCCCTTGCCCAAGACTTTGACCAATCCACAAACTGCACCTGCAGAGGACGTTGTTGGTAAGCCCACCATCACCCTTTGCCACCTCTCAGCCTGTTATCTATGATGGTGGCTGTCAGAGTGGCAAGCCAGAGTCTAAATTGTTGGAGATCAAATTGAAATTCCTAAGCACATCATATGTTATTTCTCAGGGTCCAAGGTTTTGGATGTTACTGAACACACTTTTCTGACTTAAATCTATCAGCTGACACAGTCATTGTCCACATTGATGTGAACAATATCAAACAAATTATTAAATTTTCCTTACTTCAACTGATTTGACACATTATTTTATGATCAAGCATATTAAACTTGCGTTTAACTTTAAAGTCATGTATCATAATATATATTAAGTAAAACATTTAGCTGACAAGTGTTTACATTGAAACATCTTTCCCTTACTGTCTTGTTCTAGCCGGCCAGGACAGACTGAAGATGCAGGTGAGGCACTACAAAACATTGAGCAACATGTACAAGAAGCCCAATGCAAAACCCAAGCAAGGAGATGTTGCCCAAATTTTGGACCTTGAGTTCGAGGCCAGGCGGGCTTTCATTGATGCAGATGTTACAAAGGAAGAAGACCAACCCATGAAAATCTTTGGGGCATATCCATGCTTCAAAGACACTCGAAATGTAAGCTTCTTAACTTCCCTTCTTGGTACTCTGTACTTCTGTCTGTTCAGCCTGCCCAATATTAAGCCTGCTCAGTAGTTGTAATAACTGAGCACAATTTTGTCCTAGCCAATGAATGAGCTGCGTCACATACTTGATGGCACCAACCGCAAATACATAGAGGAAATGAAGGGAAGATGGGCAGACTTTTGTGCTAAGGTGCAATTCTGTGGTGTGTGGAAGAAGTTCCTCAAACCCCCTTTCCCCTTGGATCTGCGTGGAGGTAAGTTGCTGTTCCATACCAAATCCATTGTTATGTCAGCCATGTTCAAACCATTCCATAAAAGGCCTCTTTTCTGTTCCATAGTGGATTTCACTATCGCCCTCCTCAATGCAATCCCATCACTTTTCCCCTCACCAACTCCACCACCAAAGCGTCTCGGAAATGCTAGTGAGGCACTGTTTCAAATCCTTAAGGTGAGAATTGTTATGTTAGGCTTTTACCACTCACTGTAATGTGTCCTTCATTTACTGACATTGTTGTGCATGTTCACACTTAGAACTACTTTAAAGTTCAGTTCATTACAGATTAATTTAAATCATTCATGTTCACAGTTCATAAATTTAGAATTTAAAGTTCACAGTCCCAAACGTCCCAATTCATGTTCATTTCTTCTGTTCCAACAGTAAATTACAGTATGAGCATTGTTAACCGTTGATAGTGCTCTTGGTTCAATTCATTAGTTGCAACCTGATAAGTTCATCAAAAAATGATTGTGTTCAATGAACACACAACCTTTGAAGCAGTTTTGATGCACAGCACTGCTTCTCTTTAAACTCTTCACTACACTGTCCTTTTTGTTTTATTCCAGCCGGGCGAGGACCCTGGGCTATACCTGGAGAAGCGGCTTCTCTCCTCTCCTGCTTTTTGATGGAACAACCAGCATTGTTGCCGTGGGAAACATGCCTGCGAGCACCCTCACCCAGGAGGAATTTTGGGAAGGAATGTTGGTATTGATGGCATACTACTACACTGCACTTAACATACCCAAAATGTGTTGCCACGGTCCTCTCTGTCATTCAAACATAGGTAATTGGTGATGCCATCCATGATCAAGATGCTACTAGTGCATATAAGCAACAGGTGAACGGAAATCATTCGTTGAAAAATAGATGAATGTCAAGCAGCATTTTGTCAGGACTGTTTGTTTTTGTTTGCAATGTCTTTCAATAACTTTTGTGCCTGACTTGGCTAGCTACTCCACAAGTTTTCCCTCAGTGTCCTTAGGTTATTTGCCAAAATAACTCACCAGGGTTCCTTCAGATCCTTAAAAGGTCTTTTTACTTTCGAGAGGTCTCAAATTTTAGATGGCACTTTAACTGAGACATATTTGAATACTTTATTACACTGTCTAGTGTTATACTAATTTATTTTAATGTAAGTTTTTATGGATTGTCTTGTTCACGTGACAAAGCACTTATGGCAGCGTATTATGTGTTTTGATTGCTGTTTAAGTAAATATTTTTTTTGTTTTTTACTCTTAAATTTGATGTTAAAAAGTGTGCAGCAACCTTGACTCACTGTTACTGGTGTACATGTTATATGCTGTTATTCTTGACAGTTTAATAAATGTTGACGGTACTCAACTTGCCATGGTTGTGATTCAGTTGAATCAGTTAAGATGTATATTCTAAGAATAAGCACTGGTTTTAAGTTTTTGGTTTTAGTTTTAATACGGATTTAGGTTTATTTCAGGATGAGCCAACTTGTATCAAGAAACAGCTTAATCATACTTCACTAATACTGAGTAATGTTTTGCTTAAATTAGTGATTTTTTTTCTTGTTCCGAAGCCTTAATTTGCTAAAATTAAGAATACAATTTAAAAAAAGAAAATAATTATTTGCTTATATTCAGTATATTTCACTTATTATTGTGCTGTATGAAGTTTGATTTCAAGTAATTTTATCTAGTAATCAGCATTTTCTGCTTATTTTAACCCTTTTGAACACTTATTAGGGCCTTCTTATTTTAAGATTTAACAATCTTATTTCTAGATTTCTTGTTAAGTGAAATTAACTTGCTGCATGGACAGATAATTTCCTTTGTTTTAAGTAATTTCCTCAAATTTAGTTTTTTTTTTCTTATATTTTAGCTACCCTTATTTGCAGTGCATAATCGGATTGGGAGGCATATGTTAATTTACTGAAATTAACAACAATAAAATCTGTAAACAGTAATCTATGTAAGGCTATGACAGTAGGACTTCTTAACTGATATTTCTCTTTCATCAGGATCTTAATTATTGAAATAACTTTTTCCATTAAAGTTCATTAGAACTGAACATATTTACGGAGGAAAAACTAATTTAAAACTCTTGTTAAATTCTCAATTGTACTTGCCCTAATGATAATTTACCACAGTGCTTGCATAGTAGGCCTATACTGTCATGGGAGGATTCATTCTGCTGGTTTGTTTCTGTACGTCTCCCTCCTGTTGTTGCTGGTGCAGAGTTAAAAACGCGGCAGCGTTGCCCAGCAACGCTCATTACCAGCCGCTGCTTCATTAGCTCAGCACCTGCACACTATTTTCTCTCTCCCTAATAAGCAGCACTGTTGTATTAGTTCAGTATCGGATCGTTCTCTTGTTGTGTGCTTTGTTTCTCGTGTTCCCACGTTGTTCTCTGTATTTTTTCGTCTGGATATTTTTGCCTATTTTCCTGTGCTCTAGCCATTACCATCAGCTCCATTCACCAGGATTTCTCACCTCTGTTTCTCTCTGCTCCAGTCGTCGCCATCTCACACCCTGGAATATACAGGTGCATCTCAATAAATTAGAATGTCGTGGAAAAGTTCATTTATTTCAGTAATTCAACTCAAATTGTGAAACTCGTGTATTAAATAAATTCAATGCACACAGACTGAAGTAGTTTAAGTCTTTGGTTCTTTTAATTGTGATGATTTTGGCTCACATTTAACAAAAACCCACCAATTCATTCTCAAATTAGAATACATCATAAGACCAATAAAAAAAAAAAAAAAAACTTCCCAGAAGGCCAACAATTCACTAAAAATGTTCATTTACTGTATATGTACTCAATACTTGGTAGGGGCTCCTTTTGCTTTAATTACTGCCTCAATTTGGTGTGGCATGGAGGTGATCAGTTTGTGGCACTGCTGAGGTAGTATGGAAGCTGAGGTAGTATGGAAGCCCAGGTTTCTTTGACAGTGGCCTTCAGCTCATCTGCATTTTTTGGTCTCTTTTTTTTTTTTTTTTCTCATTTTCCTCTTGACAATACCCCATAGGTTCTCTATGGGGTTCAGGTCTGGTGAGTTTGCTGGCCAGTCAAGCACACCAACACCATGGTCATTTAACCAACTTTTGGTGCTTTTGGCAGTGTGGGCAAGTGCCAAATCCTGCTGGAAAATGAAATCAGCATCTTTAAAAAGCTGGTCAGCAGAAGGAAGCATGAAGTGCTCCAAAATTTCTTGGTAAACGGGTGCAGTGACTTTGGTTTTCAAAAAACACAATGGACCAACATCAGCAGATGACATTGCACCCCAAATCATCACAGACTGTGGAAACTTAACACTGGACTTCAAGCAACTTGGGCTATGAGCTTCTCCACCCTTCCTCCAGACTCTTGGACCTTGGTTTCCAAATGAAATAAAAAACTTGCTCTTATCTGAAAAGAGGACTTTGGACCACTGGGCAACAGTCCAGTTCTTCTCCTTAGCCCAGGAGAGACGCCTCTGACATTGGCTGTGGTTCAGGAGTGGCTTAACAAGAGGAATACGACAACTGTAGCCAAATTCCTTGACACGTCTGTGTGTGGTGGCTCTTGATGCCTTGACCCCAACCTCAGTCCATTCCTTGTGAAGTTCACCCAAATTCTTGAATCGAATTTGCTTGACAATCCTCATCAGGCTGCGGTTCTCTCGGTTGGTTGTGCATCTTTTTCTTCCACACTTTTTCCTTCCACTCAACTTTCTGTTAACATGCTTGGATACAGCACTCTGTGAACAGCCAGCTTCTTTGGCAATGAATGTTTGTGGCTTACCCTCCTTGTGAAGGGTGTCAATGATTGTCTTCTGGACAACTGTCAGATCAGCAGTCTTCCCCATGATTGTGTAGCCTAGTGAACCAAACTGAGAGACCATTTTGAAGGCTCAGGAAACCTTTGCAGGTGTTTTGAGTTGATTAGCTGATTGGCATGTCACCATATTCTAATTTTTTGAGATAGTGAATTGGTGGGTGTTTGTTAAATGTGAGCCAAAATCATCACAATTAAAAGAACCAAAGACTTAAACTACTTCAGTCTGTGTGCATTGAATTTATTTAATACACGAGTTTCACAATTTGAGATGAATTACTGAAATAAATGAACTTTTCCACAACATTCTAATTTGAGATGCACCTGTACATTACCTCTACTCTCTCTCCGCTGCCGCTGTCAGAGTCCTCCACCATCTTCTAACTCGTCTCTGAACTGCTCCATTGTTTGTGCTACTTCATATTTTTTAATCATATACCTGAACTTTTCACTCATTAAACATTGTTATATTTTTACTCCTGCGTCTGGGTCCTATTTATATCACGACATATACGTGATATTAGTAAGGGCATGGTGGTCACAGGTAAACATACTCCTTATTACCAGATGTAATTATGGTTTCTAAAAAATCCACTATGGAATTTAAAGTTACAAAAAACAATATCCATGTAGAGACTATAAAAAACCTGCCATAAACATGATATATTCCTCTAATATAAAATATTTAGTATAATTATAATTAAAGTGATAAATTTTAAATATATCTGCCAAAACACCATAGTTTCTACAGTTAGTGTTCCTAACTGCAATGCAATAAGAAAGGTGATGTGTGGATTGAAAAGAATGTAATTACCATTGTGAATGTTTTCCTGTTTACCTCATCACTGCTGTTTAGAATGTCGGGGATGTTTAATCTGGTTCCCTTACGATTTAGTGCACTTGACATTGCATCACTAAGCTGAAGCTATGGGCGTGTCCTTCTACATGACCTAGTTGAAACCCTTCTACAATAATAGCAATTATAAAATTGGCTATGGTGTTTAAGCCCTGCCCTTTTAAGAGAAAAGCTGTCCGGTATAAAAGTTGCCGTGCAAACACCATTCCTTAGAATTTTCTTCCTTTAAGAAGGTGATTCATCGGACACGACGTGACGCCATGCGAGGATCGGACGTGTGAACGGTGAGCTCTGCGCAGTTTGCTAGTTTTAACACTTTTAATAATATAAACCAGTGAGATTCGATACACTCTGTTTCATAACTGTTCTAGCAGGCCAATATGTCAAAGAATTCAAAATCCTCGGGCTCTTGAGACATTAAAGGACACTTATGTGCTCACGGCTGCGAGCCAGGGAGTCGATTTGGTCAGGGTATTGTGAGAAGTGTGGCGAGAGATGTTGAACATGTCGGCAATGCTGACGAAGGTCTTTGCTGACTTGGAGGATATTGCTGTAATATGTCGCTCGATCACTGCCATGGAGGCGAAGTTCTCTGAGATGGTTCCAAGAGTGGGGGATGTCGAGAAATGGATCGATTATCTGGAGTCATCAGAGAGGGAATTATCTGCTAATCCGCTAGCAACCAATGTGGATTTGGAGCATGTCTGGTAGAAGTTGGAGGACATGGAGAACTGAAGCTGGCAGAATAACGTCCGTATTGTAGGAATTCCTGAGGCCGAAGCGGGTCGGGATATGGTGAAATTCCTGGATGGGCTCCTTCCGAATCTGCTCAATGTAACAGGCCATAAACTAGAAAACGAGCGAGCTCACAGGGTTCCGGCGCGGAGATCCACAGAGGGAGACAGGCCTCAATCAATTCTGGCCAAATTTCAGAGATCATCCGATAAAGATCTTGTGTTACGCGAGGCAAGGAGTAAAGGAAGGCTTTCTTGGAAAAACCACTACATTTTCTTGTTCCCAGACTTTGTGAATTCAACAAGAGAGAAATGTGATCGATTCAAGGAATGCAGGAAACTTTTACATCAACACAAGGTTGCTTTTGCACTGATATTCCCGGCCAAATTGAGAATAGATGCTAAGGAGGGCCGTAAAACATTGAAATGCCCACAGCAAGCAATGTCCTTCATAAAGTCAATGGAGTAAGTTATTCTGTGGTATTCACGTTGCAGCCGAGTGGACCGACTCACTGATCATTCACTTGACTGTTTGAGGAAACTGAGCGTTTTTTTTTTTTTTTGTGTTGATTCCGCCTAGCGGCTGGAATTTATTTTGCAGAGTCGCACACCATCAGGACAGTTTTGTGGATGAATCTACATGCTCTTTGAGTTTGTTCCGCCTATTGGCTGGAGTTTGTTTTATAGATTATCTTTTGCTGTGTAATTCTGTCTCACATAATTTGTATAGAAACACTGGGCTTGAGCAATCTGGGGGTCCTCATAGGCAGACCGTTTGAGTTTGGAGGGATGGACGCCAGTTGGCGCTGTCGTGCGCGGGGTTAATGCGCACGTTTTTCTTATTCTGTTTGTTTTGTTCCGGGGGATGTTCGGGTTTTAATGGTTGCACCAGTGTTGGAATGTGGTCTTTATAATCTTGTTTTTGACACACAATCTATTTTTTTCTTTTATGTCAAAATGTCAAATGTTAATATGAGTGGATTGTCTCTCGCCGCATGGAATGTGAATGGGTTGGGGCACCCCATAAAAAGAAGGAAGGTTATTTCTCTTCTTAAGCATAAGAAATATGATATAGTGTTTCTTCAAGAAACGCACCTTTCTCCACAGGAAGTGGACAAATTTGGAAAGATATTGGGTGGGCATTTTTTTTTTTATAGTGCTGGCTATAAGCACTATACAAATCTATAGTAAGAGCAGGAGTCATTACACTGATAAGTAAACATATACAATTCAAATGTCTCAAACAGAGTAAAGATAAATTAGGAAGAGTCATTATTGTTTTAGCTGAAATTCAGGGGCAAAGTCTTATTTTGACTAATGTTTATGCACCTAACATGGATCAGGGCTTTTTTTAGATCTTGAAGCGATGTTGCAAGCTGCTGGCACCCCTCATGATATAATATTGGGAGGAGACTTGAATCTTGTTTTTTTTTTTTAATTAATTAATTAATTTATTTTTATATTTATAGTCACCATCTCAGAAACATTTAATCCATTTTGCTTCCAAACTTTTTAACTGCACTTTTTTTTTATGCTTTAAACAAAAACTATTAATAGCAGAAATTAACACATTAAATTTCCCAGCCCTAATTGTCATTAACAATTTTTACTGATTCCAAAATTACAATTAACACAAACAACAAATGAAAACACGGAATCAACTTTTATCAGTATATGCCCCCCCACCCTTCCCTCCCATCACCCAACATACATCCCAGTGGTCAGACATTAATAAAAACAGACACACATATAAACAGGCAGTTCAAAGAACATACTCTATGACATAAAAACACAAAGAAATTAACCAACCAACCAACCAAAAAAAAAAGAAGAAAAAAAAAAAAAGATTCCACAAATTAATTAATTACATAAACTCCAACCCAATTGTCCCTCTCCACTTCTCCCAGTCAACCCTCCAGGAAGGCTAAATAATTGCCCCACTTCCTGCCATAATCACCCAAACTGCCCAGCCGTCAATGTGATAACTCCTCAAAAGCCGCCACTCTGCCCAACTCGGTACACCACTCATGAAATGAGGGCGCACCCGTTGACTTCCATGCCCCAAGTATCATCTACCTGCCGATCATCACGCAGGTAAGGACCCAGTTTTTTGTATGTTTATTTATTATATTAATACCTGCCCCATCTCCCAAAATACAAAGTCTGGGGCAGAATATAATCTGAGTGCCCAAGACCTCACAGATAAAACTCTGAACCCCAGGCCAAAACTCTTGAGTCTTAATACAGGACCAAAAAGCATGGGCTATGTCCCCATCCTCCAACTGGCATCAAGTAGGTGTGTCTTTAAGGCCAAGCCTATACAATCCAGAGGGAGTCCAATAAAAACGATGCAGAATCTTAAATTGAATGAGGCGAACGCTTGCATCCCTAGATATAGACTTGACATTTTTAAAAAACCTACCCCATTCTCCATCTTCTATTACTAAATTCAAGTCTCTATCCCATAACTTAAGAGATGTTAAAACCCCATCCCCTAGACTCTGAATTAGCCAGGAATAGTACGCTGAAGCTCCATGACCTTTTCTAAAAGCAGCAAGCACCATCTCAAGAGTGTCTGCTGCTTTAGAGGGCTGCGTACTACACCCAAAGATGGTACAGAGTAGATGGCGCAGCTGTAAGTACCTGAAGAATTGAGATCTGGGAATCCCAAACTGCTGTATAATATTTTCAAAGGATCTCAACGCTCCATTTTCATACAGGTCACCCAGCATAGTAACACCCTTACCAATCCATTCTGTCCAGCAGAAAGGGGACTTGTTAATGCACAATTTAGGGTTTAACCAAATACTTGCGGCAATGTTCAGATAAATGTCCGAATTGAACACACAAGAAACTTTTGTCCACACTAAATGCATGTGCGAGATAATGGGATGTGTATTTACTTCTCTGGGCAGCTTGATAGAAAGACTTTGCAATGGCAAGATAGGGGCAAGGACCTCCTGTTCAATAAAGAGCCAGGGAGGAGATCTCTCAGGTGGAAGCAACCAATGTGCCATAATAGTATAACAAAATCTTGGGGAGACCTAACCCTCCTTTGTCAATTGGCTTGTGTAACTTGTTAAAATGCATCTGAGGACGATTACCATTCCAGATAAAGGATTTAGGGAACTTCAGTGGGGAGAGTCTGTAGCAGGTAGTTGAATTTTGGAATACAATTCATTTAATAACATTAACCTTCCCAGTCATACATAAATGTAATGAAGCCCACCTGCCCACATCACTAGAAAAACTTTTTATTAAGGGGTCAAAATTAACTCTTAACTAAACCACATAAATTTGCTGGGGAAAAAATGCCCAAATACTTAATGCCCTGTTTGGGCCACTGGAAGGCACCTGGCTGGAAAGCTGTGACTGGGCAATACACTGTCGGAGCCAAAGCTTCGGATTTAGACCAACTGACTCTGTATCCTGAGAACTTAGGAAAGGAATTAATAATTCTGTGGAGGCAAGGCATAGATCTAGTAGGGTCGGAGACGAATAATAAAATATAATCTGCGTAAAGCAAAAGCTTATGCGCCATACCTCCCGCCACCACCCCTGGACAATTATCCTCCTTTCTTATCATGGCTGCTAATGGTTCCAGGGCAAGACAGAACAATAATGGGGAAAGAGGGCAACCCTGCCGGGTGCCCCTATCCAGAGTAAAATAATTTGAAATTAATCCATTTGTTTGTACTGCCGCTACCGGTTGTCTATAAAGTAACTTAATCCATCCAATAAAAGTATTCCCGAAGCTGTATATTTCCAAAATCTTAAAAAGATAATCCCATTCCACCATATCAAATGCCTTTTCGGCGTCAAGTGAGATGGCAGCGACTGGAGTCAGATCATTCACCACTGACCACATGATATTGATGAAACGCCTAATATTATCAGAAGAGCTATGGCCTCGAATAAACCCCACCTGATCTATGTGTATAAGAGAAGTCATAACTTAGTCAGTCGATTAGCCAAAATATTTGACAGTATTTTTATGTCTAGCTGGATCAGGGAAATTGAATGGTAACTCTTACACTTGCTTGGATCTTTGTCATTTTTAAGAACCAGACTGATCCAGGCTTGTGTCATGGTTGGCGGAAGCTTTCCATTCTTTAATGATTCTGTATAAACTTCTAACAAAAGTGGAGCCAGTTCTGTAGCATAAGATCTAAATAAATCAGCAGCAAAGCTGTCCGGCCCCGGAGCCTTGCCTGTGGGCAAGGCCTTAATTACTTCGCCATGCTCCTCCAAGGTTATCTCAGAATCGAGATAATTTATTTGCTCAGTTGTCAGTTTAGGGAGTTCTAATGGTTCCACAAAGTTCCTAATATCTTCATCAGTAGACGAAGACGTGGAACTATAAATGTCATGTTTAAATGTGTTTTTGTTTATGTTATGTGTTCATGTCATATGATTTCCTGTTCCCTCATGCAATCTTGTCATGTGATCCTGTCATGTGTTTCCCCTGTTCATATGTCTTGTTTTCATTGGTTCATTGTTTGAGTATCTTGTTAGCAGTCTTGTCTTTTCATTGGTTAAAGTTTATTAGTTTTGTTATCTTGTTTACAGTTCTGTCTCATCATTGGCTTTTGTTCATTAGTTCTGTATGTTGATTGGTTGACTGAGTCTATCAAAAGATTAAAGTCTCCTCCCAATATTATATCACGGGGGTGCCAGCGGCTTGCAGCATCCCTTCAAGATCTATAAAAAAGCCCTGATCATCAGCGTTAGGTGCGTAAATACTAGCCAAAAGCAACCTTTGCCCCTGAATTTCTGCTAAAACAATAATGACTCTTTCTAATTTATCTTTAATCTGTTTGAGACATTTGAATTGTAAATGCTTACTTATCAATGTAATGACTCCCCTGCTCTTACTTGAGCCACCACTAAAGAAAACATGTCCACCCCAAATCTTCCCAAATTTTTCAGCTTCCTGAGAGGAAAGATGCGTTTCTTGAAGAAACACTATATCATTTTTTCTTACGTTTAAGAAAAGAAATAACCTTCCTTCTTTTTATGGGGTGCCCCAACCCATTCACATTCCACGTGGAGAGAAACAATCCACTCATGTTACCATTTGACATATTAGAAAAAATAGATTGTGTGTCAAAAATAAAATTATATAGAACACATTCCATATTGGTGCAACAATCAACCCCTGAACTTCCCCCAGAACCAACTAAACAAACAGAAAAAAGAAAAATGTGCGCATTAACCCTGCACATGACAGCGCCAATTGGCGTCCATCCTTCTAAACTTAAACAGTCCATGTACGCCTACGAGAGTCCCAGCGACAACTTTGCCATCAAATTGCTCAAGTCCGGTGCGTCTATACAAATTTTGTCAGACAGAATTACACAGCAAAAAATAGTCTATAAAACAAACTCGAGCCCATAAGTGGAATAAACACACACACAAAAAAACATGTAGATTCATCCACTTAACTGTCTCGAAGGTGTGTGCCTCCACAAAACAAGCTCCAGCTGCTAGCGGAACCAGCACAAAAAAAACGGTTCAGTTCTTCGGGCAGTCAAACTCACTCCAATGCCCTGCAAGAAATATTCCACAAAACCAACTCCAGCCAACAGGAGGCATAAGCACCCAAAACGAGCAGTTCATCCACAAGATGTCCCGAAGAAATGATACTACACAAAACATACTCCAGCTGCTAGGCAGAACCAGCACAAAACAAAATGAAAAAGGCACCCAGCTTCCTTGAACAGTCGAGAGTATGTTTAATGAGACAGGTCCACTAGGCGGCCACATGAAAATCACCAAATGGCTTACTCACTCCAATGTCTTTATGAAAGACAATGCTTGCTGTGGGCATGTAAATACTTTGCGGCCATCCTTAGTATCTATTCTCAGTCTGGCCGGAAACATCAGTGCAAAAGCGATTTTCCACTGATGTAAGAGTTTCTTGCATTCCTTGAATCGATCACGTTTCTCTCTTGTCGAATTTGAAAAGTCTGGGAACAAGAAAATGCTGTGGTTTTTTCCAAGAAACCTTTCCTTTGCTCCTCGCCTCGCATAACACGAGATCTTTATCGGATGATCTAAAAAATTTGGCCAGAATTGATCAGGGCCTGAGGTCGCTCAATTACCAGCTTATGGCCTGTTATGCCAAGCAGACTCAGGAAGAGCTTGTTTAGGAACTTCACCATATCTCGACCTTCTTCATGTTCGGGAATTCCAACAATTCGAACGTTGTTTCGCCGGCTACAATTCTCAAGATCTTCCAATTTTTCAAAAATGCATTCCAAGTCTGCCTTGGTCAATAGCGGGTTAGCAGCTAATTATATATATGTTCCATGTACATTTATGCTCCAAGATGGCACCGAGTATGGGTACTGTGCTGCGAGCTCTGACCTAATATTGCAATATTTTGTTTGTTTTGTCTACAATTCTTATGTTTTTTGTCTTGGATGTTGTCTGCCATTTGTCTAAGATAGACAAACACTTTTGGACATTGGTTCCGCAATAGCACAATGAAAACTGGACTTTGAATACCTCAATGCCGACCCGCTGTTTACAAACACAACAGCGGAGACCTTTGTCTGGGCAGCCCGGCCACGGAAAGGCAGCCGGAAAAGGGGAAGGAGAGCCGACGTTCTCGTCAGACTAAGATGTCGCGCAAATCGACCCCCGCTACCCAGCATTCTACTGGAAAATTTTCAGTTTCTGGACAACAAGCTCTGCGAGCTGAGAGCGTGGATTTCTTTCCAACGAGAGATGAGGGACTGCTGGATTACCTGCCTTACAGAAACTTGGATGTCTGCAGAGATTCCAGACTCAGCCATTGAATCCATAGGGTTCTCTGTGCACTGAGCGGACAGAGTGAAAGACCTCTCAGGTAAAAGCAGAGGTGGTGGTGTATGTTTTAAGATCAACAAATCCTGGTGTGATCAGAGGAACGTACATTCTATCAAGTCTTTGATAGAATGATCTCCTGATCTGGAATTGCTTCTGTGTCGGCCATTCTGGCTACCGAGGGAATTCACAGTGGTCATTATCACAGCTGTGTACATCCCGCCACAAGCTGACACAGACCGGGCACTCAAGGAACAGTATGGGAGTATAAGCAAGCAGGAAACTGCGCACCCTGAGGCTGCATTCATTGTGACTGGGGACTTTAACAAAGCCAACTTCAAGTCAATAGCACCGAAATACTACCAACACATCAGTTTCAACACACGAGGGGACCGGGTTTTGGATAATTGCTACTCTCCCTTCCGGGATGGCTACAAATCCCTCCCCGGCCCACCATTTGGCAAATCGGACCACTTTCCTGCTTACAGGCAGAAACTGAAACAGGAAGCACCCGCCCTCAGAACGATCCAGTGCTGGTTGGACAAATCGAATTCTATGCTACAAGACTGTTTTGATCACGTGGACTGGGAGATGTTCCAGTCCGCCCCTGATGACGACATCGAGGTCTATGCTGATACCATAATGCGTTTCATCAGGAAGTGCATAGATGATGTAGTGCCGACCAAAACAATACGGATCTACCCTAACCAGAAACCATGGATTAATAGTGATGTCCATGCGGCACTTAATGTGTGGACCTCCGCTTTTAATTCGCGGAGCGCGGAGGAGCACAAACAAGTAAGTTGTGCCCTTCGCAAAACTATCAGAGCAGCCAAACGCCAGTACAGGGACAAGATTGAAGGACAGTTCAACACCACCGACTCTAGAAGCACATGGCAGGGAATCAAAATTCATCACAGACTTCAAAGGGAATAGAAACTCCGCCGTGAACACTCCTGCCTCTCTCCCGGATGAGCTTAATACTTTTTATGCTCGTTTCGAGGGAAACATGGCTGAAGCTACAGAGGTTAGTTCACTCTCCGTCTCTGTAGCGGATGTAACCCGATCCTTCTGATGGGTAAATATCCGTAAAGCTGCAGGTCCAGAAGGCATTCCGGGCTGCATCATCAGAGCATGCACGAACCAACTGGCTGGTGTTTCTATGGACATTTTCAACCTTTTCCTCTCCTTGTCTGTGGTCCCCACATGCTTCTGTACCAAAGCAATCCAAAATCACTTGCTTAAATTACTGTCGTCCTGTTGCTCTGACCCCCATCATCAGCAAATGCTTTGAGAGGCTAATCAGAGATTACATCTGCTCTGTGCTGCCTGCCTCACTGGACTCACTGCAGTTTGCATACCGCAACAACCGCTCCACTGATGATGCCATTGCATCTACACTACACACTGCTCTCTTCCACCTGGAAAAAAGGAACACATATGTGAGAATGCTGTTTGTAGACTAAAGCTCAGCATTCAACACCATAGTGCCCTCCAAGCTTGGTGTGAATCTCCGGGCTCTGGGCTCAAACAGCTCGCTGTGCAGCTGGATCCTGGACTTCCTGTCAAGCAGACGCCAAGTGGTTAGAATGGGCAGCAACATCTCCTCATCACTGACCCTCAACACTGGAGCCTCGAAGGGCTGTGTTCTCAGCCCACTCCTGTATTCCCTGTACACACATGACTGTGTGGCAACACACAGCTCCAATGCCATCATTAAGTTTGCTGATGATACGACAGTGGTAGGTCTGATCACTGACAATGATGAAACAGCCTACAGAGAGGAGGTGCACACTCTGACACACTGGTGTCAGGAGCACAACCTCTCCCTCAACGTCAGTAAGACCAAGGAGCTTGTGGTGGACTTCAGGAGAAAAGACAGAGAACACAGCCCCATCACCATCAATGGAGCACCGGTGGAGAGAGTCAGCAGCTTCAAGTTCCTTGGTGTCCACATCACTGAGGAACCCACATGGTCCATCCACACTGAGGCCATTGTAATGAAGGCTCGTCAGCACCTCTTCTTCCTGAAACGGCTGATAAATACAGTGTATTTTTATTGTATACAGTCTTCTTATTTTGTGTATATTGTATATTATTATTATTATTTTTTTTTGTGTACAGTCTTCTTATTTTGTGTATATTGTATATTATTAGGTGTATATTGTATATTGTGTTGTGTAACAAGATGTGTAAACTGTGCTATGTGTAATCAGATGTTTATTGTAATTGTCATACGGCTATGTTGCTTGGAACTGCACCCAAGACTTTCACCCACTGTTGCATTTGTGTATATGGTTGAGTGACAATAAAGGGATTTGATTTGATTTGATTTGATTTAACTCCCTCTCCGATGACTCCAGATAATCGATCCGTCTCTTGATGTCCGACAATCTTGTAACCAACTCAGAGAATTTTCGTCTCCATCGCAGTAATCGATCGACGTATTACAGCAAGAGCCTCCAAGTCTGCAACGACTTTCGTCAGCATTGCCAACACATTCATCAATTCACGCTGGATTTCTTTCAGTTCACCGTCCGAATTGAGTCCGGGGCTTCAGGCCTGTTGCTCCGGGGAATCAGCCTGAGCACTTAAATGTCTATTAATATCTCCAGAGCCCCATGACTTTGAATTTTTTGACATATTGTCTTCGTAGAACAGTTAAGAATCAGGGTGTATCGAATCTCACCAGTTTATGACACAAATAGTAATAAAATTAGCAAAGTGCGCAAAGCTCACAGATCACACGTCCGAACCTCGCATGGCTCGCGTGACTTCGAGACTTTAATCTTTTGATGGACTCCTTGATCATAGTGAAGCAAAAGTGTGCAAGCCCCCTAGAGCAACACTGACACTTCAAAGGATATTTAAAAATCTTGGTCTTACAGATATTTGGAGACTTTTGAACCCATCTGGTAGGGACTATACATTTTTTTCATCAGCCATAAGATTTACCCTAGAATATATATATATTTTTATTATATCTAGTCCCTCATTTCATCTGTTGTTGATTGCTCAATTGGAAACATTTTTGTCTCAGATCATGCCCTGGTGTGTTTAGAGGTGTTACCACATACGGAGAAAAAGAAATCATATAGTTGGCGTTTTAATGTATCCCTTTTGCAAAATCCTGAATTCCAACAAATGCTAAAGACTGAAATCAATGTCTAAATGGAGACCAATTGGTCCTCAGTATCCTCTTTGGACGTGGCTTGGGAGGCATTTAAGGCGGTTCTTAGGGGCCGGATCATACAGTATGCCTCATACACCAAAAAATGCAAAGCACAAGAACTCGTGAAATTGGAAGGGAATATTAAAAGTGCCGAGGCAGAGCTGAAGCGCTGAATGTCGCCTGAAGGCCTCAGAGAATTTACCTGACTGAAATACAGATATAATGCTATTTTGTCATGGAAGGTGGAGTTTTGGCTATTCAGGGCAAGACAGTCATACTTTGAGTCAGGGGACAAGGCAGGAAAATGTTTGGCTAGATATATAAAGCAGAGAGAGTCTTTTTCTACCATTCCCTCTGTGAAATCTGTGCGTGGTGAAATATTTACCTCGGCCATTGATATTAATAATGCTTTTAAAGAATTCTACTTTGATCTCTATAGTTCCATGCCTTCTTCTACTGATGAAGATATTAGGAACTTTGTGGAACCATTAGATCTTCCTAAACTGATGACTGAGCAAAAAATTCTCTTGATTCTGAGATAACCTTGGAGGAGCTTGATGAGGTAATTAAGGCCTTGCCTACAGGCAAGATTTCGGGGCCTGATGGCTTTTCCTCTGAGTTTTTCAAATCTTATGCTACAGAACTGGCTCCACTTTTGTTAGAAGTTTATACAGAATCATTAAAGAATGGAAAGCTTCCGCCAACCATGACACAAGCCTGGATCAGTCTGGTTCTTAAAAAGGACAAAGATCCAAGCGATCTTTGTGTAAAAGTTACCGTCCAATTTCCATGATCCAGTTCGATGTAAAAATTTTGTCAAAAATTCTGGCTAATCGATTAAGTAAAGTTATGACATCACTTATACATATAGATCAGGTGGGGTTTATTCGAGGCCGTAGCTCTTCTGATAATATTAGGCGTCTCATCAATATCATATGGTCAGTAGCGAATGATCAATCTCTGGTCGCTGCCGTCTCACTTGACGCCGAAAAGGCGTTTGATATGGTAGAATGGGATTATCTTTTTAAGATTTTGGAAATGTATGGGTTCGGGAGAACATTTATTGGTTGGATTAAGTTACTTTATAGACACCCTGTAGCAGCGGTACAAACAAACAGATTAATTTCAGATTATTTTACTCTGGATAGGGGCACCCGGCAGGGTTGCCCTCTTTCCCGATTATTGTTCTGTCTTGCCCTGGAACCATTAGCAGCCACGATAAGAAAGGAGGATGATTTTCCAGGGGTGATTGCGGGAGGTGTGGCGCATAAACTTCTGCTTTACGCAGATGATATTTTATTATTCGTCTCCAACCCTACTAGATCTATGTCTTGCCTCCACAGAATTATTAACTCCTTTTCCAAGTTCTCAGGATACAAAGTCAATTGGTCTAAATCCGAAGCTTTGGCTTTGACAGCGTACTGTCCAGTAATGGCCTTCCAGCCGGGTGTCTTCCAGTGGCCCAAACAGGGAATTAAGTGTTTGGGAATTTTATTCCCAGCAAATTTGTCTGATTTAGTCAGAGTTAATTTTGATCCCTTAATAAAAAGGTTTTCAAATGATGTGGACAGGTGGGCTTCATTACATTTATCAATGATTGGGAAGGTTAATGTTATTAAAATGAACTGTATTCCAAAATTCAACTACCTGCTACAGTCTTTCCCTGTTGATGTCCCCCTCTCTTATTTCAAGCAATTTGATAGCATAGCCAAGTCCTTCATTTGGAATGGTAAGCGTCCCAAGTTAAATTTCATTAAGTTACATAGGCCGACTGACAAAGGTGGGTTAGGCCTACCCAATATTTTGTTTTATTATTATGCATTTGGTCTTAGACATTTGGCTCATTGGTCGCTTCCACCTGAGAGAGCCCCTCCCTGGTTTTGTATTGAAAAGGAAGTTTTTGCCCCTATCTCGCCACTGCAAAGCCTTTTGATTAAACTAGCTGGAGAGGTTAAGTCGCCACCGTTATTTTGCATTTGCACTCGATATGGACAAAAGTGTCCAGAGTGTTTAATTTTGATATTTATTTAAATGTAGCCTCAAACATATGGCTGAACCCTAAACTATGTATTAATAAGTCTCCTTTCTGTTGGTCAGACTGGATTGTGAGGGAGGTTACTACACTCGGTGACCTATATGAGAGTGGACTATTGAGATCTTTTGAAAATTTGGTTCAACATTTTGGAATTCCCAGATCTATATTCTATAGGTATTTACAGCTGCGCCACCTGCTCTGTACTGTTTTTGGGAGTAGCATACACCCCCATAAATTTTCAGATACTCTGGGAGTGGTGATTACTGCTTTTGGAAAAGGTCATGAGGCATCAGTGTATTACTCCCTGCTAATTCAGAGTCTGGGGGACAGAACTTCAATTTCTCTCAAGAGATTATGGGAGAAAGATTTAAACTTGGTATTGGAGGAAGGAGTGTGGGATAGGATAAAAAAAAACCTGCATCTAGAGAAGCAAGGGTTTGCCTTATGCAATTCAAGATATTACATAGATTCTATTGGACCCCCTCTTGTATATGCTTGGTCTTAAAGACATACCCACCTGCTGGCGATACCAATCGGAAGATGGAGACACAACCCAGGTGTAGAGCTGAGGAGGGCAGGGTCGGGCTGGAATGACACACGCCCAGTCCCCAATCAGCCTGATGGGGCGCGCAAGGGATAAAGGCGGCCAGGACGACAGTTCGAGAGAGAGAGAATTACAGGCAGCTGTACTGTGTGTGTTTATGGTTGTGTGTTTTTAAGTTGTTCATTAAATTATTATTTAAATTCTCAAGCCGGTTCTCACCTCCTCCTTTTCCCTCGAACCCCCTTACACCAGGTTTTTTGAGGGTGTGGTAATATCCAAGAATTTTGGTTGAAGGTTCAGAGTGTCATATGTGATGTTTTGGGCACTCGAAAATTCATTTTGCCCCAGACTCTGTATTCTGGGTGATGGGGCAGTCATAAATTTGGGGGACAAACACATAAAAAATTAGGTCCTGACCAGTATTATGATTGGCAGGCAGATTATTTTAAGGAAATGGAAGCCAGAGGGGGCTCCCTCATTTCCGGAGTGGTGTGCGGAGATGGGGAGGGTGGCGGCTTTTGAGGAGATGTCGAGCAGAGGGCTGGGGGTTTGAGATTTCTTTGCTTGGAAGTGGGGCAGGTATTTGGTGTTTTTAGGGGACTCTCGGGGAGGGACTGTGGAGAGAGAGGTTTAGTTTTAATTATATATGATTATTACATATTGTTTTGGGGGGGGGGGGGTTCTTTTTTGTGTGTGTATTCTATTTGTGACTACAGGGGTGTTTGTTGGGGGTCAGGGTGGGGTTGGTGATTGGGGAGGGGTAATAGTGGGGGTTAAATGTTGACTCAATGTATATATGTTGTGTTTATTCTTTGCTATATGTTTGAGTCAATAAAAAATGTTAATTGAAGAAGATGTTCGGGGGGAAGGGTTTAATTTTGTATAATCTGATTCCGCATTTTCTGTTATGTTATTGGAATCAATAAAAACTGTTAATAATAATAAAAAAAAAGAATAACAATTACAAAATTGTTGAATACAATATAATTACTGCCAAATATCTGTATAAAAGTGGTGTTTTGAATCTTTTTTACCAGTTTCCTACACATTTAATCAATGTTGCTTTTTTGTGCATGACTAAAGATTTGTTGTCAAAAACTTCATATAACTAGGTTGGACAACTTTTATGTTGCATTAAATACTTGTAAACTCTGAAAAAAAAGAAAGAAAAAAAAAGCGATTCATCTCTCATCCTAGAAGCCTTCTACTTCTGTCGCCATCGAAATACACGAGCCAGTGGACACAGTCTTTGCAAGCTTAGAAGACTCTCCGCTCCCCTGCAGTGTTCTGGTGGACATTCTACACCTAGCTGATTGATGCTTGATATTATGTCTCTCACTGCATCTGGTGAGTGGTCAATGGAGGACGTTGCCGCCCCTTCCCCCAGTGAGGGTGAGGAGCCTGCATGCGCCACTGACAAGGGGATGCTTTGCATCCTTTCGAGGGCGGTCTAAGAGCTTGGTCTCGAGTGGTCTCCTCAAATGGAAACTGAAAAATCTCGCCTTGATGAATGGTTCCTGCAGTCCGGATTTCGTTCTGCAGATCTGCCTCATTCTTCCCGGAAGTTCATAACGAACGTACAAAATCCTGGCATGCACCCTATTCAGCTCGCTTGCACAGCGATTCCACTCTCCTCACTAAAGTGGACCATGGGGAAGAGAAAGGTTATGCCCCTGTGGAAGAGACAGTAGCGGCACATCTCTGACCGGTGAGTAGCAGGGTGTGTAAATCATGCCCCGTTCATACTTCCAAGCAGTGTCGACTGATGTCCGCACTGGCTGGATAAGCATACTCAACGGTGAACCAAGCTGGTTCAGCACGCCACACGATGGCGGTGCTCCAGGTTTTCCAAGCTAAGCTCCTCAAGAAAATGGACGAGCAAGGCTACGATCCAGAGACATTCAAAGAGCTCTGCACCACTACGGATGTCAATACACAGGCCACTGGCAGGTCACATCTTGCTGACCCTTACGGAAATGCGTGATGTGGAAAAAGCCTCTCTCTTTGATGCTCCGGTGTCTCCAGCTAGTGTTTTCGGCAGCTCTGTGGATAGATTTACTGAGTGCTATGTCACGACTCAGCAACACTCGCAGGCTATGAGACATTTTATGCCAAAACGGAGCAGTGCTTCATCGGAGCAGTACTTCATCACAACTGTCTTGAGCCAGCGCCTGGCTAAAAACCCCACGCCTGCTGCCTCAGCGCCACCAAAAGTCGCCACCAAAAGTCACCACCGAGCAGCCGGTAAAGCAGTGCCAGCCATGGCCCAAATGAAGGCAGCCGCCTCAGCGTGAGCGCCGCACCAATGGGAACCCCCCCCGCGCAACAAAAGCACTCCTGATGGGCAAAGCCCTATGAAGCGGAATGCAGAGCTTGCCATTCCTTCTGGACCTGTCCCAAAGAAGGCTCGATTGGAGACAAACAATGCTGTTCCACTCTTCCCCACTACTGTTTGTCAGGAAAGGAATATTGTTGTTCAGAATTTTGTTTCTGTGTCTCACATTCAATCACATGCAGTAAAGAATGCAAAAAAGAGTACAGCGCTCGTTGCACACGCACGAGACGCTCACACTTGTTCAGTTAAGAGCTCTTTTCCACTTCAAAGCCCAAATATTATGCACAACCGCTTCCCAATGGTGAGCTGCGCATTATATCATACAATGAACAAACCAAACTGCCCATTGTCCCGTTACGTGGATGCATGGTGAGCCCTTGCAGGCATTCCAACTGGGTGCTAAAAACGATCGTACATGGTTATATGATACAATTTGCAAATAAATAAATAAATAAAAATAACGAAACAGAAATAAATGACACTCTGTCTGCAAGGAGTTGTAGCACCCCCTGATGTCATAGATGTAGCCAGAGTTTGTTTCACTGTGTTGAGCAAAAACACCTGCAGAGTGGCCCACTCTGGGAACGTTTACACGAAAACGTTGTACAAAAAACGGAAACGTTTTTCCTTTGCGTTTTTGAAAAGTTTTGCATAAAGACGACAACGTTGTTGAAACGATCCCCGTTCACATGGATCCGTGAAAACGACAAAAAATGCTGTATTATGCATGCCAGGCCAGTAGTTGGCGATGTCACTTTGTAAAGAAACACTACGCGCCTGCGCACATAAGCATTCTTCCACAGAGCGGTGAATACAAACAATGAACATGGCGAAAGCATCGAGCAATTTTGTCTCTGATATATGGATATCTTTGGAGAGAGAGTTCTTGTGTACACTGGATCTAACATGCATTTTCACTGCCTCATGTTTTCATATTCTAAGCATATCACTGAATACTGTACATGGCATCACATCTCTGTTTATAGGCTATATACATAAGCGGTGGGTGAATGAATTGCAGGGTGACGGTACATCAAATAAAATTAAGTAAATAAATAAATAACATTTAAAATACAAATAAATTTTTCCCATCTGAATCCATACATTAATTTCAAGATTTTCAAATTGCAGGTTCTGCCAACTGTACAATGTTCACACTCCATACAAAACACTCCAAATGAATAAATTGTTGATTATTGTTATTTGCAGAGACACCAGTATTCATATTGATAATTATACATCTCAGATTGGTGCCTATCAATCCATCATTCTTTATATAACATGTAATACGCACGTGCATGACGGCATCGTTTTCAAAAACTTGCACTTTGAAACCCATTTTCAAATGTTTGCGTTTTCAGGCCCGAAAACGCTGTTGTCGTGTAAACGAACAGCCAAAACGCATAAAAAGTTTTCCGTTTTTAGTTGAAAACGTTGTCGTTTAAACAGCCCCTCAGTCAACCAGTACACTTGAATGTTACTACGGAAACTGCTGTTTAACATCGATTATGAGGTGGCTGGCACGACGAACGCAAAGACAGGTATGTAGCCAATGTACTAGAAACTGCAAGGCAGTTTCACAATACAGGGGACCTGACAATTCGTAAAATCGCATGCAGCTTTTGTGCAGCCAAGATGGTGCTCGCATCTTGGTTTCATAGTGATTAAGAACTTCATTAAGTCAAGTCACCCACATCATGTTTCTCACAGTTTATTAAAACAATCAGAAAAATATTATTAATATTGGGCTATTAAGTCTTTATCTCTTGTGGTGCACGCAGTGTAGTCAACTTAAACTGGTTCTTGACTAATTAACTGTAACTTTTTAAATAGTCGGGAGAAAAATAGTTATTGCTAAAGCAGACTGCAACTCTGAAAAACAGATAAACAGCACCTATTTATTGTTTTTCTATTTTAAAAGCATTGACGAGCTGCTTAAAATATGTTCTTTTACAGTTTTTTCCACTATAAAATGCACAATGAAATATTAAGTTATTTTGGGCAATGACATTTTTTGTTTATTATTTAATTATATATTGGGTGACCAGATGTCCTGGTATATTACACAGAACAGTCCCACTGGATCGTTGATGCGATCGCCCTGGCTTACAATTCGCAGGGTGCGAATTGCCCAATTCATGTTAAAGCACACTCAACTAGAGGCATGACCTCTTCATGGGCATGGTCGAACGGTGTGTCCTTACAAAGCATATGTTTTGCAGCAGGATGATCTTCTCAAAACACATTTGCAAAGTTTTACAACCTAGATGTAACATATCTCTCATTGCAAGTCCTCTCTGTCTAAAGTGCTTGCTATTTCATTGGCCAAACATATATTTATGCCCCTTCTTCTAAGTACGGGCTCCCCATCATTTTACACAACTGCCTGCATTCAGGCCGTTGTAATTTCCCATAAAGTCACAAGCACTTTCATTATAAATAAAACTTCCTTCCCGACTGGGTTTGTGAAGGGGTTAATTCATTCTATATACACTATATTGCCAAAAGTATTCGCTCATCTGCCTTTAGACGCATATGAACTTAAGTGACATCCCATTCTTAATCCATAGGGTTTAATATGACGTCGGCCCACCCTTTGTAGCTATAACAGCTTCAACTCTTCTGGGAAGGCTTTCCACAAGGTTTAGGAGTGTGTTTATGGGAATTTTTGACCATTCTTCCAGAAGCGCATTTGTGAGGTCAAACACTGATGTTGGACGAGAAGGCCTGTCTCGCAGTCTTCGCTCTAATTCATCCCAAAGGTGTTCTATCGGGTTGAGGTCAGGACTCTGTGCAGGCCAGTCAAGTTCTTCCACACCAAACTCGCTCATCCATGTCTTTATGGACCTTGCTTTGTGCACTGGTGCGCAGTCATGTTGGAACAGGAAGGGGCCATCCCCAAACTGTTCCCACAAAGTTGGGAGCATGGAATTGTCCAAAATCTCTTGGTATGCTGAAGCATTCAGAGTTCCTTTCACTGGAACTAAGGGCCAAGCCCAGCTCCTGAAAAACAACCCCACACCATAATCCCCCCTCCACCAAACTTCACAGTTGGCACAATGCAGTCAGACAAGTACCATTCTCCTGGCAACCGCCGAACCCAGACTCATCCATCAGATTGCCAGATGGAGAAGCGTGATTCGTCACTCCAGAGAACGCATCTCCACTGCTCTAGAGTCCAGTGGCGGCGTGCTTTACACCACTGCATCCGACGCTTTGCATTGCACTTGGTGATGTATGGCTTGGATGCAGCTGCTCGGCCATGGAAACCCATTCCATGAAGCTCTCTACGCACTGTTCTTGAGCTAATCTGAAGGCCACATGAACTTTGGAGGTCTGTAGCGATTGACTCTGCAGAAAGTTGGCGACCTCTGCGCACTATGCGCCTCAGCATCCGCTGACCCCGCTCTGTCATTTTACATGGCCTTGGAGTTGCTGTCATTCCCAATCGCTTCCACTTTGTTATAATACCACTGACAGTTGACTGTGGAATATTTAGTAGCGAGGAAATTTCACGACTGGACTTGTTGCACAGATGGCATCCTATCACAGTACCACGCTGGAATTCACTGAGCTCCTGAGAGCGGCCCATTCTTTCACAAATGTTTGTAGAAGAAGTCTGCATGCCTAGGTGCTTCATTTTATACACCTGTGGCCATGGAAGTGATTGGAACACCTGAATTCAATTATTTAGATGGGTGAGCGAATACTTTTGGCAATATAGTGTATATCCATTCTGAGTGTTCCCCTCCTTGCTCACTATAAGGGTCATTCACTTGCGGCATACTCATGTCGGTCGCCGTCCCACGGGACTGCGGCGTCATGTTGCCTCTCGGGGGGGGTTATGTCGTGTAGTGCGGAGTGATGGGACTCTGTTCCCTATAGCGTCAGCTTAGTGACACAATGTCAAGTGAACTGAATTGTAAGGGAACATCTCGGTTACATATGTAACCTTGGTTCCCTGAGATCAAGGGAATGAGACATTGCGTAAGCTGGCCGCACTACAGACTCAGAGTTCTTTGAGGTGTGAGCGATGCGCTCTTTGTCCCTCAGTCAGAAAATTCTGAGGAATGTTGTTTGCGCAGCCGCTTTAGCTTCACGCCTAAAAGGACAGGGCTTAAACACCATAGCCAATTTTAGAATTGCCATTATTGTAGAAGGGTTTAAACTAGGTTGTGTAGAAGGACACTCCCATAGAGTCAGCTTAGTGACGCAATGTCTCGTTCCCTTCATCTCAGGGAACCGAGGTTACATACGTAACTCGTGCTTGGTTTTTCCTACAGGACTGTGTTGTTATTATGGTTTTACTACACACTACTACAGATACAATGGTATTTAAGCTAAAAAAAAAAAATTAAGAGAATGTTTAAAATTAAGGTGTTTAAAAAGTATGAAAGAATGGGCTGATAGGAATAGTATTGTATTATATATATATATATATATATATATATATATATATATATATATATATATATATATCTACACTACCGGTCAAAAGTTTGAAACACTTGACTGAAATGTTTCTCATGATCTTAAAAATCTTTTGATCTGAATACGTATGCTTAAATGTTTGAAATTAGTTTTGTAGACAAAAATATAATATTTATTTCATTATAAAACAAAAATTTAATAAAAAAAATAAGTTTTTGAAATGGATGACTTGGACCAAATAATAAAGAAAAGCAGCCAATAAGTGCCCAACATAGATGGGAACTCCTTCAATACTGTTTAAAAAGCATCCCAGGGTGATACAGTATCTCAAGAAGTTGGCTGAGAAAATGTCAAGAGCACATGTCTGCAAATTCTAGGCAAAGGGTGACTACTTTGAAGATGCTAAAATATAACACAGTTTTTATTTATTTGGGATTTTGTTTAGTCACAACATAATTCCCATAGTTCCATTTATGTTATTCCATAGTTTTGATCACTTCACTATTATTCTAAAATGTGAAGAAAAAAATTATAATAAAGAATGAGTGTGTTTCAAAACTTTTGACCGGTAGTGTATATACACATATACATAGTATATACATGTGTGTTGGGCCTCATGTATTCAGATAGAAGACAAAGGCAGGCCTAACAGTCAAACACATTCCTCAAGCCCCCTCATTCTAAGTCGTAAATTTTACTGACAAAAAATCGCGCCAAAATCAAACAAAGGGAGTCCAAAACAGACTACAGATCCATGAAGCCTTGCCCTCTAAAGGATCGAGGTCTCAACTCCTATTGGATGAGGCACACCACAGAACATCCCTCAAACATGACATCATCAGGACTTCAAATAATTCTGAAATGCTTCCAAAGTTGCTTCCAGCGACTTAGTTCACCGAATACGGACGTAGCTTTTTGCTGCTCTCCGGTGCAGCCTCGTGGCATAAGGAAGTAATGTCCGACTTGAAACTGTAGCCATACAATCTCCATCTCGCTGGACGAATTGAGATTACTCTGTGTTCAACCGAACACTCTAACGGATCCGAAGGAGACCGCCGAGCAATTCGCATCTTCATCCGTTGGCCTACAGAAGTGAAGAGATTAAAGATTTCTCTTCCATCTTCAATCAAGTCGACATTTCTGAGTTCTCCGCCAGCCCGCCGAGAATCAACAGCCGTACCGCCCTCTGAGAATCAACAGCCGTACTGGCCGCCGACAATCACGGTACGCCCGCCGACAGCGCGAGGAAACGACCTCTCGTCATCACACAAAGAACCGGGTCAAAGTTAAAGGACGGAGGAAAACACATTCTACCTGTGTCCTCATGCGATTCAAGTAAGAGGTTTACGTCTGGGCAGAGATAGAATATTATAGTGTGTTATTCTTGTGTTTCAAGGTTTTTGCTTGTATAGTTTATGGACCGCCATGTCCGCTCATTATTAATACTCAGGGTATTAATTATCACGAATTTGTTTTGCTGTATTGTGGTCCAACCAAATTGGACTGTTGTGCATTTTCGCCATCGCGGGTGAGACAGCAACTGAGTTCATCCATTAAAGAGTCAAATAACAAGGGACTTTTACGAGTCCCGCTCGTAAAACCGCGTCTCTGAGTGATGAACACGGCTACTTTATCTCCAGCTATCGCGAAATCAGCTTTCGGGCTGTCACTTAATCATCTCTCTCTCTCTCTCTCTCTCTCTCTCTCTCTCTCTCACTAACCACACTGACACACACACACACACACACACACACACACACACCTTATGTGTTATAGGATTATTTTTATTTCCATATCTAATCATGTCACTGTTTAGTTTGTAGTTGTAAGTCGGAAGTTTATTGACTGCATTGTATTAATTATTAATTGATATTACTGCATAAATAAACTTTGTTTATATTACAAAGAGAAGTGTATTGGTTTGTTTTGCATACGCCTGTGTCGTGCTGATGGGATGTCAGTGCTCGGATTCAAACCTTCATTCATTGTTTTTTCCCCGAAAATCGATATTCTTCGGATGTCGATTTTCCTAAGAAAACAATCTAATATTGAGACTGTTTTAATATTCGGTTATTAGTCCCTGATTCCAGGGTGGTGCCCCGTCACTGTTAATCTTTATTAATATTCTATTGATTTTTGATAATTGATAATTATCTTTGATTGAATTTGAATGATCAACAAGCTAGTGTTAATTTTAATTAATGTTTCATCGACGTTAACAGTTAACGATTATCTTTGATAACTGTTGATTTAAAGGATTTAAAAAAGCTAACATTGATTCTCATCAATGTTCTATTGATTTTAATAATTAATAATTATCTTTGATAATTATTAATTATTGCTAATAACCAAACTTGCTCCTAAACGTAGCACACTACATTTATTGGAGTCCCATATGAGGTTTTAATAAGTTAGATCCAATTAATTAATTTAAATATTGATTAATAACTACAGAAATAATTATTAATTATTTCT
This sequence comes from Myxocyprinus asiaticus, assembly GCF_019703515.2. Classification (NCBI taxonomy): domain Eukaryota; kingdom Metazoa; phylum Chordata; class Actinopteri; order Cypriniformes; family Catostomidae; genus Myxocyprinus; species Myxocyprinus asiaticus. The sequence goes on along the minus strand of NC_059391.1, from coordinate 897,513 downwards.
GATAGTAACACTGATCTCAACAACCAGTAAAGCCCTACATGTGTCATGTAGAAATTAAGCAGTTAAAGCAAACGTTACATTTTGTTAAGGTTGATTCAAATAATTTATTTGTTAGTATGAAGTGTAATTGATAAATGTTATATATAAATATATATAAATGGCATAATAAGGTTTGGCTATTCCTTTTTGGACATTTAAAGCAGATCCATTTTGGATGATGTTATAATAAATAAATAAACAAATAATAAATAAATAAATTAATAAATTAATTAAAATGAAATAATACAGTATACTGTATTAAAACCATGGTTTCCACCAAAAAACTGGTTGCTTAACTTACTATTCATAGTTACTACAATATTACTATAGTAAAAGCATGGTTTCCAAAAAAATAAAAAAAATAAAAAAATAACATGGTTAGCCTACAACATTCATGGTTACTACAATATTAATATAGAAAAATGATTTCCACCAAAAACTATGGTTACAGTCTACAATGTTACTATAGTAAAACCATAGTTAAACTGTGGTATTTGCATAGTAAAATCATAATAACCAAAACATTTTTTCTGTATTAATACTATGGTTTTACTATAAATATGTAAAAATATGGTTCTACGAAGCCCCTAAGAGGACATGGTGGGAATTGTTTCTGAAATAGTTTTGTGTGTCCTTGTGTCCTTGTGTGTTTTGTGTTCTCTCGCAACACTTTTGCATTCCCTCGTAATAAATTTACTACAGTAACCATATTTTAACCTTGATATTCATAATAAAACCATAGTAATAATACAGAAAAATTAAAGCTATGGTAATAAAAACCATAATGTTTTAATGTTATGGTTTTACTATAGTAACATTGTAGACTTCACCGACAGAGCCCCTAAGAGAACAGGGTGGGAATTTCTTTTTCTGAAATGGTTTTGTGTGCCCTCGCAATAAATTTACCATGGTTTTACTTCAGTAACCGTACTTAAACCTAATAAATAGTAATAGTAAATAGTAATAAAACAGAAAAATTTCAACTATGGTAATAGAAAACAATGTTGTGGTTATTATGGTTTTTACTATACAAAACTTATATGGCTTATGACAAAATTTACGTCATGCATACTGTGTGCGGAGCCATCAGCAATGTGGGCAACGAAAGTATACTCTGGCCTTTACTTTAGTAAAACCATAGTTAAACTGTAAAAACCATAATAACCACAAAAGTATGATTTTTATTGCCATAGTTTTTATTTTTCTGTTTTTATTACTATGATTTTACTATGAATATCAAGGTTAAAATATGGTTACTGTAGTAAAATGGCACACTGCACAAGTGTTTGCAGCTTGCTAGCCTGCTTAGCATTGCTTATTCTTATACGTTCATCATTTTATCCTTTGCCATTTTACCACGTACTTTGGGTTTTTCTGCTTTTCTACGGTTTCATCTGTGTTTATTATACCACGCGCACCCGTTTCCCTTGTTTTTTTCTTTCTTTTTTCTGTTTTTTTCTGCTTATCTGCATCTCGTGTCTCGACTGCGTGCATTCATTTTCTCCACTGTGTTTTACATGAATTATTGCATCAATCTCAAACAACTGATGATTAGGAACCACAGCGATCAAATATCCTTGCCGCTCAAGAACAACCATAACAACAACAACAACAAACAATTTCAGTAATCATGGCATCCACTCATGTTATTTCTTCCTGCATTACATGCCACATGTTTTCTATAGCTTCTTCTGTCAGCAGTGAGGGATTCACATGTTATAAATGCTGACTCCGTCAGTCTGATGGAGAAGGTTAATGAGCTAGAGACACGCATCTGAACGCTAGTGGAGGTCAGTGAGAAAGAGAAGCCGGTAGATACTGTTTTGGATGCGGGTACTACTGCAACCAACACGCACACTTTGGTTCCGGCTCTAGAGCCCCCGCAGCAGTGCGATTGGGTGACGTCTTGGCAGCATACTCGCTCAGCAAAGCTACACCACTCTCCCATTCCTGTTAGAGTTTCCAATCGATTCTCCCCACTCAGTGAAGCACCCACTGATAATCATGTTGAAAGAGCCCTAATAATTGGTGATTCTGTTGTAAGGAATGTGGAAATAGACTCCGGCCACTATTGTTAAATGCATTTTGGGTACCAGAGCATCTGACATCAGATCAAATTTACAAGTGCTGGCTAATGCTAAACGTAGATTTTCTAAAATTGTTATTCAAGTCGGCACTCATGATGTCTGGCTTCGCCAGTTGGAGATCACTAGAGATAATGTTTATTTATCCAGGTGGCAGAGGATGAATCTCAGTTGCCCCCATGTTTGAGACATCAATCCGTGCATCTTATCACGTGGCTTATTGAGAATTTTACAGAGACATAGCGTGTGTGGAGGCTTCATGCTATTCTCCGCGGCATCCATGCACAACTCACCACCTGTCCCACCTAGAGTGAACCACATTATAGTGACCACGAGGCGGTTACCCCATGTGACTCTACCCTCCCTAGCAACTGGGCCAATTTGGTTGCTTATGAGACCTGGATGGAGTCACTCAGCACGCCCTGGATTCGAACTCACGACTCCAGGTGTAGTAGTCAGCTTCTTTACTCGCTGAGCTACCCAGGCCCCCCACTAGAGATAATGTTAAAGAGGTGTGTGAACTTGCAAAAACTATGTCAGACACTGTAATATGCTCGGGCCCCCTCCCTGCTCATCGTGTGGTGTCCGGAGAATAGCATAGGATTTATAGACAATTGGAAGAGTTTTTGGGGTAGACCTGACCTGCTAAAGAGAGACAAACTCCATCCCTCCAGGGAAGGTGCCGCTCTCCTCTCTGGTAATTTGGCTCATAGTCTTAATAATGATAGTATTTGACCAACTGGGGCCTAGGTCAGAAAGCAGACACACTGGATAATCAGAACATCTGCTAGCTGCCTTGAGATGTCACATAGGTCACATAAACTACAACACATAGAGACTGTATCACCTAGATATCATATAGAGTGTCTATTCCCCGAACTACCAAACACAAACTCTCACTAAATCATTTAGAAAAAATTTGATTAAGGTCAACCTTGGAGAAAAAAAGATAAACATCATATAAAGGTAGGGCTACAAAACATTAGATCTCTTTCTACCAAAGCACTAATTGTAAATGAAATTATTACAGATCATAGTTTGGATGCGCTCTGTTTGACTGAAACCTGGTTCAAACCGGAATAATATATTAGTTTAAATGAATCTACTCCCAGGTTATTGTTATAAACATGAGCCTCATCTGAAGGGTCGAGGAGGAGGTGTTGCTACAATTTATTGTGAAGTTTTTGGTGTTACTTAGAGGACAGGATATAAGTTTAAGTTTTTTTAACTAATAATGCTTAAATAAAAAGTCATCTTTTGCCCTTGCTAGAGTATATAGATCACCCGGGCCTTACTCTGGTTTCCTTGGTGAATTTGCACATTTTCTGTCTGATCTAGTAGTTAATGTAGATAGAGCTTTAATTGTTGGTGACTTCAACATTCACATAGATAATGAAAATGACACATTGGGATTAGCATTTATTGATATTCTTAACTCTCTTGGAGTCAGAAAAAATGTGACAGGACCAACCCATTGCCATAAACATACGCTAGATTTAATTCTGTAATATGGAGTTGATGTTGATACTATTGAAATTCTACCACACAGCGATGACATCTCAGATCATTACCTCATCTCTTGTTTGTTGCAATCAGCTAATGTCACTGAATCTACACCACGCTGTCGTTCAGGTAGAACTATTCTTTCAACCACTAAAGGTAGCTTCACTAATAATCTTCCAGAATTGTCTCACATACTCAGTAAGCCAAAAAGCCTAGAAGAACTTGATGAAATAACTGAAAATATAAATACGGTCAACCATCAAAATAAAACCAATATGGGGTCAGATTTTTTATAGTTTGGGTTAAAGGTCATTTTTTTTTGTGGTTTCAGCAAGTAACCACCATGCAATAAAGTGTTAGAGATGACATTAGAAAAGATAGTCTTCTCTAGCACTCTTGATTGTCTCACCATTTACATTTATGCATTTGGCAGATGCTTTTATCCAAAGCAACTTACAGTGCCCTGATTAGAGGGACAATCCCCCTGGAGCAACCTGGAGTTAAGTGCCTTGCTCAAGGACACAATGGTGGTGGCTGTGGGGATTGAACCAACAACCTTCCACTTACCAGTTCAGTGCTTTAGTCCACTACACCACCACATCAGTCACCACCTTTTGATTAAAGAAAATTAAAGAAAAAAGCCTCGCACCGCGGTACATTGATCACACTCATGCTCTCAGGAGAGCAGCTCGGGAAATGGAGCGCAAGTGGAAGAATACAAAATTAGAGGTATTTCGTGGTGCATGGAAGGATAGTGTCTGTAGCTACAGACAGGCACTAAAAGCTGCCAGATCAGCATATTTTAGCAAACTCATAGAAAATAACCACAACAATCCTAGGTGTTTATTCAGTACTGTGGCTAAATTGGTTAGGAATAAAGTATTGACTGAACCAGATATTCCGTTGCAGCACAATAGTAATGACTTCATGAATTTCTTTACTGATAAAATTGAAATAATCATCAAATAATCAAATAAAATTAGAACTATGCAATCAACTTTCACAGCACCTCAGAAAACAGTGTCTCATAATTTTCACAACTGTCACAGGTCATGAAGAGCTAACGAAACATATAAAAAAATCAAAAGCTACAACATGTATGTTAGATCCAATACCAAAAAAGCTCTTAAAAGAGGTATTCCCCATAATCTCAGAACCTCTTCTTAATATTATTAACTCCTCACAGTGTTCTTGATGCAGACACACTCACTCACTCAGCCAGGCATTCACCTAATTTATCCATCAGCTCACAATTAGGCTGCTTTAGTTAGGTCTGCCGGAACCAGAAACATCCATCATGATCTAAAACGCTGCATAAAATTGAATGGCATCTATGCTAATATTATTCTATCCGGATTCATATCCCGAGGTTACTAGAGCCTGCCAGATCCAGCTCCGTTCCTGCTTGGTGTTGGACTCCACTGCTATGTGTCGCTGAGAGATGATGACAAACTACAGCCGGGGCTAGCCAGACACCACTTCAGTCTTTTGACTTCAGAGGATGAACTGATGCCAACTCCAACTGTAAGACATCAGATACTTCATATGCCACTGTCTGAACTTTGGACTTAGGATGGACCCCACCGAACCTCATCGAAATGCCCTGCAGGCTGAACTGCGATGCACCTCATCATTTATCTCTGCCTGCATCACCTTTGTCTATTGATGGACTGCGCTCTTGAAATGGAATACATAGACTATCATTTAATTGCCAACAAAAGCCTTCATCAGCCATCTAACTAAGGACAATGCATCTATGTGAAATTCTGCAGTTAATCCAGGATGGACTTCAAAGACATTAGTCATTAATCTTAAAGTTCATAAAAAAATCTTTTTATTTTTAAAACACTGGACCTTAACTCTTACTTAATTTATAAATGTAAAACCATGACTTGCACTGCACACAAATAACAAATTTTGGCATTATATGCATGTTGTTTAGCAAGAGACTGGCTCCCACAGTGAGCCTGGTTTCTCCCAAGGTTATTTTTCTCCAATAACCAACATTTTATGAAGTTTTGTGTTCCTTGCCACAGTCGCCTTCAGCTTGCTCACAGGGGTTCTAAATACAATTATTATTTATTTAATTTCTATACACATTTTTCAATAATATTTAATCAAATTACACAATGATCATTGTAAGACATTATAGATATTACAGTAAAAAAGTTTTTTTTTTTGTGGTTTTTCTCCCCTTTTTCTCCCAATTTGGAATGCCTAATTCCCAAATGTGCTTTTAAGTCCTCATGGTTGCGTAGTGATTCGCCTCAATCCAGGTGGCGGAGGATGAATCCCAGCTGCCTCCGCGTCTGAGACCGTCAACCCGCACATCTTATCACATGACTTGTTGAGCGCATTGCCACGGAGACACAGCGCGTGTGGAGGCTTCACACCAGCCACGCATCCACGCTCAACTCACCACGTGCCCCACCGAGAACGAACCACATTATAAAGACCACGAGGAGGTTACCCCATGTGACTGTACCCTCCCTAGCAACCGGGCCAATTTGTTTGCTTAGGAGACCTGGCTGGAGTCACTCAGCACACCCTGGGATTCAAACTCCAGGGGTGGTAGCCAGCATCTTTACCACTGAGCTACCCAGGCCCCCACAGTTTAATTTTTTTTGTTAATGCATGACTTCCTGTAAAGCTGCTTTGAAACGATGTGTGTTGTGAAAAGCGCTATACAAGTAAAAATTACTTGACCACAAAACTTATTGCGAGGGCATGCAAAACTGTTCCAGAAAAGAAATTCCTGCCCTGTCCTCTTAGGGGCTCCATACAAACCATCAAAACAAAACCGATATGGGGTCAGATTTTTTATAGTTTGGGTTAAAGGTCATTTTTTTAGGTGGTTTCAGCAAGTAACCATTGCGCAATAAAGTGCTAGAGATGACATTAGAGAAGATATGTATGTGTCTCGCATCTCTGTATGAGAGGACCAGTAGTCCCGATACAACTGTGATTTTTCTGAACACCCATGAGTAGGGATGTGACGGCATCAAATTTTCATATCACGATAATTGCTGAAGTATTTATCACGGTATACGGTATTATCACGGTATTGTTTTGAATTACAAAACGGGTTGAAAGATAAATAAACTTTATTATTGTTCTTAATTACAAGATTTAGTTACTTATTTTCTACTTTTTAAATGATAAGATCGCAAAGAAAGTAATTTTGCAAAGATCAAGCCATATAAGATTCAAAGAGACAAGGTGGCTTTCAAAAGTCCAATGCTTCTATTTTGCATTTCTCTAATTTATTAAGGTTTTACTTCATTGCAAATTAACAAGTAACAACAATGGTAACATTTTGAGGGAAAGTTTAATTGAAAAAGAAACATGAATTTTAGAATTTCCTAGTAATTTGGTATGTCTTCCGATTACTGTAAGAGTTAGAGTGTTAGGAATTTGTATTTATTAATGGAAATGCAACAGTGCATTCAGAAATATCAAAACAATCTGATTAATAGGTTATCTAGAAATTTTCACTGTATTTTGAAGTGCTCACGTATAATTATCATGGTATACCTTATAATTGAATATAATCAAATGTCTACCCATGAGTATGTTGATTGCCCTTCTGGGATAAGAATGGTCATTTCATTGCCATATGTTTTGCTTCAACCCTTCAAATCTAGCTCTGTTCACTCTCCTGATCTTCAACAGTATTCTGGTCTCCATCACTACTCTCAGTATCACTGTCTCCATTTCCCTGCAATCCATCTCTATTCAGCTCTTCCTCATCATCGTCCTCACTGCACTCTCTCTCTCTCTCACTACTTGAAGAACCAGATGGTATGGCTCTCTAAAAATAGAAAACAGAAATAATTTTCCATGTGATTTTGTGTTTTCTGTATTTGCAATGTGGTTACTGTGAGTAACCACCATGTTTTGTCCATGTGGCTATCTGTTTTGCTTATATACATAGTGGTTACTGTGCAAAACTACCACATTTTACCATATAATATTAATGTATGTATAATTTTATAATAATTTTTATTGGTGTTTTATTCTGTTACATGTTACCTTCAATAAAACTTACAGGAATGTGTAAAAAAAATGCCCAGATTGAGGTGGAAGGCAGAATTTGAGTAACACCTGCATCAACCACGTGGACCCAACTTTGCAGAGATTACATCACTTTCTGTGTGCTACATTCTTTTTCTTATGCTAAATAACATCAAACATTTTCTCAAAATAGAAAGATTCCTACATTAAACTAATGCAAAACTATAAATGAAAATATAGCCACAAGAAGCAATCATCGGGGTCCAGGCATGTATGGCCAAAACATAACCAAATGATTTGGGGGCACTGATGGATTCAGAAGAAACATATTTTTTTTTATTCTAGCCCTTGTGGTTCGGAAGTTATTAGCAAAAATGCAAATTATATGCTCATTATAGTGCCACCTTGTGGCCGATTCTTGCTAAATTTGGTATACAGCCTAATTTTGGCGACCTGCAAGTGCACTGTAAATTTCATAACGATCGGCCAAGTTATTAGCTGCTGAAATTTGATTGGCTGCTGGCGGCCATGTTTGTTGATTTGTCGAATTGTATTTGTAAGTATATGTTAACACATGACTTGATGATGCAAGCCAAATTTCAACTTTTTCACTCAAACAGTTGCAGAGTTATAAGGACATTTTTAGTTGTAGCGCCCCCTATGGGCAAAATTGGACGGAACTTTGCATGCAGCTTTAAAATGTTTTGGTATGAATCTGTACCTAGTGTCGTAAAGTTTGGACTTTGCATTGAGAAGATATAGCCCACTGAGTAAATTTGGGCCATGCCCAAATAATTAATTAATATCTTCGAAATGATTTGACGAATCAAAAATCTAACTTTTTTTTTTGTCAGGACAGTCCCCAGATCATACATGCAAAGTTTCGAGTAAATCGGACACACGGCCTAGGTTTTACAACAACAACAAAATCGCGAAAAAAATTTTACTAGATGGAAATAAAATCAGAGATATACCGCTGTTTTGTTCGTTTTGACTTAAGGAATAAGAGGAAAAAATAATTTAGATTCTAGCCCTTAAGGTTGCGAAGATATGAGCCTAAAAGCGTATGGGCAGCAAAGTAATGTGCTTATTACCTTCGGTGCTTGGACCCCTAAAAAGAAGAGGTTTTGCACAGTGACCACTGTGCCTGAAAGGGTTAAGCGAAGGGAGGTAATCATTCCCAAAGGCAAATTTACTAATTGATCATTTCTTGTTTAAGAAGGGCACAATGTGTCATTGCTGGTGGGCAGTGTTGGGGAGTAATGGAATACATGTAACGGGATTATGTATTTAAAATACAAAATATAAGTAACTGTATTCCACTACAGTTACAATTTAAATAATTGGTAATTAGAATACAGTTACATTCAAAAAGTATTTTGATTACTGAAGAGGTTACTTTGCATTTTATTGTCATTTGTTTCATTTAATATTTAGTCCTTTCAGATGGAAAATATTTAACCATATAAATGATGCGATCCAAAGTGCATTTGAACAGTGGTGAAACACTTTCTTATGATGTGTTACATTCATACGAGCAGACAGAGAAGTAAGTTTGAAGTAAGTTCGGAGCAGAAGAAATAGAAATAAACTTTGTGTAAACTGTCAGTTTTACGCTAAGCTGAATCAAGAAAATTCACGTTGGATCATAATTTCTTCTTTTCTAGTAAGACCTTTGATATTAGGGCATAAATCATATTCTTGATAATAATTTTTGTATTGTTTTCCTGTAAAAATATCTAAAAATCCTTAAAACAAGATCAGTTTGATTGATCTTGTTTTAGAAACAACACTGCATAAGATATTTAGGTTTTTCAGAGAATGTATTTTTAACATGTGTATTTTGTCTTACTGTACTGGCAGAGTTTTTATAGTCAAAACAAGTGAAAAAATCTACCAGTTTTTACTGAAGTAATCCAGAGCATTTAGAATACGTTACTGATCTTGAGTAATCTAACAGAATACGTTACAAATTACATTTTACAGCGTGTATTCTGTAATCTGTAGTGGAATACATTTCAAAAGTAACCCTCCCAACCCTGCTGGTAGGACACTGCCCCCTAGTGCCCACCCATGGCTATGGGCCTGCATCAAAGTCTCCATTAATCCTCCTGACTTTCCCCACTAGCCTTGGCAGCAAAGATGCACCAAACAGTGTTGTTCATAAAGTAGCTCTGAGAACATGCTGCTTAAATGCATCCTCTGATTGTAGCAGATATGGAAAAGGTTTGTTGGATTTGGAAGACAGAATATAACTCATTGAGATTGGTGATGGTTCACACTTCCCCCTTTTCCATTGTCTCAAGTGCTTCTGAAGCTTTGTGAATGTGATGGCAGTAAATGTTTCATTTTAAAGAAACTGCTATAATGCACTGGCAGATATTCACAAAAGTGCTTGCAGCCTTTGAGAACTTCATACAAATTTCTCTTTGCACACTCTACAGCAGCGGTTTTCAAACTGGGGGGCGCAGGAGCATGTCAGGGGAGGTGTCGAGAATGATGATACATTCAGAAAGTAAAAACAAAAGAAAAAAAAATAAGATATTGCGACAAATGCTTGGGGAATTCTTTCTCTGATGACCTAGCTGAATTGTATAATAAATGCAATCTTATGATTGGCAATGGTGTTTGAGCCCCACCCTTTTAGGCGCTCATTTGTCCTATATAAGCGGGTGTGGAATCACCATTTCTTCAGAATTTTCTGACTGAAGGACAAGAACACATTGCTCATACCACGAAACTCTGAAGTAGTAGTGCAGCCAGGTTTCGCAATGACTCGTTCTCTTCATCTCAGGGAACCGAGGTTACATGTGTAACCGGAGACGTTCCCTTATCGATTCAGTTCACTCGACATTGTGACAAATGCTTGGGGAACACCGCACTACACAACGTCATACCCTGAGATGCATCAGGGTATAAACACTTGAAAAATAATATGTACCATATATGAGGTAACAGGCCCGCTGGGCAGTGACTTATTATATGTCTTCAAGTGTGTAGGATAATAAATAACCCCCCAGTTGGGAAGTTAATCTTAATCTGAGGATCAATATGAGTCATATAATACACACAGAATTGGACAGCAGCCTATACAGGTGGTTGTATTAAAATTATAACAGGTAGCACGTCCGTAATAAGGAGCTTGGGCTCACCTGCTGGGTGTTGGAATAGTAAGCTATCTAGAAAGAGAGGACTCACAAAGCGATGGACGCCATGTCTAGGTTATAAAACCTCGTGAACGTGTTCTGCGAAGACCATAATGCTGCAAGGCATATATCCTTTAGGGATACACTGTTTGTCCATGCCCATGACAAGGCCATGCCTCTAGCTGAATGCGCTTTCACGCCAATAAGGCATCTCGAGCCCTGTGATTCCTAAGTGAGGGCGATCGCATCAACGATCCAGTGAAAGCCTTTGCTTGGAGACAGACATGCCTTTTGTGCATCCTCCATAACAAATGAAGAGCTGATCTGACAGTCTAAACTGGCAGGTGCGCTCCACATACATGTGTAATGCCCGCATGGGGCATAATAAATGCATTAACTGCTCCTCATCTGAATTAAACGGTGGGGAAGAGAAGCTTGTAGGTGGACTACCTGAGCCCTAAAGGGCGTGGAAAGAACCTTAGGCACATAGCCTTTTTTGGGTTTGAAGGTGGCTTTTGAAAGCCCTGGTCCAAATTCCAGACATGAACTGTCAACCGACAGTGCCTGTATATCACAAAACCGTTTAACTGAGGCCAGAGCCAACAGAAGTGCGGCCTTAAGAGAGAGCACACGCAACTCAATGGATTCCAATGGTTCAAATGGGGGGCTCATGAGCGCCCTCAACACCAGATTTAAGTCCCATGTTGGAACTGTAGCAGGGCGAAGGGGGTTCAAGCACCTCACTCCCCTAAGGAACTTTATGATCAGATCATGTCTACCTATAGAGGAGCCAGCCTCTGGGATGTGAAATGCCGAGATGGTCTCTACATAAACCTTAAGCGTTGAAGGAATAAGACCTGTGTCCAATCACTCTTGAAGGAATGTAACAATCTCCATTATGGAGCAATTCACTGGGTCTTTGCCGCGTGAAGAGCACCAATCAACAAACATGCCATTTTAGAGCATAAAGGCGTCTCGTGGATGCCGCTCTAGCCTGCAAAATGGTGTTCAATTTAGGCTTGTTCGCTGCGCTCCATTCAGGGGCCATAGTGTAGGTTCCACAGCTCCGGCTGGGGATGCCAAACCATGCCCTATGCTTGAGAGAGTAGATCCCTCCTCAGCTATATTTCCCATGGAGGGCTGTCTAGTATCTCCATCATTTCTGGAAACCATGACTGGTTGGGCCATTTTGACACAACCAACAGAACCGTTTCCTTGTCCTCTCGGACTTTGCAGATGACAGAGTGAAGGAGACGTATCGGAGGAAACTCATATTTGCATTTCACCGGCCACTTGTGGGCCAAGGCATCCACCACCAGTGGGGCTTGGGACATGGAGTACCATAGAGGAAAGTGGGCGGTCTGTGTGGAGGTAAATAGGTCGAACTTCTGCTTTGCCAAACATTTCCCAAATCCTCAGAACCATCTGAGGATGAAGTCTCCATTCCCCGCCATTGGTCCCTGGCAATTTATGTATGCTACCAATGACATATTTTCCGACCTAATCAGAATGTGATGATTCACTATGTCAGAATGGAAAGCCTTTACAGTTAAGAAGACAGCTAGTATTTCCAGGCAGTTGATGTGCCACACCCGTTTTGCACCCGTCCAAGTGCCAAAAGCCAGGTGTCCATCGTACAGTGTGCCCTAACCTGCTTTGTCACCACTTTCACGCATCTGTGGTCACCACTTTCCACCTGAAAACCTGACCCAGCATTACACCCTGCTGATAAAGGCTTGGAGCTGTCCATGGTGCTAGAGCAGCCAGACAGTTGCAAGTCACGGTGACACGCACGCACCCTCTGCACCAGGTGTGATGTGGTACATTGATGTTTGAGCCAGCACTGGAGAGGTCTCATGTGTTAAAGGCCTAATGGTACGACGGTGGATGCTGCCACCATAAAAGCCAACATGTTCTGAAATGACTTCAGTGGAAATGCTTTCCCCAGTTTGAACTGAGAGAGACACTGATGAATGGTCTGAACGCACTCGCTAGTGAGGTGCGCACGCATGCTCACGGAGTCGAGTCGAACCCCAAAAAGAGATTTGTTGGCTGGGAGAAAGTGTGCTTTTCACCCAGTTGATATTGAGACCTAGGCTGTTCAAATGGTGAAGTATCAAGTCCTCGTGCTCGCATAGCAAAGCCTCTGATCGGGCCAGTAATAGCCAATCATCGAGGTCATTCAGAATGCGCACGCCATTCATCTTCAATGGGGTGAGCGCCACATCGACACATTTTGTGAATGTGCGTGGGGCCAGAGATAATCCAAAGGGGAGAACTTTGAATTGATATGCCATTCCCTCGAACACGAATCTCAAGAACAGCCTGTGATTCGGTACAATTGTACATGAAAGTATACGTCCTTTAGACCTACACAAACCAGTCCTGTGGGTGGATGTGCTATAAGATCTGTTTCTATGTAAACATTTTGAATGGGCATTTTGCAAGCGCACGATTCAAGCGTCTCAGATCTAGAATCGGCTGACGCCCACCATCTTTTTTCAGAATGAGAATATAGCAGCTGTAAAACCCTTTGTGAGCTTGGCAGTCTGGAACAATCTCTATCGTGTCTTTCACGAGAAGATTGTGAATTTCTGCCCGTAACAGTGCAGCGTGTCTTGTGATGGAACCGTTGATGTCAGAATGCCATTGAATCGAGGCGGCCGGTGCGCAAATCGGAGCGTATAACCATGCTCGATCATTTTTTGCACCCAGTCTGACACACCCATGAGAGCTCGCAACGCATCTGCGTGGTGAGACAGTGGGTGCATCGATCCTCTCTTTATAGGATATAGAGCGCCGCTCGCCATAGGGAAGCAGTTGTGTGCGGGGTGTGAGAAACATGAAGAGAAATTGAACCCTCTCTTTGAGAATGTATGAGCATCTCGTGCAGTCACAAGCGCTTTTCTTTTTTAATTTTAAAACATTCTTTATTGGCAAACAACACAGGAACAACATTTTGCACAACATCACGGTCCTGACAAACTTCGGCGAGCCGGACTTTCTTTAGATCTGGGCCGAGAAGAACGGCGGGCTCCAGAATCCTCTTCACGGCGTGCACATGCTGGTTCAAAACCTCCAGATTACTCATCGTTTTCCCGATGGCCTACATGGTAATTTTTGTAGCGCACTGTGCCAAATCTGTGGTGGTGCAGAGCTCTTTGAATACCTCAGGATTCGGGCCTAGCTCATCTACCTATCATCTTTGAGTAGCTTGGCCTGGAAGGCTTGAAGCACCGCCATGCTATGGAGTGCAGAGCCAGCCTGGCCTACCACCGTATAAGCTCTTCCAGCCAGTGTGGACATTAGTCGTCATGGCTTGGAAGTGTGGGCAGGGCAGGACTTCAATCCCATAGCGGTAGACGGATTGAGATGAGCTGCAATCACCTCTTCAATAGGGGGAAGCTTAGCATATCCCTTTTCCTCCATGTGGTCCACCTTTGTGAGGACAGCAGCTCCTCCGATCTGGATGCGAGAAGAATAGGGCGTGCGCCAGGTCTTCGTGAGCTCTTCGTGGACTTCTGGGAAGAACGGTGCAGTTTTCCAGGCCGTGGTCTGCTGGCGGTGGCCGGCCAGCAGGAACCACTCATCCAGGTGAGATTTTACTCTTTCATAGAGGGCCGGAGGTCGTCACATGCGTACAGCACTGGGGCTTGCGCCGGCACGAGATCTAACTCGGATTCTTCCATCTCTACCTCACGGTCCCTCTGTGCTTCCTCATGTGCTCCCTCGAGACTTAACACAAAGGAAGTGGTTGGGAGGGCGTGGGAGGCGGAATCGTCCCTCGGAATGAGGGCGACCCTAGAACGGAGCGTCCGGAGACTCATGTCCTCAAAGTGAGGGCAGTCTATCCCCATAAGAGCCGCTTCGGTGTGGGTGCAGCCCAGGCAGTGAACGCAGCTCTCATACTGATCTGACAGAGTGATGCGTCGCTCGCATGAACATTTGTGATGCGACTTCTTTAATAAGACACGTACACACAAGAGGCTTAATCGAATGTTTTACGTCACATGAACGGAATATTATATATATATATATATATATATATATATATATATATATATATATATATATATATATATATATATATATATATCTCAAAGGATAGAGCTCCTGCCGAAATGCTGCGGGAAGGGGGTAGGTGTCTCACTGAGGTGAAGGACCCGATGCCAGCGGCGAGGTGGAGAGACTCTTCGCTGGAACACTAGAGGGGGCGGATGAATATTTCGCTGCAGGTGCTGAGAGTCAGGCGATGAACATCCTGATGCATCTGCAGGGAAGTCCCATCTGCTGGAGGGTGTACGTCGACAGCAAAGAGAGGGCTGTTCAAGACAAGATGATTGTTGAAGTCAAAACTAGACTATGTTGGTCTTGAAGGAAGAAAATTCTGAAGAAATGGTGATTTCGCACCTACTTTTATAGGACAAATGCGCACCTAAAATTGCGGGGCTCAAACACCATTGCCAATAATAAGATTGCCGTTATTATACAAGGGCTTCAACTAGGTTATCAGAGAAGTAATTTCCCAAGCGTTTATCGCAATGTCAAGTGAACTGAATTGATCAGGGAACCTGAACTGAAGGCTGTTGATCATCATTGGCAAATTGCTCCAACGCCTGAAATATGAGAAATTTTGATAAAAGGTAGAGGATGATACTGCAAAAAAAAAAAAAAAAAAAAAAGATGCCGGATCTAACTTCAAACAAATGGCCAGAGTGTAGTGTTCTGCTGTATTATAGCAGAACAAAGTGATTTTCTGACATTTAATTATTATTTTTTAATTAGCTAATGTGACTATATGTATATACAATATAGGTGTACCTATATATGCAACAACAATACAGGTCTACATTATTGTATGTACATAAATAAATATAAATCTGCCATAGAATGAGGGGAGGGGTGTCTAAAGGGGGATGCCATCTCATAAACTTGTGACTATGACTTAGAAAACCCCTGCTCAACAGATATTTTCTGTAATTTGTGAAATTATTTCCTAAGAAATCAGGTGTTTGCAGGGTGCTTTGTTACAAGCAGTGACCCAACCCACCCCCCCCACCACACACACACACACACACACACACACACACACACACACACACAAATCCATCAAAATAAATTATGATTTTTATTTGGAAACAGAAAAGATGAATAACACCATAAATGGTTAAAAAAGCAAATGCTGGAGAATATGATTACAGCCTCATAAAAACAGTGCACTACAATGATAAAATAATGCAATGTTTCCCATTTTATTCCCTGAGTAAAACAGTCTTTAGTCATCAAAGAGAGATTTACTATTGTGGAAAAACACCAAGATGGCTAAAAAATAAATAAATAAAATAAATTGATCACTGGTCACTACAATTATGGTAAAAGCATATATGCCAATTCAGACTCATTTGCACAGACAAACTAATACCAGAAAAACTCAAGATTTGTAACTGTTGTTGGTTCAACACAGCTCCAGGCTGACATCTTGCACCTCTATTCATTGCATCTGTTACATACCCTGTTTTTGCAGCACTGTACACTTGTCATTAGCGACAGAGGAAAATATCCCTTGATGTTAATTTTGTCTGATGTCTGAATAAAGAAAAAGTAGCCAGGAAATCTAGAAACAATACACCAAACAATGAACTAGACTACTCCTAACATCACATCATCTACTATGTTTAACCTCAAATAAAATCAAAGAATAGCATGTGGCAACATTATGGTGTGATGGTGATTTTGCAGGGTATTAGACAGCATTTCATGTATCAAGCAATACAATTTGTTTAATGCAATTAATACCCTCTATCAGTGTTATATATTAAGAATTATTATATACAAATGTATGAAGAACAATGAGAAAAAAGGATAGGTAAATAAACAAAAACCTATCAAATTATTTTTAACATTTTGTTGACCAAAAGTAGTGTGTCCCACACAAAGCAAAATAATCAAGCAGAGAACATACAATTCATTCATAAAAAACAACAACAATAAATCAACCAGCTCAGCTTCCCAGCATTTCCAGATGCAAGTCTTCGGTTATACATAAGGCAGAGGCAGAGCTTGATTTTAATTTGCTGCATTAATTTCATGACCTTCTTAGAAAAAAGAAAACAATAATTTCAAGGTAAAATACAGCAGTCCAAAGTATTCAGATCATTGGTTGATGATACTATGACATCAACAAAGTTGCATTCAGTTTGAATCTTCTATCCCATGAGGTTTAAAGGAGAATGGCAGAGGTGGTGACAGAATGTCCATTAGGGTGCATGTCCCATATAAGCATCTTCTCTCTCTTCATCTACTGAAGAATTTTGAGGGTCCCTCCTTTGATTGGCAGCTCTGAAAGTGGAAAGAACGCTCACAAATTCTACTTTTAGGTTTCCAATTTCCTTCAATGTGAAATATAAACAACATAATGACCACATGAAAAAGACGTTTACACTCGGAAGAATCCAAACCACAATTACAGTTTTCTTACCTTAGCCTCACTTCAGGATCCTGAAAAACAGCAAAGAAGAGAGGTCACTACAGCTGGCCATTCTAATATTACTCTTGGCCATTCTAGAACTGCTGTTCTGACTCCATTCTAGTATGGAATGCCTACTTTTCACTATCCAATCAATTAATAATAATAAGTTTAATTTATATAGCACCTTTCCAAGGACATTTTACAATCTCAGGAATAAACAGGAAAACATTAATGTTGAATCTATCTCAATAAATCACATTTCAGTGGAAATAAAACAAGTAGTGAATGCCGTTTAATGCGGAAATTTTTATACCAAGAAGCAAATAACTACTAAATCTAAATTTTCTTCACAGTATCTGCCTCTGTTGAAACTATCAGTCTGCGTTATTTCAACCTTATTTCTTAAAAATCATGTTTAATAGTGGTATTCCTTGTGAAAAACTACACTATCCATGATCTAGTAGAGAAAAATCTACCAATGATAGAATCACAACTAACAAAGTGCACCAAAAGAGCTCTGCAGCGACCACCCACTCCCATGACATGCTGTGAATGACACGATCGACTCTCATGTACACTCTCAAACTACTTGTATATGAATATTTTGCAATTAAATTAAACATATTGTTTCAACAACTTTAAATCAATAGTTTACAATTTTTTCATTGTTTTTAATTCTATTACATCATTTGTAATACTTCATAAGATTGTGATTCATCCTTTTACCCATACTGCGCTTTTTTTCTACACTGTTTACAGGGTTCGCACAAGGTCCTTGGAGTGCTTAAATTTAGCTTTTAGAAATGTTATGACTGGGACAACTGGGAAACCACTTGTTTTGTTGAAAAGTGCTGGAGTTAAAAACAAAACAAATTCTTCCATGTAATGTGTGTCCATCAAAGATGAGATCCACACACCCCACTTTCACTGAATATCCCTTCTGTTCTTTACAGTCAGATAAAAAAGTTAAAGAATTAAAGAAATATTAATTTTAATCACACAGCACAGATGCGATAAAGAAACCGACCCTACTTCTGAAAGCCCATACTGTTACAGTATGTACTGTATTTGATGGACGCATTTCTCGACCGGTAATACAGAACGTTCTTTAGGAATGCATGCAAGTAGTATGAATAAATTCCGGATATACTTCATCTGTGAAAGTGGGTATTGAAGCGTGACCTGAATATATGACATAATAAAAACAACCGAAAAAAAAAAAAAACACTTTGGTTTTGGTTCAGTCTGACTCGCGGTTCACCTCAGTTCTTTTAAATCCAAAACATGGCGTTGCTTCAGCTCCCAAGGGATTATGGGATCGTAAAGTGTCCAGTAGATCCACACTTCAGAATCTCACTGGAAATTGAAGGTCATCCGGGTATTTCTCACTAACTGCTTCATGAATACTGAGGATTAATAATGAGAATAATGAGACATTCTTCTCTATTGGCATTCTGTTTTTGGCATACTATACAGTAGAGAAGTATGGATATTCAGACGCAGTATCACTTTAGCGGTTGTTATACAAATAAATGTTAACTAAATATTGTAACTTGTAAATTGTACACATTTCAAACAGTGACAGCTCATATTATTATTATATATACAATTTCATGATTAATTGATAGAATTTATTATTTTTAGATTTTTAAAAAGTTAAAATGTGATTACAATAATGACAAACAAATTTGTTATATATATATATATATACACATACACACACACACACACACACACACACACACACATAATATACACTTTCACACACTTTTTCAGGACAGGTTCTGTTCAGTTCTATTGCTTTTTCTGCACCTGATCAGCCTGAATGTAGCCCACAATGTTTTAAGGCTCATTTGTTTGTGATCTTTCCTTATAGAGAAAGGTATATGATAAACTCTTGTTATTTAAACTTTGAGCATTTATATTGTGTGTTAAAGAACTTTATTTTGATGAGAAATTATCATTTGCATTTTGCTCAAACATTTTCAAAAAATAAACACAATTTTCTGTCATACTTTGTAATTAAATGTTATATCGAGTCGAGATCCTCATTTCGTATATTGAACTGAATCATGAGACATAATTCCCTCATTGAAGATGTAAGTACACAGTCTTGTGCCTTTGTCTTTTTGTCCGATTTCCAAATATATTTTTGCTTCAAATCAAGGTTTGTAAAGTTGTGATTCTCCTCGGAGCTAGTTGGTTTGGTTCATGGCTTACAACTCTTATGGAGTAGGGATGTGCACAGTTACTGTTTTTAACATTCGGTTAACCTCGAGGTTTCATGAACGGTAAATCGGTTTTTCATTGGGACATGGGAATAAAGAATGTTTATTGCGATGGAATTTCCTCAAAAACTCAAAATAGCAGCAAATAAAGTGCACAGTGAGCTATGAGCCTAAATAGCTAAATACATAGATTTTCAACTGATAAAATCTCACATTAAACTTAAAACAAAAATCATCAAATTGTCACTGCATGTAGTATATGCGCTCTGCCCGGGCAAGCTGACATTTCCGTGAGGCAGTGAACACAAGTATTGTCATGTGTGTGAAGTCTGCTGCGGTTAAAAAGCCTCTTTGGGGTGCTTTGATTTTTAAATGGTTTAAAATGAAATGGCATTGAACTTGTCTAACTATTGTACGTACAGTAAATAGAAAAGAATGGGAAAATGTACTTCCAGAACCAAGACGGCTAAAAAAAAATGGGCGGAAAAAGAGCACTGTTCTGCTCTTTTGTAAATGCAGATGCAGATTCCCTAGTCACTACTATTTGGGCCAAAACCTAATAAGGTGTTGGCAAACCAAATCCCTAATCAACAGTTTATAGCCACAAATGTGTATTTTGGATACCTAGAGTAAAAACTACATAACATTATAAGTAATGGAAAAACATTTCATACAGAAATCACGAACAGTTTTCTCAGTATAGATGAAGTGTGAAAATACTTCTGTTACAACCCTATCGTAGATGTACAGTAGTTCAGTAAATATGACGGGCTGTGTTTGCTAACCAATGGTCTGTGCTCCACGAGAGCTGCAGGAGGAGGTGGTGGTCTGGCAGCCAGCATTGGGGCCAGGGACATGGGGGCGACTCCATCCTGCTCGGCCCGATCCAGTTCGCCCAGCTGCTGTGTGATGGAGTCCATCTCCTCCTGTAGTCGTTCAGTGTGAACGCTGATCTCAGAGATCTTCTCAGCTGCCTGTGCGGTAAGGAATGCCTCCTTAAGATCCACCAGGTGCAGCACGCGCCACTCCTCGAGCCGGACCAGCCTGTGCAGCTCATCAAACTGCTGGTTCACGTACTGCTCTAGCTCATCTGTACTCATCTGAAACACCCACAAACACTTTTGCCTAAACAATAAATCATTGAGAATAGTTACTTGTGCAAAAAAGCTCAAAAGAAGTTTGAAACAGCCAAGCAATGTTGTACTGTTTACAAACATTTGAACGCCTTCTGTGTTTTGAAAGGGGCATCTAAATGTGACAACATATGATCTTGACAACAACACAAAACAATAAGCAAGGTCTACTTTACAAACAATAAGACAGCTTTCTGTTTACACAAATGTGTTGAAAACATGACGGAAGCTAGCTCTGACCTGCTACAACTGACTAATTAGCCAAAGTTATATTACAGATTGGATAACATTGGCTTGCCTTTTAAAAAATTGCATTTTGGACAGAAGGTTTGAGTCAGGACATCTCCAAGAGCAGCCTGGGTACTTTGGTGCCTCATCTCCACTTTTTCCCTTCATCATTTTTATTGCTTTTCCAAATTTGTCTTGGATGTTTCTCTATGTTGCTTTGCATAATTCCGAGTCACTGACACCAAGTTTCATTGCCATTTCCTTCCAGGAGTTCCAGGCCATCTCTGAATCTTTAAAGTCTCTACACGAACGATCGTAAAGATGTGGGCATGTTTGCATCAGCTCGGCACTCTAATGTGTTAATCTTCAAGTTGTTACCTATTACCGGTGTCTGACATTGACGGCAGTAAGGGTTCAGGAAAAAATCAAATGAAATTGTACAGAAAATGCTGTGATCATCTCTGATTAATTTGAAAATGTTACTATTTTAAAAACGAAGGGCAGGTAAAGTTGTGGGACAAGATTTGTCCTATGTGTCAAGAATCAGTGCACACTTAAAAAGAGTAGTAAAAGTGTACATAACAAGCAGCTGGATTCAGGTTTGGATCATATCAGTGACTCACATCAGGGCTTGTCCATTTTGCCTTGATCTTCTCGGCTATTTCTTGAGTGTGTTCCAGTAGGTCAATGCCTTCTTTGCTCTGAAACACAAAGATGCATTTAGAGTGACTTTTTTATGCCAAGTTTTACACAAAACAGACAAAATGTATTTCCACTGACATTCACATAGAAAAACAATACATATATATTTTTTAAATAATTAATGCTAGGAGATTGGTGGCCTTAAGTTTCCAGAGACATCCAAATAGTTCCTATTGGCCTTATTAGCACAGTAATAATCATTAAAACATGATTGCCTGGATCTACTACTTCAGGGGTTTTCAAACTTAACTTTAAGTTATGTTTGATGTATAAACCTAAAGTAAAACATTTTCACAACTCATATCAAATTTATTTAAATAGCGCTTTTCAAATTAAATATTGTTCCAAAGCAGCTATGCAGAGAATAGTGAAATACAACCCTTATTTCCAACAAAAACATTTTTTTTTTTTTTTTTTTTTTTTTTATCATAACATTAAATGTAGATTTGTTTTTATTTTTATGGTTGCCAGTCAATAGAACTATAGCTGTAAATAGAATAAAATAATTCTGAATAGTCCATGGAATTTTTGTGATTATTTCATTTATTCACTAATTTTTAATAACGTTCAGTGCCTCAATATATATTACAAACAATTTAAATGTTGGCAGTGTTTCTGCACTATTTCCATGCTGAGAAGCAAACTCCTGAACATATTTTTCAGACCTTAGTTTGGCACCTTTTCAGCCGAACAGCTTCGAAGAACAAATAACGAGTAATAATAAATAAATAAATAAATAAAATTGGAAACAAATATAGAAATGTATTTCTGATTGGTGAACTCTTCCCTTCAAAAGAGTGAACGGGGCCGCGGACACTGACAGAATTCGGGCAACAGCAAGAGGTTATTCTGAAAATTATATTGTCTTTGATTTCATGAAGTCATTGGAATGAAATAACATGATTAACCAGCATTTAAAAAAAAAAAACTATGTTTTCACTCTGGAATAATTGAAAGGTTGTTTAATATAAAACAACAGATAACAAAAAAGTTTTTTTTTTTGTTAGTTTTTCGTTTTTCGATTTTCATTCCTAAACAAAATAAAAAAAAAACCCTGAAAACCTAAGTTGGTGTTTAGGTCATTAAAATAAAGTGTATTGTACTATTGGAAAACATGTTTGTGCAGTATATGCAAGGGTGATCTATTAGTGTGATGGTATGATGATTTTTTGAGGTTGGAAGAGGAGAGAGATGTAACCTGCCTTTAACTATTTTCCTTTTGTTAGAGGAGCACATTGTCATGTTTTTGGCCATGTGGCTTTTTTTTATTTCACAGGGAATCTTTGCTTGTCGTAATTACCTCCCCACACTCACACTCATCATCTGTAATTTTCAGTAAGCAATTGTGATCGTGCTCTTTCTTTAAATTTTATCTTATAAACTTACTATTAGGTTGGCATACATAATATTTCGTGATGAAGCACTCTTTGAGCGAGAGAAGCAGTCTGATGCTCTGACTTTCAGAGAAACCGCTCTTCCCTCCATGCATGCAAAATTACACTCCCACTCCAATCAGCTTTTACTCCGCACTGCTCACATACACTGTTGGAGGCCCCCAACAGCCCAGGGCCCTGGGCAGCCTGCAGCCCAGGTTAGCCCGTGCGTAAGTCCGGCCTGGTAAACAGTGTTCGAATCAGGGCCGGATCTAGGGGAGTTTTGGATTTGGCTTTGCCCCCACAAATCAATTTACCCCCCCCCCCCCCCCCAAAGCAAAGGATCTGGGGCCTGGGTATCTCAGCGAGTACTGACGCTGACTACCACCCCTGGAGTTGCGAGTTCGAATCCAGGGCGTGCTGAGTGACTCCAGCCAGTTTTCCTAAGCAACCAAATTGGCCTGGTTGCTAGGGAGGGTAGAGTCACATGGGGTAACCTCCTTGGGGTCGCTAAAATGTGTGGTTCTCGCTCTCGGTGGGGTGCGTGGTGAGTTGTGCGTGGATGCCGCAGAGAATAGCGTGGGCCTCCACATGTGCTACATCTCCACGGTAACGTGCTCAGCAAGCCACGTGATAAGATGTGTGGATTGACGGTCTCAGACGCAGAGGCAACTGAGATTTGTCCTCTGCCACATGGATTGAGTCACTACACCACTATGAGGAGTTAGAGCGCATTGGGAATTGGGCATTCCAAATAATAAAAAAAAAAAAAAAAAACAAAGGATCGAATTGTATTGTCATGGCACTAACTCTAACCTTAAAGTAATGCGCTAGAACAAAGGTCACAGCCCCCATCGATGGAAGAAACACTCATGCAACACCAACAACAACAACACTCGTACACTGCTTGTGTCTTTGCCCCCCTAATTTTAAATTTCTATATCCAGGCCTAGTTCAAATTGGGGGGGGGGGACTTAAGGGCCCCCCCAAGGCAAAAATAATGTAACTTGGGGGGAATATTAGAAACATAAAACTAGATTTAAAAAGAAAGTGTGACAAATGACATTGTCCATTATTCGTCCCAGTTTTCATAAATAATCCAAATTATATTTTTTATGTCGCAAAGTTCTATACACACCGGAGTTTTCTGACGGAACTTAATTACAGACGGTGACTGAGTGACACTGGCAGAGGGAATCCTCATTTTCACCTTACAATAATGGTAATATGTAATTCTTCTATGCAGTGACGTGCACAGACCTTAGCAAAGACAGGGGCGGAAGGATAAAAAAGGGCACAGATTTGTTTTTTGTTTTTTTAATGAGTAGTAATTATAAATACTTAACTAATTTCTTTGCTTTTTGAGTATTTAACAATTTTTGTACTCTTAAAGTCACCTCCACTTAATTTTCATTAACACGCCCATGATTTACAAAGAAATCTCATAATATTTATTTGAATATTTAACTATTTTAATTTAATTTTTAAAATTTCTCCCCTTTTTCTAGACAACCAATAGGACACTTTTAGATTTGTGAACGCCACTGCTGCCCCCGTTCTGTGCACGTAACACCTTCTATGATATATGATTGTTGATTCTCTTAAATTAATCATTTTAAGTAATCTTTTATCTTAGAACTAAACCGTTGCAAGAAGTTAATTAATATGCACGTAGTTTTGCCAGTATTTATCTAACACTAAATGTTAGCTCATGATCAAACAGTTACAAAGTTATTACATGGATGCGATGTTGAGAAATATCTTTAATATCTATTTATTTTGTGCCCGTGACATGCAGTTCTCCCTTATTATATTTATATACACAATCCATGCTGATGAATGATAGTGATAACAAAAGTAGAATTCAATAAGGCATATGGTAATAAATAAATTTGATGTCTTATTTATAGCTTTTCTGTACACTATGCATCTCAGCCATGGTGACCACTATTAAAAAAAAAATGTATATTGATGAGCCTAATATCTTACTCTTGTCTTACAACTTACAAAAATCTAAATTACAAATTTTATATCAATATATCGAATTATTCTTAGAATTTCTGGTAGGGATTCCCATAGTGATTCTTGGGGAGTCGTGCATGCGTCTGATAATTATTTAGTTCAAACAGGGTAGATAGCCTCATGCTTCTGTGGCAACCAGCATTTTTTCTGCCACCCCAAACTCTTTTCTCTCTCACCTCGATACCGTCATCACCGTATTAATGTTATTAATTAGTTCACCCAAAAATAAAAATTCTCTCATCATTTACTCGCCCTTATGCCATCCCAGATGTGCGTGACTTTCTTTCTTCAGCAGAACACAAATGAAGATTTTTAGAAGAATATCTCAGCTCTGTAGGTCCATACAATAAGTGAATGGGTGCAAAAATGTTGACACTCCAAAAATCACACAAGTCAGCATAAAAGTAATACATAAGACTCCAGTGGTTAAATCTGTCTCCAGAAGTAATCTGATAGGTGTGGGTGAGAAACAGTTCAATATTTAAGTTAATTTTTACAATAAATTCTCCTCCCTGCTTAGTCAGGCTGCACTTTACCTTTAACTTTCACATTCTTCTGTGTTTTTGGTGATTCACATTCTTAAATGTATATGCCCCCTATTGGACAAGAAGAAGAATTTCAAGCAAAAATGGACTTAAATATTGATTCTCTCACCCACACCTAGGGGACCCGCCCAAGAGCTCGGACTCAGTTTGAACACTGCTGGTAACGATACACAAATTTCACAATATGATACAGAAGCTGCACAAAACGATAAGATAAAAAAAAAAAAAAAAAAACCAGTGCCCACAAATGTTTTGCTTAATATTTATGAAGGATTCTACATAAATTAAAGGGGTCATGACATCCTCTTTTTTTTAATATATATATAATATATATAAACCTGAGGTCCACTTATAATGTCAGTAAAGTTTTTTTTTTTTTTTTGCACCAAAATAGTCATAATTTAATAATATATGATAATTTCCCACCCTTTCTCTTTTAAAGCTATCTGGTCCTTTAAGACTTCAGTGTAAACACCCACTGTTCTGACTTCGTGCAGTCCATCAAATACAGCCATATTTGAAACTCAATTGAAAGAAAATGAACAAACTTTACATTATAATTTATAAAACTACATTTCATTTATGAGTTAACACATAACGTATAGCCAACATATTTCATCTGAATGTATCAAAATGCTTACTCAAGCACAGCAACTATCAAACAGTCATGACATTTGAAACATTCGTGAATGAAACCATTTACTCACGGGTCCGGTAGTGTTTAACTGCCGCATTTTTCAGTTCCTTTGCAAAGCTTGAATCATATTTTGCAATCCACTCTGGTATGAGCCAAAAACATACATTCCATGCTGAAATGTTCTGAATACGCAAATGTAATACAGTCCATGATGATGTTGGGTGCTTCAACAGGCCAAAGCAGAGACGCTGGTCTTCACTGGAGCAACATCTCACATCTTCCGTGTTTGTTTACACACAGAACGGCATGTGTTTCTCCCAGACAGTGGCATCAACTGAATGAGATGAGATTTTAAAAGATGTGCTTGTACCACTCTTAAAACGGGGCGCACATCGCTGGAAATGCATTGAAACGATTAAAGACGTCCATGCAGTGCATGTGTACAAAAGACTAACAACTAAAAATAGCACAAATGGGTGTAAAGACGGTCTAGGATGCCTTCAAAACAGCACAACATCAAGATGAAACAGGATGGGGGTCTCCTTTTTAGAGTCCTAACTTGATATCACGTCTGTTAAAAGCAGCGCAAGATTAATGATAATGGTCAAAGCCATCTAGTGCAGGTTAACGTTGAAAAAATTTAAATCATGAAGGTGTCCTGTGTAAGTCCCCTTTGGATGAATCTTCCATGACAGGCCTTCTCTCCTCTTCACCTGTGTGAGGGTGACTGTCTGAGCACTAGTGGGTGGTGCCAAGGGTGCAATGATGAAAAATAGGCATTGATGTCTTGCTGGAGGCAGTCATATGCAGATGTATTTGGTCCTTGTGACGTCACAAGTTGCACAAATTCCAAACGGCCCGTTTCTAAAGCCTGGTTTAAATAAATGCTCTTTTTCTTTTAAGGAGGAAGTCATTTCAGTTCTGAAACTTACAGTATGTTTTTATAGTACAATGACAAAAGATCAAGGAAAATTTGATTCCTCATGTCATGACCCCTTTAAATGTATTAATCTTAAATTACACAACAGTGCCTGACATTGGCAACAAAAAGCAGAGCTCCATAATAAAGTATCTTAAACAACAGCACTACATTTATCAACAGAATGTTATGAATGATTAATGTACATATAGTGCAGTATATGTATACTATATGTACTAAATAATATACACTACCATTCAAAAGTTTGGGGTCACTTGCCTGAAATGTTTCTCATGATCTTAAAAATCTTTTGTTCTGAAGGCGTACGCTTAAATGTTTGAAATTAGTTTTGTAGACAAAAATATAATTGTGCCAACATATTAATTCATTTAATTACAAAATTTCATTTTTGAAATGGATGACTTGGACTGAATAATTAAGAAAAGCAGCCACTAAGTGCCCAGCATATAGATGGGAACTCCTTCAATACTGTTTAAAAAGCATCCCAGGGTGATACCTCAAGAAGTTGGTTGAGAAAATGCCAAGAGTAGATTTCTGCAAAATCTAGGCAAAGTATGGCCACTTTGAAGATGCTAAATATAACATAGTTTTGATTTATTTTAGATTTGTTTTAGTCATAACATAATTCCCATATTTCCATTTCTATTATTCCATAGTTGTGATGACTTTACTATTATTCTAAAATGTGAAAAAAATAAATAACAAAAATAAAGAATGAGTAAGTGACCCTAAACTTTTGAACGGTAGTGTACATGTACTATTTAGCAGTTTGAGCAAAAACCGATCGGCACACAAATGTTTCCCCCTGATTTCATGTTGCATGTAAATACTTTAACTGCCGTTTTTACTGGCTTATCCAATAAGTGCAAGTGTTGTGCTCATACCAGTTTACATTTCAATGTCAAAACCAGAGAATAATAAGGCTCATGTAATCACGGGTTTCTTACGTTGTCTGTTTTTTTTAATAAGCTGGTTTTTGATAGTTATCAACATCTTGCTGTGCATGTAAACACGCTCAGTGTCGGCTGTGAGAGGCAGGCTGATAAATGCAGCAATGAGGCTTACTCGCAGCTGCTATGTTTTTGCCTCACATTTTTGGCGAGTTCCATCAATATGCACGGTGATGTAGGAGACATGTTTTATAACATGACACCATTGTTTAGCAAATCTGACAAGCTGTAAAGCTACAATCTACTTGCCATTTGCCATTGATTTTCGAGCTCTCAACTCGGCTACCTATACCACTTTTCCACTGAAATAGCACTGGTTCTTGTGCTGGAGCCTATACTCGACTGGTTCTCGGCCGGGGGAATCTGGAGCCTATTGCAGACTGACCCAACTTTCCACTGACTTGTGAACCAAATGGTGACGTAACGCCTTGGTTCTCAGCCTTTTTGATGCTTTGGCCCCCAATTGTCTGAGACAATTTTTGAAGCCTCAGAATCTAAGTGTGTCAATTAATTAAAATATTTATCACAATTAATTTTGTGATTGTAGACATTTCAGTAACACATTTTATGTTGTAGGCTTCCATCATGATTTTAACTAATTGCAGCATTTAAATGAAGATATCATATTTCATTTGAAATAAAAGTCATCTTGAGGCCTTTCTGGAAGTTTGCTGAGCCCCCCTTGTGTGCCCCGGCCCCCTGGTTGAGAACCACTGACGTGGTATTTTTACGTGACTACTTAACCTGCCCACAAACAAACATGGTGCACCACAGTGTTTGTGTACAGCTTTTAGTCCTGTTTTTGAGAACATATTTAAACATACATAGTAATGCTATCCAGCGTTATTACATTGCTCACTAAGATTGCCAGAGACAACATCTATAACAACAGCAAATAATATT
Source organism: Myxocyprinus asiaticus (assembly GCF_019703515.2). Lineage (NCBI taxonomy): Eukaryota > Metazoa > Chordata > Actinopteri > Cypriniformes > Catostomidae > Myxocyprinus > Myxocyprinus asiaticus. Next base: position 868,597 of record NC_059391.1, on the reverse strand, counting down.
GTTTACATCTTGATTGGGAATTCCATCAGTTTAATTAAAGTTGCACTAAGTAATGTTTTGCTCATTAAAAAAGTTTCACTCCTAAAGACATGAATGGTAATTTTTGAAACATATGTAAAAAATCATGACCACTCACAAGAGATGAACTCTACAGATATATCAGCAGCCTAATAAAATCTGGGGGTTTTTCAATATGGAGAGGGTCCTCTCATGGGGGCTGCCATGTTAAAATCGCATGGCCAGCCCAATACTACTTGCTTCATCTCAGTTACCGGCCTGTTATTGGACACTTTTACCATGGATTCAATTAATCATGACTGACTTACAATAGTGAATTTCTACAATGGCATCAGAATCTGAAAACTATTGTGTTTGAATAATGTTCCACCCATGTGCCTAGGTGTCAGTGTAAGTTCAAGATGACATAAAGAAAAAAACCCTAAATAGCCACGATCTTCGTAATTAAGCGAGTAGCTGGACAAAGATCCCCTTACAAACAAAATCAATGCACAAAATAATAGAGAAAAGTGTGAGGAAAGCTAACAAAGTTGGCAAATGTAATAACTTACCAAGATCAGCTGCAGAGGATGCCGGTGATTCGGTGTTTGTCTCGAGCATGACTTTCACTGAATTCAATACATTTCTTGCCATATCTCCTCGTGGACTAGACTTTTTTTTTTCTTTTCAAGCTCTCTAATTTATCTTGGAACTCTGTAGAAGACCATTTCACAAGTAGAGCGCTCGTTTCCACCGCTGACTTCTGCTGAACGCATTTGATGTCCGACAATTTTGTGAGCTTTTTTGTTGTATTTGTTATAGAGTGAAAAAATACTCCATGCTGCAGACAGTAGCTAGCCAAACTGTTGTTTTTCTGAAAACACTTTCCCTGGTGACAAAATATTATGATGCCTTCAGCTCCCTGACGTTATCAGTTCCTGCTTAAAGACCAGCAAGCTTTTGGAGCTGGTGCGGAACTAGTTTCTCAGCCCTGGAACTATCTTTTCTGTGGTGGAAACCAGCCCAGGAACCATGTCGGTGGAAAAGGGGTACTAGACTAGCTGCTCTGTTCTCCTGTGAGTGCTTAGTACTGCCTTTCCAAGACAGACTGTTTCACTGCTCTCAATGTTTCAGTGCTTGGAATTAAACACTTCTTTACCAGTAGCCCTAGGGCTACTGGTAAAGAAGTGTTTAATTCCAAGCACTGAAACAGTTACAAGCAGTTATGTATTTATTTATCAAATTACATCCACTTTTAAATAGAGAAGGTTGTATCATATCATATGATTTGATTACTGTTTACATTCCTAACACTCACATGGATTCAAGGTGCATGTATTTTAATACCTTTTACTTGATTGTTACACCACTTGACATTTAAATGTCATTAAAATTCTTTTTTTTTTTTTTTTTAATTTATCATTTTAGCAAATGATGCATTTTTTCCAAAACATTTATGAAACCGACATGGACACAGAGAATACATTTCTATAAACTTGACACTTCAAAGATGATTTTTAAAAGATTACTCATTTTAATCACTTTGGACAGCCATTGTCAATAGCCTGTTTATTTGTTTGCTAATTTGTGTATATGTGTTGTTTGTGTGTGTTGACTTACCTTCTGCCACAGGTAAGCATCTTTGAGAGTGATGATCTCATGTTCTCTGTGTTCTCCCTGTACAGCGCACACCACACAAATGATCCGCTCATCATTTTTACAGTAGAGCGAGCCCTCCTGTCCGTGCTGCTTACACTTCAGCCTTTCCACCGTCACCGTGTCTCGTTTCCCCTTCAGTTGATCGTCCTCACCTGCGGCAGCTTCTGCCCTGTCTGCTCTGATTTCAGCCCGCTGACTGTCTGTCAGTGGCTGAGGGTCTGGGGGACAGTACAGCTGGAGCTGGTGACCAGTGCTTTGTAAATGTTTGCCCGCATGGCTGATGCAGAAGGCAAAGCTACAACGTGTGCAAACCTGAGCTGCTGGCTGAGGCTCATCTGGTTCACAAGCATCACATGTGCCATCCATCTGAGGCAGATCTTCCTCATTCCGACAGCCATCCCAGCATCCCCCTGACGCATCCATGACAGAGGGAAACAGGATGTGGTACAGGCCACTAGGAAGTTGGTTTTGGAGGAGCCTAAAAGTGGACATTTACATTTACATTTAGTCATTTAGCAGACACTTTTATCCAAAGTGACTTACAAATGAGAAAAATAATAAGCCATTTGTCATAGAAATCATAACTAAGAGCAATGTGTAGTAAAGAGTAGGGGTGTAATGTATTCATGTATTCATCCCGAACCGTCATGGTACTGACGTCACGGTTCGGTGCATGCAGTCAGACGAAGAATACATCTGAGTCAGTTACAGGCGATCCACTCCAATCCAGAAGGGGGTGCGCGGTAATGCAACGCTGTTTGCTAACCGCCACAACAGGAAAAAGAGCAGAAGAAGAAGAGACTATCTACGCACCAACCCAAAACAAGAATGGCTTCTCCTAATGCACAAGTTTTATTTTTCATTATTCTATTTATTTTGTACTTTTATAACACAAGAGATGCTTTTCAGTTTTGTAGCTGATTTTGACCAAATACCTTTTGTTTTTTATCAACCCTACAAAAAAATATGGCCTATGCAAGAGTGCATTCTATTTACTGCTTAGTGCTTAATACACTAAAGCAGGCTGTACTGTACCAACTACCTCAGGAGGAACTAAATGCCACTAGGTGGAACAAACTGTAATTTGCACTACTGTCTGTTCAAAATGAATGAAAAGAAACCTAGCATTTAGGATTTGTTGCTTTTTCCTGTTGTACCGAACTCGAATCAAACCGTGACCCCAAAGCCGCCACCCTCCCCATCTCCATGTACCACTCCTTAAATGGGGCCGCTCCAGCCGACTTCCATCCCCTTAAAACAACTTGTCTGGCAATCATAACACTGGTTAGAACCCAATTTTTATGTGTTTATTCCATTATAGATGACTGCCCCATTGCCTTAAATACAGAGTCTGGGGCAAAATTAAATTTGAGTACCCAATACATCTCTGAAATTGGGTACAGAGATGTACCCAATACATCTCTGAAATCTCTGAAATTTCAACCAAAATTCTTGGATCTTAACACACCACCAAAAAACATGGGTTGTGTCTCCATTTTCTGACTGGCATCCCCAGCATGTGCGTGTGTCTTTAAGACCAAGCCTATATAATCTAGAAGGGGTCCAATAGAATCTATGTAAAATCTTGAATTGCATAAGGCACACCCTTGCACCTCTAGATGCAGACTTGACGGTTTTTAGAATCCTAGCCCACACATCCTCCTATACCAAGTTTAAATCTTTCTCCCATAATCTCTTGAGAGAAGTTGAAACTCTGTCCCCCAGACTCTGAATTAGCAAGGAGTAATACACTGATGCCTCATCTGCCGCTTTAGGGGGGTGTATGCTACTCCCAAAAATAGTACAGAGCAGGTGGCGCAGCTGTAAATACCTAAAGAACTGAGATCTGGGAATCCCAAAATGTTGAACCAAATTTTCAAAGGATCTCAACACTCCACTCTCATATAGGTCATCGAGTGTATTAACCTCCCTCACAATCCACTCTGACCAGCAGAAAGGGGACTTATTAATACATAATTTTGGGTTCAACCATATGCTCGAGGCAACATTTAAATAAATGTCCGAATTAAACACGCTGGACACTTTTGCCCATACCAAGAGCAAATGCGAGATAATGGTGTGTAACTTAACTTCTCCGATTAGTTTGAAAGAAAGGCTTTGCAATGGCGAAATAGGGGCAAGAACTTCCTGTTCAATGCAAAACCAGAGAGGGGCTCTCTCAGGTGGAATGACCAAATGTCTGAGACCGAATGCATAATAATAAAACAAAATCTTGGGTTGGCCTAGCCCACCTTTGTCAATCGGCCTATGCAACTTGCTGAAATGTAATCTGGGACGTTTACCATTCCAAATAAAGGACTTCGCTATGCTATCAAATTGCTTGAAATAAAAAAGGAGGATATCTGTAGGGAAAGACTGTAGCAGGTAGTTGAATTTTGGCATTTTAATAACATTAACCTTCCCAATCATGGATAAATGTAATGAAGCCCACCTGCCCACATCGCTCAAAAACCTTTTTATTAAAGGATCAAAATTAACTAAATCACACAAATTTGCTGGGAATAAAATACCCAAATACTTAATGCCCTGTTTTGGCCACTAGAAGGTGCCCAGCTGAAAAGCTGTTACCAGGCAGTATGCTGTCAGAGCCAAAGCTTCGGATTTAGACAAATTAACTCTGTATCCCGAGACTTTAGAAAAGGAATGAATAATTCTGTGGAGGCAAGGCATAGATCTAGCAGGGTCGGAGAATAATAATAAAATATCATCTGGGTAAAGCAAAAGCTCATTCGCCACACCTCCCGCCACCACCCCTGGAAAATCATCCTCCTTTCTTATCGCAGCCGCAAATGGTCCCAGGGCAAGACAGAACAATAATGGGGAAAGAGGGCAACCCTGCTGGGTGCCCCTATCCAGAGTAAAATAATCTGAAATTAATCAATTTGTTTGTACCGTCGCTACCAGGTGTCTAAAAAGTAACTTAATTCAACCAATAAAAGTATTCCCAAACCCATACATTTCCAAAATCTTAAAAAGATGATCCCACTCTACCATATCAAATGCCTTTTCGGCGTCAAGTGAGATGGCAGCGACCGGAGTCTGATCATTCGCCACTGACCACATGATATTGATGAAACGCCTAAAGTTATCAGAAGAGCTATGGACCCGAATAAACCCCACCTGATCTATATGTATAAGAGATTTCATAACTTTACTTAATAGGTTAGCCAAAATGTTTGACAATATTTTAATGTCTAGCTGGATCAGGGAAATTGGACGGTAACTCTTACACTCGAATGTAAGATATTTGTCCTTGGATCTTTGTCCTTTTTAAGAATCAGACTGATCCGGGCTTGCATCATTGTTGACGGAAGCTTTCCATTCTTTAATGATTCCGTATAAACTTCTAGCAAAAGTGAAGCCAATTCCGTAGCATAAGATCTAAAAAACTCAGCGGCAAAGCCATCTGGCCCTGGAGCCTTGACTGTAGGCAAGGCCTTAATTACCTCGCCAAGCTCTTCCAAGGTTATCTCAGAATCAAGAGAATTTTTTTGCTCAGCCATCAGTTTAGGAAGTTTTAATGGTTCCACAAAGTTTCTAATATCCTCATCAGTAGACGAAGACATGGAACTATAGAGATCTAGACAGAATTCTTTAAAAGCATTATTAATATCCATGGCTGAGAAAAAGACTCTCTTTTTTTATATATCTAGCCAGAAGTTTTCCTGCCTTGTTCCCCTCTATTCTAGAGTAAATCTAGTAAATAAAAAAATGTATAGTCGCTACCAGATTTTTACACATCCTGTGAAGCGCTAATGTTGCTCTAGGGGGCTTACACACTTTTGCTTCACTATGATCAAGGACTGAGTCCATCAAAAGATTAAAGTTTCCTCCCAATATTATACCATGAGGGGTGCCAGTGGCATGCAACATCCCTTCAAGATCTATAAAAAAGCCCTGATCATCAATGTTAGGTGCGTAAATATTAGCCAAAACAAGACTTTGCCCCTGGATTTCTGTTAAAACAATAATAACTCTTCCTAATTTATCTTGAGTATTTCTGTAACTGCTGATCTCCTGGGATTTTCACGCACAACAGTCTCAAGTATTTACTCTGAATGGTGCCAAAAACAAAACAAAAAATCCAGTGAGTGGCAGTTCTGCGGATGGAAACGCCTTGTTGATGAGAGAGGTCAACAGAGAATGGCCAGACTGGTTCGAACTGACAAAGTCTACAGTAACTCAGATAACTGCTCTGTACAACTGCGGTGAGAAGAATTGTGCAGTTGGCACTGTTTTGGCGGCACGAGGGGGACCTACACTATATTAGGCAGGTGGTTTTAATGTTGTGGCTGATCGGTGTATGCTACTTCTTACTCAAGGTGGCACTGTTTCAGTTATTGACCTGATTTAGATCTGACAGCTATTTGATGAAGAAACAACATAAAAGTAAACTATAGCAAGTACAACACATGAACAGTATGATATGACAATTGTCATTTGGCTGTACTGAAATTATGTAAGTTGTGCATCTATTCAGACTCAAAAGGTGCCTGAGAAAATACATACGTGTAACTTATCTGTAACTTATGTGTAGCTTATTTATAGCTTAAGTGTATCTTATGTGTTATGTGTAGCTCAATAAATGTTTGACAGCCAGTTACGTCTCATGACATTTCAGTGTGAAAGTAATGAATATTATATTATTTTATAATTGCCTTGAAAATATTTTGAAAAATAATAATAATAATAATCTAGGGATTTTGTAGATCCATTTGTGATAGATATAAGTGCCGGATCTCTAAAGACCAGAATATGAAAGAGTGTATGGGAAATTTCCATGCATTTAAGGTTAACATTAATTTGTATAAGTTAACATAACATTACTTAATGCAATGTGAACCATCATGAACAAACAATGAACAACTGTACTTCTTTAGTGCTTTCTCCTAAAAAAGAACACTCATTGCATTTACAATGGCTGGATGTTTTAAAGTTAAGACAATTTTCACACCGGTAAGGCCAGAGCTGATCCTAGCCTTTTGGGGGCCCTAAGAAAAAACTTATGTGAGGGGCCCCTGGCAGATCTGGGGCCCTAAGCAACTTGCTTAGTTTGCCAGCACTGAGTAAGGCCCAATTTCTTGATTTCGCCTAGGGGCCAACAAACCCACGGGCTGCCCCTTGAAGCAGTGCTGCATACTAAACACTGCCATCTTATGTCGCCTATAGCAAAGTTTCCAACTGACTAGAGGGAAGGACAATACTTGAACTTTAATGTTTTTTAATGACTGGTAAGGGAAGGATTCAGAGTGAACTAACCTCAAATATCTGACTGCAGCCACTGTAATCAGCAAACATGGAAAGATAATCAGATTTCTCAGTAAACATGAAGAACATTAAAAAACATAAAAAAATGTTTTTTAGCAGGCTGAAACCTGAGGAGGATAAGTGAGTTGAACAAGAGCACTATGATGATAGTTAATGGATTCAATCAAACAACCATTCGGTAACTTGCCCAGATATTTAATCAGTATTCCACACCACCCCAAATGTTGTGCTTACATTAGACTAAAGACCAAAGCTGCTGCATGTGGAAACACAAAAATTCCTTGTCCACATGTCCTGCCTCAAAAGCATCATGGTAATGTCCCCCCACCCCCAACCTCACATTTGTTCGATATGTGTTTATCATTCTGTGTCCCTCAGTCCTACCTTTCTGAAGTGGACACCCTTTTTCTTCGACGTTTCTTTGTGTCTCTTCTGATCTGCTGTGTGTTGTTGTATGTAAAGAGTATGTGCTGTTCTGTGCTCTCTCTCTCTCTCTCTCTCTCTCTCTCTCTTATCTTTTTAAATTTGAGCTAATTACTTTCCTTCTCACTGGCCAGTTCTCAATGAGTTGTACGAAAGAACATTATTGCTCTTTTGTACCTGCACATTCACAGCTGCCCACACTTCCTTGTTTTGCTTTGGCAGCCAGGTCTCTTTTTTCACTACTTCCTGTTTCAGCAGCTTAAAGGGACAGCACCCCCCCACAAAGACATTTCTGTCAAAAGGAAAGAAAGTCATACACATTTGGATGGAACAACATGAGGGTAAGTGAAAGATGACAAAATTGTATTTTTGGGGTGTACTATCACTTTAAGCTGAACGACTGACGGCACAAAGACAGAAGGAAGCAGACAAAAAAACAGGTTTAGCAGGAGGGGAGCAGACAGAGGGATATGAAGATGTAAGAATTCTAGAATTGACTCCTTGGAACATCAAAGTAAACTGTAGCGGGTGTAAAAAAAAAAACACTATGATATGAAGAGAGTTAGATGCCATATTAACTGTCACTCCCTCTGCAACTGTATTAGAAATGGCACAGTCACTGTCACAGACTAGCCGGAGGCCCGTCCATGAATCCGGTCTCGGTGGCTAGCCAGGTAAGTTTCAGTTTAGTTTGTGTCAATCCTGGTTATAGGTACCATGAAGGTTGGTCGGCTTTTACCTGTGTTCATCACCAGGTAAAACTTACACTTCATGGCTTACCTGCTCCAGAAGGTTTTGTTCTGAGTAACAGATCCCTAACAGATGCTAAACCAATCAGCTGTGAGTAATGTGACATCTCTGATGCAATGAAGTCACTCCCCCTTTTCTCTTAAAGCACACTTTTCAGAAAAAAAAAAAATTTTTAGAAATCCACAAAATCGATTCTTTATGATAAATTTTTTTTTTTAGATATATATTTTTGTCAGATGGATCCTTTCATTTTATTTAAATACACTGTAATTGTTTAAAATTGACCTACTCTAGCCATAAAATATCAATAAAATATAAACATAATATAATATTAAACTATTTATAAAACTTTATAAAAAAAAAAAATAATTAAAAAAAAAGGATGAACCCTTCTTTCACAGGCTACAGAAGAACACAGTATTTTACATGAAGTTCAATGTAAGCGACACACAAAATAGGCTGTCTTAAAAAAAAAAAATTATAAATCCTGTTATTGTATGCTAGTTATTGCATACAGTATTTAGAGTGCTCACTTTTTATTATTCAGTAGTAGCCTATGTTAATTTGTTAAGTTTTCAATTTAAATTAATATAAAAGCTTTTATATTTTAAATAAAGTTTTTAAGCCTTTAAAATTAATAAGCCTGTATGTTCTTGAACATATACTTTGCATTGATATACCAGCTATTTTATATTTTTCACATTCAGAGTTTCCAGCAGTCCTCTCGAGCTCTCGCAGCAGCCACAGTGTTTCTTCTTGCTGTGTAAATATCTTTAATTTCTTCAAATTTGTACAGTGATCCTGTGTGCTGTGTAAATCATGTTTTAATTCTTCATAATTTCATGGTGATCTCTTGTGCATTATAAAATCTGTTTTCATTTCTCATATTCTTAGAACAATCTTTTGTTATTCTGTTTAAATGTATTTAAATACTTACGTGGAAAGATAAATCCCGCTAACTCTCTGCCAGAAGTGAATCTAAATTGCATTCTTTATCTTTCTGTTTCACACGATTGGCTGTTTGCTGCAAACATCACTCATTCGTGGGCATGTGCATGTGAACTAATTTTAAACTCAGAATCAAAGCCTGAGTTGACAGAGAAAGTTGATGAGCAGCACCATGGTACCAGTTAAGCTTGATTGAATTTGTTTGGTTTTATCAACTCGAAACCAATCCTGAAATCCTGAGTTTGTTCAGCTAGCTCCATGGTACAGTCCCCAGGTGATGTTCAGACTCTTACATGGAGTTGACACACACATCACTTATACTGATTAATGCTGGCACTTAACACGTTTGATTAAATCAATAAATGTGTTATGTGATTGTTTGTGGTGTTTTTGTATGAAGAGTTAATTGTGTTTATTGTTGTTTGTTTTCTTGTATTTTTTTGCTCAACATGTCTATTTAATATATCATAATACATTTTAAAATAATGCCACAACACATCGTCATTTCAATCAAGTTACCTTTATTTCTTGTAACAGTTCACCAACCATCCATACTGCTGTTAATTTCGAGTCCACATGCTACAGCATCTGAGGCCTGTACCATGAAGGTCGCTGAACGAACTCAGGTGCTGTGTCTCGTTTTGAAGGCTGCGTGCTAGGTAGGACACGTCTTTTGAAGGCTGCAGTATACCGAGCATCCTCCTTTAAACAAGCCTTGTTTAAATGAGATGGCCTTCGTAGGACAAACGGAAACGGAACATAACATGGTTGCTATGACAGCACGCCACTCTTTAACAAGCGCAAGCACTTCGAGAGAGAAGGGAACAAAGTCCCTCTGGAAGGGAATGTATGAGGTACATTTTAGGAGAGTTATAATGATGTAAAGAGAAAAGAAAATAGATTTTACAGGTGTACTTTTAGTCTAATACTTCATTTTAATTATATATTAATATAATTATACATATTATATCCTCTGTACCCATCTACTGAGGTGCTTCAACTTGGGAATTAACATTCCTTGCGTTTGAACATCATATTTACGGGCAAATTGGCGTCATTTTTTTTTAGACATTTCCGTTGAAGCAAAGAATTGTGGGTTGTGAGTGCCCACGAAGGATACACCTCATGCATCCTCTGAATTCCCATGAACGAAGGTTGCATTCGAAGGCTGCATTCGAAGTGTCCTACTTGCTTTTCTGAAATGAGACAGCCTCGATGACGTATGCGGTCGACAAATGCGACCTACGGAGGACGCAGACTTCCAAACGAGAGATGGCCAGGGTTTCAGGATTCTTCTTCTTCTTTTGTGGATTTACTGGCAGGTTGCAAACCAACTAAAAAGGTGCATGCCACCATCTACTGTGCTGGAGTTTGACAAGGATGGAATACGTGGAAGATTTTCTATATTCTATATTTCAAACCAATGTTTCTCAGGAACCTCATTTTTGCCATTATTATTCTACCAATTTCTGGTCCAAAACTTAAAATATTGCATATAGTGAATTCTATGCTTCCAGAGACTTCTAATTCTCTTATAAGTTTAAATCTTTCCTGTTCATATTTAGTACATTTAATCAAAACATGTTCTACAGTTTCCATTTCCTGACACATATTACATAAACCTGTGTTGTATTTGCCCATGATGTGAAGTGTTGCATTAAGTTTAGTGTGACCCACTCTTAATCTTGTAAATATAATATATTCCTTTCTATTTACGTTATGACTAATTTTACTTTGTTTTATGTTACTTTGTATTTTATGGAAATTTCTTCCTTTCTGATGTGTCCCAGTACTTCTGCCATTTATTACAGCAGGCCTGTTGAATCAGACACTTTCCTTCTACCCTACTTAAATTGATCAAGTTCATGTTATCCAAATTAAGTGCTTCTTTAGCCATTTTGTCTGCTTTTTCATTTCCTTGTACCCCAATGTGTGCTGGAACCCACAGAAAGTGTACTAAATCTCCCATATGCCTTAGTCTATGTAACATAAACATTATTTCTATCAATATATCACTTCGACATGATTGGAAAGTTTGAAGGCTTGAAAGTGATGCCACTGAGTCTGAGCAAATTAAAACTTGCATTTCAGACTCTGTCATCACTTCCTCAACCCAACCAAGTGCTATTTGAATGGCAACTAACTCTGCAGTGTACACTGAAGTTGCATCAGTTAATCTCCCTCTGTTTCCACTTTTAAATTTTGGGACATAAAATGCTGCACCTGATCTCCCCGTATCAGGGTTTTTTGATCCATTGGTGTATAATGGAGTAATTGCATAATGGGCAGTATTAATATGTTCTAATGTTATAGATTTAATATCCCTTCCACTCTCTCCTTTTTGGATTCTGTCATGTAGTGCAAAGTCAATTTGTGGTTCACTAAATAACCAAAGGGGTACTGGAGATATTGCAACAGTTGGTCCAAATATTCTTGAGTCCAGTTTAATTTCTTTTGCCCACTCCTTAGCTTTCCATGCGAATCCTGATCCATTTGAATGTTTTATCTCCCAACTTTCCTCTAACACTTTCCTTGCTAGATGTTCTTTATTGTGGCCCTTTAGATTTATCCAATATGCCATAGATAGTTTTTGACGCCGTAAATTTAAAGGCATTTCTGACAACTCCACCCGCATTGCTGCTACTGGTGTTGTTTTAGCAGCTCCTAAAATGCATCTTAATGCTCTAGCTTGTATAACATACAGTTTCTTGAGCAACAATTGGGATGCAGACTCATACACTATACATCCACAGTCTACTATAGAGCGAGGAAGTGCATAGTATATTCCCATCAGCGACTGTTTGTCTGCACCCCAATCCTATCCTGCTACACACCTCATTAAGTACTCTGTTACACTTATTTTTTATATATTCTATATGAATCTTCCATGTCATTTTACAGTCCATCCATAATCCTAAATATTTGAACTTTGTCACTCTTTCCAGTGGTTATCTATACATAAGTAAATGTATATTTGATCCTATCTTTTTCCTGGTGAAGAACTAACAAGATTTGGATACAGAAAATTTGAAACCCCATTCTAATGACCATCGTTCAACATTCCCTATTGCTTTTTTAATTTTTTGAATAATGAATGTAACATTTCTTCCCCTTTTCCACAATACTCCATTATCTGCATTTAATGGTGTGTTGATGTCTGGATTAATTTCTTAAAAATATATCATTAATCATAATTATTAAATAATAAGGGACTGATAACACTTCCTTGAGGTGTACCATTCTCTACACTGACCATATTTGATAGTATATCTCCCACCTTCACTTGAACTGAACGACCATACAGAAAACTCAATATCCAGTTATATAGTCTTCCTACAGTTCCAATTTTCTGTAACTTTAATAATAATCCCTCTTCCCACATCATATCATACACCTTTTCTATGTCAAAATACACTGCTATCAGTACCTCATTCATTGCCAGAGCCTTTTTAACGTCTGTTTCCAGCCTTACTAGTGCATCTATAGTAGAATGTCCAATACGAAAACCATATTGGTATGATGCTATTAGTTTTTTCCTCTCTATTATATAGTACAACCTATTTGCAATCATTCTTTCCATGAATTTACATAGGTTAGATGTAAGGGCAATAGGTCTATAGTTGCCTGCTATTGATGGTTCTTTTCCTGGTTTAGTTATAGGAATTATTACAGCCTGATTCCATTCCCTTGGCAATCTACCTTCCACCCACACCTTATTAAATAGATCCAATACTGCTTTAAGCAACACTTCATCTGCATATTTAAACATAATGTAACATACTCTATCTTTAGTACTCTTTTTAATTCAAACATCTCAAATTTAGCATCTAAAGCTGTCTGTCCATTAGGTTTCTGATTATATGTCTTAATTCTGTTCCAAAATTTCCTTTCTCCTTTTCTTGTATTTGTCACCTAGATTTTCAGTACTATGTGCTTTTTTAAAGGTTTGGACTAACAGCTCTGCTTTTTCTTAATCCGTTACTGCTGTTCTCCCTTCTCCTATTAATACAGGTATATTGTTGGATCGATATACTCCGGTCATCTTCTTTAACACATTCCATACATCTCCCAACTGCGTTTCTCTTCCTATTGAAGAGCAAAATGTTTGCCAGTATTTCTTTTTAGCTTGCTTGATAATTCTCCTCACCTGTGCTCTTTTCCTCTGATAGTTAATGAGGGATTCAGGGATTAAGGTCCTTCTCAGAAACCTAAAAGCTTCATTTCCCTGTTTAATAGCTTCAGAACATTCCTGACTCCACCATGGGACAAACTTCTTCATTCCACTACTCTTTGATTTAGGAATTGTCTCTTCTGCTGCATTAATTATAACAGTTAATTTATTATTGCATATATCTATATCCTCCTTTATGTTGAATTTATTCAGTTCATCATTACATATTTTATTAAATTTCATCCAATTTGCTTTATCAAATCTCCACTTTGATGGTTTTTTAAATGTTCTTTTTGTCATTTCCATATCAATTCTACACATTATCGGGAAGTGATCACTCCCTATCATAGTATCCTTTATTATATCCCATTGACATTTTATTGAAATAGATCCTGATACTAATGTTAAGTCTGTGCAGGACAGTGATGAGTTTCTAACATTAATTCTGGTTCCTTTTCCACTATTTAAACATACCAATGATTGTTGATCCATGTATTCTTCTACTATTACACCATTTCTATCAGTATTAGAGCTCCCCCAAAAAACATTGTGAGCATTAAAATCCCCACACCATATTACTTTACCATCACCACCTATTGTGTTCAAGCTCTCAATTGTTAATTGATTGCATGGATTATAAAAATTCACTATTTTTATACTCCCAATATACATACACACTTCAATAACAACACATTCCATTTGTTTATCAATTATTATCTCTCTATATGCCACCCCATTTCTCACAAATGTTGCACACCCACCATCACTTGATTCTATCCTATCCTTCCTAATCGTTGTATATCCTGGAATGACAAAGTTCAACTGCGGTTTAAGCCAAGTTTCTTGGACACATATGATATCCGGTAAAGTTGTTAAGTCATATATACATTTTTTTAATTCTTGACCATTTGCAATTAAACTTCGAGCATTCCATTGTAAAATCATAACTGTCATTTAATTTTATTTCTCTGACAGCCTACAGAGTCCTGTGAGATTGATGAACCCTCTGATTGTCCAAGTAGTGATTTAATCTGGTCAACTGTAGTATCATTTATATCCAGAAGACGAGCAGCTGCAGATATTATAATTTTCCGTTTTTCAGTTCTTTTATTTGTTTGAGCAGTACAATTAATGCCTTCAGCAATAAATGCTACAAACCTGACCTTTTAACCACAAGAGTATTTTCATTAACAGGGCACTTAAGCTTGCAAGCTCCTTTTCCAATACCATCCTGCATCTGGGTAGAGCTACTATTCCTGACATCTCCATGTTCAGATTGAACTTGTCTTACTGCTTCTGCATATGAAATATTATGCATTGTCTTATTTTAATAGCTTCCGTGGCTTGCTTCTGAGCCTTACATCCTAGATAGGCAGCACTATGTGGTCCACCACAGTTACAGCACTTCACTTCCACTCCCTCTCCACATTTCCCATAATCATGATCTCCACCACATTTACAACATCTCCTTTTTCCTTTGCATACTGCTGCTACATGACCTAGTCTTTGACATTTAAAGCATCTCAGTGGCAGACGCACAAATGGGCATACTGTATAGCATACGTATCCTATTTTGATACGCTCTGGTAACCTCTTGCAGCTGAAAGTTATAGCCACTGTAGTGCTAGCCTCTCTTCTGCCATTCCTACTTGTAAACAAACGTTGCACCTTGGTCACCATTTCATCCTTTATTTGTGTTTTAAGCACATCGTCAGCCAGTGAAACTGGTACTCCTGTAATCACCCCCTTAGTGCTTTCCATTTCTCCCGGTACATGAACTTTGATAGCTACCCCTCCCAATTCCTTTATTTTCAATGCTATTTCTTGCTGTTTTTTATCCACACAATACAAGAGTACATGATTATTGGACACGTACTTTGCAGATTTAATATTACCAATCGCTTTTTTAATTAATTTGGTCAATCTCATTGGATTAGTAATGTTTTCAGCTTCAGCAGCAAATGTCACCATAGCCTTAAATTCAGCTTCCATCTTCCTTGTCTTAATGTCCCTTACTCTTACTTCAGATATGTTATCATCTGATTCCGAATCCCTGTTTTTCCGTTTGTGTGTAGCTTAAACCTGAAACCATTCCTCGCGATCTATGAATGAGGAATCATCTTCCCCATCCATAGTCTTCGATCCTGACTTTAAGATTAGATTACGCGATCATGCACATGAATGAGTGACGTTTGCAGCACACAACCAATCGTGTGAGAGAATGCGATTCATTTCTCACGAGAGACTCCACGGGATTTACCTCTCTGCTGAAAGTTGATGATTATGTAAAAAAGGATTTAAACAACTAATCCAATAAAAATGTTAGGAATGAAAATGTACAGGACACTCTGAATAAAATTATATGTAGGAGGATAAATTAAAAATAAAAATTAGTCAGCAAGACTGGGAAGAAATATCATATAATACATTCCATATTACTCAATCCAGTGTTTGGAGGGAATCTGCAATCTTTAATAACACCTGCTATTCAAAGTAAATACAATAGCATGGTAAAAGGGGATTGTTGGATAAATTGTAGAGAAAAAAAGGCTAATTACAGTCAAATTCTATACAAGTGCTCTAGACAGGTTAATTTAATATTTAACCGCACAATAGAAATACATCCAGAAAACCTTATTTTGGGTAAAATGCTGTTGTCCTTAAGAAATAAAACTGAACAAAATATATTTAGGGTAATCAGAATAGCAGCTCTGAAACAGATTACAAAAAATTGGTGTAAACCCCCAAAATTTCAAAGATGGAGAGAAACGATTTCGGAAATATACCAAATGGATAAAGTAACATTTAAAATTAATAATACAATTCTGGAATGTGAACATAAATGGGATTTGCTTAAAAATATTATAAATTAATTTAGATAGATTGTTTCCTTCAGACTCTTGATTTTTGAACAAAATTAGTTAAAATATGAGGTATGATGTCCTATCTCATTTAATATATATATATATATATATATATATATATATATATATATATATATATATATATATAAGGAGGTGATGCCTTAACTTTCCAGTTTATTTGAAATAATATATAACAAGTAAATTAATGAATTACACATGTTATTTATAGAATATGTTGTGAATGGTTATTTGATATGGTTATTAAAAATAAGTGTTTTTTTTTATTTATTATTATTGCTCTTTCTTGATGTACAATTTGAACATTGTCTTTAGCAAAAATAAAAAGCCCAAAAAAGGCTACTATTGATTAATTAAATGTGAGCACTTGGAATATTGTATGCAAAAAAAAAAAAAAGAATGGTATGCAATAAAAGACGTATTTTCTGTATTGCTTATATTGCTTATATTATTATAACTTCAAGTAAAATACTGTATGTTCATCTCAAGTCCATGAAAGAAAGAAGGGGTTGGGGTGGCATTCACCCCTTTCCATAGCAATCTTGAGCTTTTAATATTTTAAAAACGATTATTTTTTGCAGGTATCATATTAATCCATTTTACTGGCTGTTTTATAGATAGCCTAATATATTATGTTTATATTTTCAAAAGTATTTTTTGCTATGGCTAAATAGGGTAAATGAAGAGCAATTAAATTTTAAATAAAATATAACACTCTGTAAAAAAGGGGTATTGCCAAAACTATTGGTTCGATGTTGGATTCCAATAGAATGGCCCCTGAAGGTTTCTGCATTATTCTGTCTTTTCTGAGTGCTGAAGCAAAAACATTTATTAATTTGCACTTTATCAATTGACTCCAATTTATATTAATCTGACTCCAATTTACATTGAAACTCTCATTTAGATTTAAGCTCTAATTGATTTCTGATCATTCTTTTAATATTTGGTCTTTTTAAGTTATTGATTACTCTGAATCATCTTAATTTTCATTTGTCCTTTTGATCAATACTTGAATGTCGCTTAGAGTCTCATGTCACAAAATAGCCAGCTCAGTTCATAGTCAGAGGTTGCAGGGTAATCTAAATATCATCTGATTTGGCTTCTCTCATAATCAGATTATACCATTGCGTAGACACGTACACACTTGCTATGATGGATGATAAGTAGTGACTGAAGTCTTACATGGATTCTCTTATCATTAAGCTTCAGAAATGGTCTTATCCTGGTCTCATACATGCGGTAACAAACAGTATCTTAACACAATCTACCAGTCACAGATAATTTCGTAAGAATTCAGAATAAATCAAATAATAAAAATGTATTTGCCAGGTAGGATGTAAAACAAGAATTACAAGAATGTTCTTGTTACAAGAATTCAATCAAACCCAATTTCACATATGATCAGAATAAACAAACATTCCTAAAAATAAAAGACAAGTCAAAGTAACATACCTGGCAATAGAAAGTGACACACAGTGATAAGCTTGGGATATCTGACTACAGATTCCTGGTAGAGAAAACTACACACAGCAATTGTGTGGGATATCTGACTACAGACTCCCCGAGCTCCTTGCCAACCCTCCTTAAATACCAAACAATTCTATTGTTATTTCAGATGTTTGTTTGATATTATTCAGGATTTGGTTTACAAATTAAGGGGTTGTAAGTAGACCTTCGAAACTTGCGACTGAGTAGGTCGTTTGATGTTTACAAAGAATGTGCCTAATCTGATGGTTCCTGCAAGAGATCTGGGAGGGGGGCATGCCCTGGATAGAATACAGTATTTTACTACGTTCTTAAATCTTACTTGTGATTTGACTTTGCTGAAAGGGAATGAGATACTTACCAGTTGCACTGAGACCTCTTGAATGATACCAAACATGTATGATCAGAAACCTTTTACATTACAGTTCAGGATAAGTCATAACTTAGTTTTTGGTGTCCTTAAAGTGACCTGAGGTGAGAGAGAGGGCAGATGTGAGATTTGCATTTTATGGTCCTTAAAAAGTAGGGTGTGTTGTCTCTGGTGGAGATGCTCTTCTGTATGGGAGTTTTATGACGTTGGCTCTCACAGAGCCTTTTGGGTGTAGACATCCTGGTGCCAGCCTTACAACTCTATCTGATGAAAATCTACATTTAGATTCTCAAATAAATAATTTATCATGAAGAGTCGATTTTGTGGCTTTCTAAGATTTGATTTGTAATGTGTGCTTTAAGAGACATGGAGGAGTGACTTGATTGTGTCAGAGATGTCATTTTACTCACAGCTGATTGGTTCAGCATCTGTTAGCCATCTGTAATCCAGAACGAAACCTGCTACGGAGCAGGTCAGCCATGTAGCGTAAATTACTATGGAGATAAAAATGAAAACTTACTTGGCTAGCCACCGAAACCAGCTTCATGGTACAGGCCTCTGACTGACTCAAGGAATGAAGTTGTATATAAGCGGTGTTGTGAATTTGCTGGTTTAGATATTTTTGCACATTGTTGGGCCCAGGGTCTGAAATGAAGTTTTTAGCCCATGAAAAATATTTACCAGCCAGTCAGATTTCTTACCGGACATTTTTTTTAATTGCTTTTTAGTAGATTTTACAGACATATGAGACTAATAAACGATACTGTTTATTAGGGGTAACCATCAATAACCAACTCAATTTCACAGACCACATCTCAAAGACAGCATGATCATGTAGATTTACACTCTACAATATCAGGAAAATAAGACCCTTCCTCTCTAAACATGCCACACAACTTCTTGTTCAGTCACTTGTCATAACTAGACTGGACTAGTCAAGTCATTTTTATTTGTATAGCACCTTTCACAGCACATATCGTTTCAAAGCAGCTTTACAGAAAATCATGCATTAACAGAAAATGATACCATAATATCTATAAAGTCTTAGAGTCATCTGTCATGAACTGCCTCATGTTTTTCCACCTCACCTTCAGTTCACTTCAGTGTCTGTTTAGTTCTCCCCTGTGCTCACGGACTACACTCCCCAGCATGCACCTGTTGATAACTCTCACCTGCCCTCCATCTGCCTCAGCTGTTCCCTGTTCCCTCATCAGACATCTGTTTGTATATATACCCTCTAGTTTCAGTAACTTATTGTCAGTTCTTATGTTCCTATGATCGTTGTTATATGTGTTTATGTTACCACAGATGACTTATGTTTTGTAACCTTCTTCATCGTATTCTATGTATTCTCATCTTCTTTATTAAATACAATTATGAAGTGTGTATAAAAATAAGTAATTATATAATAACTGTATTTATAAACCTAGTGAGCAAGCCGAAGGCGACTCTGGCAAGGAACACAAAACTCCATAAGATGTTGGTTAATGGAGAAAAATAACCTTGGGAGAAACCAGGCTCACTGTGGGGCCAGTTCCCCTCTAGCTAAACAGCATGAATATAATGCCAATATTAGTTATTTATGTGCAGTGCAAGTCATAGTTTAAAATTATTTAAAAATGTTAAGTGTTAAGGGCCAGTGTTTAAACAAAGATTTTGTAAGAACTGTAAGATTAATGACTAATGTCTTTGAAGTTCATATAGATGCAATGTCCTTTGTTAGTTGGCTGATGAAGGCTATTGTTGGCAATTTATTGACAGTCTATGTATTCCATTTTAAGAGTGTAGTCCATCATTAGACCAAGGTGATGCAGGCCGAGATCAGTGAGGTTCTTCGCAGTTCAACCAGCCGGTAATTTCGGTGAGGTCTATCCTAAATCCAAGGTTCAGGCAATGGCATATGAATTATCCCATGTCTTATGGTTGGAGTTGGCATCAGTTCATCCTCTGAGGTCCTTCGTAATAGACTGAAGTGATGTCTGGCTGGCATCGGTTGCATTTTGTCATCATCACTCAGAGACACGTAGCAGTGAAGTCCGACACCAAGCAGGAATGGAGCTGGATCCAGACGGTTCTGGTGACCTCGGTATAGGAGTCCCGAGGTTGAGACATGGAAACAAATAGAATAATATTAGCGTAGATGCCATTACATTTTTTGCAGAGTTATAGATCATGATCAGTGTTTCAGGTTCCGGCAGACCTAACTAAAGCAGCCTAATTGTGTGGTGAAGAATAAATTAGGTGTATGTCTGGCTAAATAGATGAGTCTGTAGTCTAGATTTAAACTCAGTGAGTGTGTCTGCATCCCGAACAGCGTTAGAGAGACTATTCCATAGTTTAGGAGCCAAATAGGAAAAGGATCTACCTCCTTTTGTGGATTTTGATATTCTAGGACCTATTAACAGGCCAGAGTTTTGTGATTGTAATGAACGTGATGGAATATAGCGTGGTAGAAGGTCACTTAAGTACTGTGGGGCTAGACCATTCAAAGCTTTGTATGTAGTTAACAGAATTTTAAAATTAAAATGAAATTTAACAGGTAGCCAATGTAATGACGATAAAATAGGGCTAATATGATCATATTTCTTGGTTCTAGTCAGCACTCTGGCCGCTGCATTTTGAACCAATTGAAGTTTATTTATTGAACTTGCTGGACATCCTCCTAGTAATGCATTACAATAATCTAGTCTTGAGGTCATGAACGCATGAATTAGTTTTTCGGCATCAGCAACAGAGAGCATGTTTCGTAACTTAGCAACATTTGTTTGGTGGAAGAATGCTGTTCTACAAACATAGGAAATTTGATTTTAAATGACATATTGGTATCAAATATAACACCTAAATTCTTCGCTGTTGAAGACAATGTAACAGTACATTCATCGAGAGACAAATTATATTTTAGCGGCTAATTTTTAGAGGTTTTTGGTCCAATAACTAGTACCTCTGTTTTGTCAGAATTGAGTAGAAGGAAATTTCTGGCCATCCAATCTTGATTTCATTGATACACTCTGCTAATTTGGAGAATTGTGAAATTTCATTAGGTTTCGAAGAAATATAAAGTTGGGTATCATCTGCATAACAGTGGAAACTTATTCCATGATTCCTGATAATATCTCCCAGGGGAAGCATATACAAGGAGAAAAGCAGAGGCCCTAAAACTGATCCCTGTGGCACTCCATACTTTTGTTTGATTCGACAATTCCAAATTTACATAGACAAAGTGTGTAGCGGTATGCTAAATAGGACCTAAACCATGCTAATGCAAGTCCACAAATGCCAACGTAATTCTTTAGCCTATTCAAGACAATGTCGTGCTCTATCGTGTTGAAGGCAGCACTAAGATCTAAAAGCACTGGAAGAGAAATGCAGCCGCGATCAGATGATAAGAGCAAGTCATTTGAAACTCTGATAAGTGCAGTCTCTGTACTGTAATGGGGCCTAAATCCTGACTGAAATTGTTCATATATTCCATTTCTCTGTAGAAATTAATATAGTTGGGAGGACACTACCTTTTCTAGTACTTTCGACATAAACAGGAGATTTGAAATCGGTTTATAATTAGCTAGTTCTTCAGGATCAAGTTGTGGTTTCTTAATAAGCGGTTTGATAACTGCCATTTTAAAGTTTCTTGGAACATGTCCTAAGGATAGTGAGGAGTTAATAATATTAAGAAGTGTTCTGAAATTACAGGGAATACCTCTTTTAAGAGCTTGTTGTGGCTTTTGATGTTTCTATAAGTTTTGTTAGCTCTTCATGACAAGGTATTCTACCTTGTCAGAATGTTACCATCAGTGCAACATTCTGACAAGGCAGATGTAGTTTGTTTTAATTGTGGAGAACCTGGTCATACTACTCCCCTCTGCCCCTTGAAAAAGGTTAAGACTACTAGTAACTACTCTGTTGGGTTCCCCATCCAAGTCAGCCATCCGCCCCTGAACATAACACAGAGCCAGTCATAAATGCCTTACTTAATGGCAAATCACTCTGCACTTGTAGACACAGGCTGCTCACGAACTCTTGTACAGGCCAAGTTCATCCCTAGAGATACATGGAGTGAAGAGGAGACTGTCTCAGTTGTTTGTGTGCATGAGGATAGAACAAAGTTATCTACAGCTGATGTGTATATATAGAGGTTCACAACCAGCCATACCTCATGAGAGTTTGTGTAGCCACCAATCTCCCATATCCCACCCTGCTAGGTACTGATATGCCCATTCATCCAGATGTAGTACAGAGTACAGCCTGGTGCGGGGTATGTACTAAAGTCCAAGCACAGCGCATAGCCCAGGAGACAGTGTCTAATGCCCTGGATGAGATGCCTTTTTCTGCTGCAGATATTGTGAGAGAGCCTAGGCTCACAGAGGTGGAGAGGCTAGGAAGGCGTAGTGGGCATGTTGAAGGGTTTTTTGACAGCACTGACCAAGCTGAGCTAGATATGGGGGAACCGAGTTAACAGAGTCAGATGCAACCTAGCTAAGCTGCAAAGGGAGGACTCCACCTTAGCAGAGTGCTATAAGCAAGCTAAGAAGGAAGTGTGTGTGTTGCCAGCTATTGGGGAGACGTTTGTTCTGAAGGACTGCCTATTCTATAGGGGGAGTAAGGAGGATGGAATTAAATTAGTTGTCCCTAAGGCACACAGGAAAGAGGTGCTTGAGCTAGGCCACACAATTCCTTGGTCTGGTCATTTAGGTTTTATGAAAACACTGATGCACATCTCTAGGAGGTTTTATTGTCCCAAGATGCACAGTGAGGTGAGGGAGTACTGTAAGACCTACCTGGAGTGCCAACTTACAGCTAGTCGCACACCTGCCTAAGCACCACTGATACCTTTACCTGTCATTGACACACCATTTGAGCATATTGGGATTGATGTGATGGTCCAGTAGAAAGGAGCCAGCCAGGAAACTGATTAATTCTGTTGTTTGTGATTACACCACCAGATACCCTGAGGCTTATCCTCTCAGAGAAGTGACCGCTAAGCAGGTAGATACAGCACTTCTCAGACTCTTTGCACAAGTAGGCATACCCAAACAAGTCCTTTCAAATCAAGGCCCAAATTTCATGAGTCGCACCGTTCAGCAGGTCTACCAGCTTTTAGGGATTAAGAGAGTAAGAACCACCTCTTATCAGACTTATACTGATGTCTTGGTAGAAAGATTTAACCAAACTCTGAAAAATATGCTCAAGATGTTTGTTTTAGAGACTGGTTAAAACTGGGAAAAATGGCTGCTGTTCCTCCTATTCACCTACCGGGAAGTTCTCCAAGCTTCTACAGGGTTTTCCCTGTTTGAACTTCTGTATTCTCACCCAGTCAGAGGGCCCCCTGGATGTCCTAAGGGAGACCTGTGAGACAAAGAACAAACTAGACAAGACAAACATTGTTTCCTGTGTCCTAAAAATGAGGGAGCAGTGGCTCGACAGAACCTGCTTCAGTCCCAAACCTGTCAAAAGGAGTGGTATGACAGAGTATCCAGAACCCGCAGCTTTGAGTCCGGAGATGAGGTCCTGTTGGTGTTGCCTACTTCTGACAACAAACTGTTGGCAAAGAGGCAAGGCCCCTAACAGGTCAGGCAGAATGTGGGACATGTCACATTTGAGATCCACATCCCATCCAGTATCTAGCCACTACAGATATTCCATGTCAACATGCTCAAGAAATGGTATGCTCGGTCTCCAATGCCTGAGACAGCAGCAGCAGCCACAGTGTCCACAACAGAGCAAGCACTTCTGTAGAAGGAGAAGAGGAAGTAGAGGAATTTCTGAACAATCTGCTCCACTAGATCAAAGTCATTTGCCAGATGACAAGAGACAATAGCTTATGGATTTCATAACACCTGATCTTTTTAAAGAGACACCTGGCCAGACCAACCTGGTGTCACACCACATTACCCTGCATGACCCCACACCCATCCTACAACCTGTCTACAGAGTTCTTGAGTGACTCCTTCCTGTCCTAAAAGTGGAATTGGAGACCATGCAGAGTCTGGGGGTTATTGCGCTCTCTGCCAGTGAGTGGAGCAGCCCAATCATCCTGGTGTCCAAGAAAGATGGCAGCCTTTGGTTCTGTTTAGACTTCAGGAAAGTAAATGTGTCAGCAAGTTCAAGCCCTATCCCATGCCTAGGCTAGATGACCTGCTGGAGCGGCTGGATAAAACAAAGTTCATCAGTACACTCAAGCTTTGCAAGGGCTATTGGCAGGTCCCGTTGACTCCAGTTAACCAGGAAGTGACTGCCTTCAGAACACACAATGGCCAATTCCACTTCCGTGTTCGTCCATTCGGACTCCATGGGGCACCTTCCACCTTTCAACAGATGATGGACCAGCTCCTAAGATGTACAGAAGGGTCTGCAGCTGCATATCTTGATGACATCGTCATGGAAGGAACATCCATGCCAACGTTCCTTCCATGCCAGTCATGGAAGGAACATCTTTTTCACCTAAAGGACGTGCTAATGAGGATCAAGGATGCAGGCCTGACTCTTCGTCCTGACAAGTGCTCCTTGGCTAAGGGGGAAACTCAGCCTTTGGGATTCGTACTAGGTCATGGAGTAATCCGGCCACAGGTCAGCAAAGTTGAGGCTAACAAGTCTTCTGAGAGGCCTCAAACTAAGAAACAGGTGCAGCCATTCCTTGGACTCATAGGATGGTACAATCAAGTTACCTTTATTTTTATATAACAGTTCACCAAACCATCCATACTGCTGTTAATTTCCGGTCCACTTGCTGCACAACCAAACACTGCATCTGGTTAAATCCAGTTTTTAAAGCAACAGCCACAACTCTCTAATTTGACTGTAACATTTATTAATGCTGTCAGAGGGGGTAAGTTAATAACAGTGGGTTTTTGTCTTTAGTTTTGCTGTTAAGTACTCTTTCTGTTAACAAATGTTGTATTGTTGTTGTGCATACTGGTTGTTTTGTCATTTTGTGTACTTTATTGTGTGTATTTTTTTTGTAATTTTTTTTATTGATTCCTACAGTAAATAAAGAAAAGCAAAACATATATACATAGAATCAACATTTAAACCCCACAAACCCCCCTCCCCCTCCAAATCCCCAACCCCACCCTGAACCCCAACAAACATCCCTGTGGTCACACATGAATATATACACAAAAAAAGCAAACAAACAAACAAACCAAAAAATATATATATAATAATCACACACATTTATACCTCCACCTCTCTCTCTAGCGCCACCCCCCCTCCCCCGAGAGCCCTCCAAAAACTCCAAATAGTTGCCCCATTTCCCAACCCACAAATCCAAGTTACCCCGTCTTCCAAATGACACCTCCTCAAAAGCCACCACCCTCCCCATCTCTGTGCACCACTCCCGAAATGGGGTGCCCCAGCCGACTTCCAACCCCTCAAAATAATCTGCCTGGTGATCATCACACTGGTCAGAACCCAATTCTCTATGTGTCTATTCCCCACATCGATGACCGCCCCATCGCCCAAAACACAGAGTCTGTGGCAAAACGAAACCCAAGTGCCCAACATGTCACACACAAAACTCTGAACCTTCAACCAAAATTCCTGGATCTCAACACACCATGTCTCCATCCTCTGATTGGCATCACCAGCAGGTGGGTGTGTCTTTAAGACCTAGCCTATACAATCTAGAGGGGGTCCAATAAAATTTATGTAAAATCTTGAATTGCATAAGGCAGACCCTTGCATCTCTAGATGCAGACTTGACGGTTTTTAGAATCCTAGCCCATACTCCCTCCTCCAATACCAAGTTAACATTTTTCTCCCTTACTCTCTTGATAGAAGTAAAAGCTCCATCCCCAGACTCTGAATTAGCAGGGAGTAATACACTGATGCCTCAAGCCTTTTCCAAAAGCAGTAATCACCATTCCCAGAGTATCTGCCACTTTAGCAGGGGTGTATGCTACTCCCAAAAATAGTACAGAGCAGGTGGCACAGCTGTAAATACCTAAAGAACTGAGATCTGGAAATCCCAAAATGTTGAACCAAATTTTCAAAGGATCTCAACACTCCACTCTCATATAGGTCACCGGGTGTAGTAACCCCCCTCACAATACACTCTGACCAGCAGAAAGGGGGACTTATTAATACATAATTTTGGGTCCTGCCATATGCTTGAAGCAACATTTAAATAAATGTCCAAATTAAATCTGGACACTTTTGTCCATAGTTTGACAGAAAGACTTTGCAATGGTGAAATAGGGGCAAGAACTTCCTGTTCAATACAAAACCAGGGAAGGGCTCTCTCAGGTGGAAGCGACCAATGAGCCAAATGTCTGAGACCGAATGCATAATAATAAAACAAAATCTTGGGTAGGCCTAGCCCAACTTTGTCAATCGGCCTATGTAATTTATTGGAATGTAATCTGGGACGCTTACCATTTCAAATGAAGGACTTCTTTGTGCTATCAAATTGCTTGAAATAAGAGAGGGGGGACATCTACAGGGAGAGATTGTAGCAGGTAGTTAAATTTTGGAATACAATTCATTTTAATAACATTAACCTTCCCTAATCATAGATAAATGTAATGAAGCCCACCTGCCCACATTGCTCGAAAACCTTTTTATTAAGGGGTCAATATAACTCTAACTAATTCAGACAAATTTACTGGGAATAAAATGCCCAAATACTTAATGCCCTGTGTGGGCCACTGGAAGGCACCCAGCTGAAAAGCCGTTACTGGGCAGTACGCTGTCAGAGTGGCGTCAAGTGAGATGGCAGCGACCAGGGACTAATCATTTGCCATTGACCACATGATATTGATGAAACACCTAATGTTATCAGAAGAGCTGTGGCCCCGAATAAACCCCACCTGATCTATATGTATAAGAGATGTCATATCTTTACTTAATCGGTTAGCTAGAATTTTTGACAATATTTTAACGTCTAGCTGGATCAGGAAAATTGGATGGTAACTCTTACACTCACTTGGATCTTTGTCCTTTTTAAGAATCAGACTGATCCGAGCTTGCGTCATGGTTGGCGGAAGCTTTCCATTCTTTAATGATTCTGTATAAATTTCTAACAAAAGTGGAGCCAATTCCGTAGCATAAGATAAATCTCTGTAGGCAAGGCATTAATTACCTCGCCAAGCTTCTCCAAGGTTATCTCAGAATCAAGATGATTTTTTTGCTCAGTCATCAGTTTAGGGAGTTCTAATGGTTCCACAAAGTTTCTAATATCTTCATCAGTAGACGAAGATGTGGAACTATAGACATCAAGATAGAATTCTTTAAAAGCATTATTAATATCAATGGCCGAGGTAAAATTCCACCACCAGCAGATTTCACTGAGGAAATGGTAAGAAAAGACTCTCTCTGCTTTATATATCTAGACAAAAGCTTCCCTGCTTTGTCCCCCAACTCAAAGTATGACTGTCTTGCCCTGAATCGCCAAAACTCCACCTTCCGCGACAAAATAGTATTATATCTATATTTCAATCGGGTCAATTCTCTGAGGCCATCAGATGACATTCGGCGCTTCAGTTCTGCCTTGGCAGTTTTAATATTCCCTTCCAACTCCACGGGTTCTTGTTCTTTGGATTTTTTGATGAATGAGGCATACTGTATGATCCGACCCCTAAGAACTGCCTTAAGTGCCTCCCAAGCCACGCCCACAGAGGACATTGAGGACCATTTGATCTCCATATAAACATTGATTTCAGCCTTTAACATTTGTTGGAATTCAGGATTTTGCAAAAGGGATACATTAAAGCGCCAACTATATGATTTATTTTTCTCAGAATGTGGCAACACCTCTTAACTCACCAGGGCGTGATCTGAGACTAAGATGTTTCCAATTGAGCAATCAACAACAGATGAAATGAAGGACTTAGATATATAAAAATAAATCAATTCTAGAATAAATCTTATGGACTGATGAACCCCAGATGGGTTCAAAAGTCTCCAAATATCTGTAAGACCAAGATTTTTACACATCCTGTGAAGTGTCAGTGTTGCTCTAGGGGGCTTACACACTTTTGCTTCACTATGATCAAGGACTGAGTCCATCAAAAGATTAAAGTCTCCTCCCAATATTATATCATGAGGGGTGCCAATGGCTTGCAACATCCCTTCAAGATCTATAAAAAAGCCCTAATCATCAGTGTTAGGTGCGTAAATATTAGCCAAAATCAATCTTTGCCCCTGAATTTCTGCTAAAACAATAATGAATCTTCCTAATTTATCTTTAATCTGTTTGAGACATTTGAATTGTAAATGTTTACTTATCAATGTAATGATAAGTAAAGCCTGCTCTTACCTGAGCCAGCACTAAAGAAAACATGTCCACCCCATATCTTCCCAAATTTTTCAACTTCTTGTGGGGAAAGATGCGTTTCTTGAAGAAACACTATATCATATTTCTTACGTTTAAGAAAATAAATAACCTTCCTTCTTTTTATGGGGTGCCCCAACCCATTCACATTCCATGTGGAGAGAGACAATCCACTCATATTAACTTTTGACATTTTGACATATAAGAAAAAATAGATTGTGTGTAAAAATAAAATTACAAAGACCACATTCCAACATTGGTGCAACAATTAACCCCCGAACATCCCTCAGAACCAAAAAAAAAAAAAAAAAACAGAAAAGAAAAACATGCGCATTAACGCATCAACTGGCAGCGCCAACTGGCGTCCATCCCTCTAAACTCAAATGTACGCCTACGAGAGTCCCTGTGACAACTTTGCCATCGGATTGCTCAAGTCTGGTGCTTCTATACAAATTTTGTGAGACAGAATTACACAACAGAAAATAATCTATAAAACAAACTCCAGCCAATAGGTGGAATAAGCACAAGGAACGTGCAGATTCATCCACATAACTATCCCAAAGGTGTGCTCCTCCACAAAACAAGCTCCAGCTGCTAGTGGAACCAGCAAAAAAACAAACAAAAAAAACAGTTTCCTTTGGCAGTTAAACAAATGTTCAGTGAGCCGGCCCATTCGGCTGTTACATGAACATAATAAATGCCCTAATCACTCTAATGATTTGCAAGAAATACAAACTCCATCGAATAGGAACGTGCAGATTCATCCACAAACTGTCCCGAAGGAGTGTTATTCCACAAAACAAACTCCAGCCTCTAGGCAGAACCATCGTTTAGATTAGGTGTAATCTAAACGATGTGGAGAAGGCTGTTTTTTTCATGGGAAAATGGTGTCAAGGGGATCTGCCAATAACCCTTTGTCAGATCCAATGTCGAATAAAATCGAGCAGTGCCCAACCGATTGAGCAACTCATCAATGCGAGGCATTGAGTATGCGTCAAATTTAGACATCTCGTTGACTTTTCTATAATCCACACAGACCTGTCGCTCTTAGGAACTAGAACGACCAGGCTGGACCAATCGCTGTGGGATTCCTCTATTACTCCCATATCAAGCATTGCATCCAATTCTTCCTGGACAGTTTTCTTTTTGTGCTCGGGCAATCAGTAGGGACGGCTATGTACCACCACCCCCGGCTCAGTCTCGATGTGGTGCTGTATGAGGTTCGTACGACCCTGTAGAGGGGAAAACACATCTGCAAACTCCTTTTGCAACTTGGCAACCACTGCGAGTTGATACGGTGAGAGGTAGTTTCCGCAAGTGACCGGGGTGAAATGATTGTGTTTTGTATTCACCTCTGGCCCGAGCTCTGCCCTCTCTGGGACTACCGTAGCCAACGTCACAGGGACCGCCTCCCTCCACAATTTCAGGAGGTTGAGTTGATATATTTGACGTGCGCCCCCTCTAACGGTTTACTTTACCTCATAATCGAGTCCCCTGCTCGTCGTTTGACCTCAAAGGGTCCTTGCCACTTGGCGAGTAATTTGGAGCTCGATGTGGGAATACGAGTACCTTATCTCCCGGTGCAAATTCCCGCAGCCGAGTTCCCCTGTCGTACAGTTGGCTCTGTCATTCTTGAGCTTGGAGCATATTCTCCTGTGTTAGTTGCCCCAAAATGTGGAGTTTTGCTCTAAGATCAAAAACGTATTGAATTTCATTTTTACTGTTTGAAGTTCCCTCCTCCCAAGCTTCGCACATAACATAAAGCACGCCGCGCGGGTGCCGCCCATATATCAGCTCGAATGGGGAAAATCCCATGGAGGCTTGTGGGACATCTTGTACTGCAAATAACAGGGGACCGAGCCATTTGTCCCAATTTCTAGCATCCACGTGCATGAACTTACGAATCATATTTTTAAGGGTTTTATTAAATTGCTCCACCAGACCATCTGTTTGTGGATGGTAAACGCTGGTGTGGATTGATTTAATGCCCAATAATTCGTAAAGCTTGCGTAGTGTTCGTGACATAAAGGTTGTGCCCTGATCGGTGAGGATTTCTTTCGGAATCCCTACCCGGAAGATTATTTTGAAGAGTGCCTCTGCAACACTGCATGCAGATGTTGTGCAGAGGCACTGCTTCTGGATATCGCGTTGCAT
Organism: Myxocyprinus asiaticus; assembly: GCF_019703515.2. NCBI lineage: Eukaryota > Metazoa > Chordata > Actinopteri > Cypriniformes > Catostomidae > Myxocyprinus > Myxocyprinus asiaticus. The sequence goes on along the minus strand of NC_059391.1, from coordinate 838,202 downwards.
AGTCCACTAGGACCAATACAAAGCGATGTCCACATGCTGACCGCTCTAATGGCCCGATGAGGTCCATTCCAATTCTCTCGAAGGGGACCTCGATCAGCGGAAGAGGGTGCAAATGGCACTTTTGTGGTGGCCAGTGGATTCACCAGCTGGCATTCGCGGCATGCCGCACACCACCTGTGGACATCGCCGCCAATGCCTGGCCAATAAAAACGGGCTATTAGGCGGTTCAGTGTTTTTCTTACACCTAGATGACCCACCATGGGATTATAATGAGCCGCCTGGAACACCATTTCCCGACGGCTCCGCAGTATTAAGAGCTGGGTTGTATCTTCCTTTGTTTGAGCATCCTGTGTCACTCTATACAACCCCTCGTTTATAATTGCAAAATAAGGATATGAAAGGGCGACACCCTGCTGGAGTTGTTGACCATCGATCACTCTCACTTGGTCAAAGGCATGCTTGAGGGTTTCGTCTCGCAACTGCTCCAAATGGAAATCCCCTTCCCCCCTCACGTCATCCTGACGTGGAGCAGACGAAGACGGCCCTGGCTCCGCCTCCCCTGCCAGAGCATCGCACATCTCACATCTCATTGCTTTAGTGCAGGACCCATCTGCACATATTCCCTTTAATACATTTCTAAATTCAGGCCAATTAGTCCCCAAAATCAGCGGATGGGTGAAGTGGGAACTAACCATGGCCTCCACTCTATGTTTTGTTCCCTGAAATTTAATAACAAGGGTCACCACATGGTAGTTATGAATATCCCCATGCAGCTCCTCACCTCCACGGGGCAGGAACGGGCTCTTGAGAGAGAGCAGAGTGAGAGGGGAGGGGGGAACACACAGGGGGAGGGGGAATAGGGAGAGAGAGAGAAATAGAGGGCTCTTCCTCCCTCGGGTACACCACCATATGGTCCTCCGCGAGTTGGAGAGCTTCCTCCAGCGACGCCGGGCAGAGCAGGCATTTTTTTCGGCACACGTCTCGGAGCCGTTGGGAAAAGGCAAATGGGTGGTTGGATTTCCCCAGCTTCAAGGTCCAGAAGAGCTGTCGGTACTGCTCCGGACTTCGACCCAGCCACTGCAGGATGGCCTTCTTCAGGTCATCATAGGCCAAGAGGTTAGATGCTGGCAGCTGTTTGGCAGCAAGCTGGGCTTCCCCGGACAAGAGCGGGTCGCAGCTGGGGCTCTCTCCTGACCAAGAAGTCTCAGGATCGCATGCCGGTCCTCTGCTTGAGCTTCAGGATCTCAAAGAAGCGACGATCCTGGTCTTGGCGGAGCTCAAGCAGGCATTGTTGGTGGTTCTGATTTAGGCTGGCGAGGGACTGGAGGATCTCGGCCAACTGCGAGGGCTCCATGGGGCGTACCTCAATTATTCCCGGGTTTCGGCACCAGTGTAGAACAGCTTCACAACAGGCGGGAAGGAGAACACAGGGAAGCAGATTTTTCCTGGCTCAGGTAGGACTTTTAATAGGCCACTTCAGTGCTTTACAACTTCACAAACTCATCAGCTTCACAGGCACGTAGGCATTTAACACATCAGCTTTATAAACACATAGTCAATTAAACACATCAGCTTCATAAACATAACAGGTTAAACGTAACAGTTTCAGGAGCTCCGTGGCCTTCTTTGTGCCAGACTCTCTCACCCTCTCTGCTGGTGGTGTGGCTGCTTATATGCCGCTCTCCCCATGCTCACTGGAATTAGAGACAGGTGTTACACATAATCTAGCTCAGGTGCAAGCACCCTTACCACTTTCTTACCAGACGGACACTCGACCACGCCCCCACTGCCACAATATTCCAAGTCTGTTTTGGACATGGGTGGATTAGCGGAAAATTCCCTTTCAGATGATTCCAGACAATCGATTAATTTCTCAACATCTGTCACTCTTGTGACCAACTCAGAGAATTTTGTTTCCATCACCGTAATCGATTGACGTATTACAGCGAGATCCTCCAAGTCAGCAACAACCTTCGTCAGCATCACTGAGATGTTGGACAGTTGACGCTGGATTTCATCTCCCGATGTGCCATCCAAATCGAGTCCCCGGCTCGCAGTCCCATCAGAGGCCTCAGCATGAACACGTAAGTGTCTTTTAATGTCTCCAGAGTCTGAGGATTTTGACTCCTTTGCCATGTTTACCTCAAAGAGCAAATATGTAACTGGGTTTATTGAATCTCACATAACATGAAAATAATATGGGGCTCACACGTCTGCTTCTCGCATGGCATCACGTGACCAATTCACTAATCACAATACTTTGTCAATAAATTAGTTAATGCATGAATTATTTCTCTGCGATAATATAACTTGTGATAACTTTGTATGATCATATACTTGTGTTTGTGAAATTAAAAAATGCCTTTGTGTGAATTGTGTTTCGACGTTTTTTGTAATGACTCAACCATATTGTGGTATGCTTAAATTACAGTAAGAGAATAGGGCAGAGAGATTTACATACGGGTCACACTTCTGCTGTTACTTTGTCAAAACAGACTAAACACAATAAGTGTGACATTTCATTTTATCCTTTAATAAAATGATTAAATTGTATATGTTTTCCATAATATTTTTATTTCAATATTTTTCCATTTAAAGTAATAAATATATTAGCAAAACACATTTATACTATTTTCAAATAATACAGTATTTAAGTTGAAAACAGAGCAAAGGCATTTAAAATACAATGAATGAAGGCAGACTATTTTTTTTGTCCACCAGAGGGGGCCATAGGATAAGAAATCCTTTTAAGTTTAAGGCTTTCATGAGTGTATGAAGTGGCGAATTCTCTTTGGCCTTCTCTGCTGGCCTAACATGCCAAATAAATAAATATTTTTCATCCTTTCATTCTCCATCACCTTTTGCCTATGTATTTTTAATCGTTTTCCACACTTAATTAATCTACAAACAAATAAAGAAAAATGAAAAGTTTATCCAGTCAGAATTTATTCATTGATGCTTACAAGCGAAGCATGACAACTCTTTCACAAATCACATGCCCGAAGAAGCACGTGAGTCTGAGCTCCACCCCCTCAGGCCTTCAGAATTTTCACAGAATCCCTCAACAGTGCAAATGAATGGGCAACTAAAGTCAGATTGTCAGATTCATCAGGCAATCAGATTGATTTATTTGTTCTTGGTGAGTGTGATCTTTAGGACATGTCCCGATCGAGGCCTTCTAGCTGGCCTTGAGTGACGCAATCATGCTTTAAGTGACGTAATTTGAAAGCGAAGAGCACGAGATCTTGCTGACCAGTTGACTGTCATTACTGCCGCTATCGCCATTGATAAAGAGATCCTTATGGATTTAAAAACACAAGATGTTCTGCATGACCGTGTGATTGCTTTATTTATTAACCAGGAAAGGAGGACTGATTTTCACTTCAAGTAAATTGGTAAGTGCTTTTTTGCATTGTTATAGCAACATCAGGAGTTTTCTAAGTGTAAATTAGGCTGCTTGAGCATTCGTTGTCTGATCAAGTTTTGAAAAGTAGTGCTGCGTTCCATTCAACTCGGAAAGTCAGATTTGACAACTTCCTACTAGGAAAAGTGCAATGGAATAAAACATTATAATCTCTTTTGATTATCGTACACCTGAAGCACAAATGCTAGCGCTGCAGCATTGTTTATCAGCTGGGTTGATAGGAGACATCTCTAATGAGAGTCAAACCCCTGCTAAGCTAACGGGAGTGTTGCAGTTCTGAATATCGGGGAATGGAATGCATTTATGGTCGGAGATATCAAGTAGGAATATCCCTCATCCAACTTGAATGGAATGCAGCATAACCGTGTACCCTGTCGAAACGAAATTTATTGTAAGCAACATTTAAATCGCAAATATTATTAGATAGATTTTTCCAGGTATTATGGACCTCCTTAGTAGATTCATATGAAAATGTCTGTTCAGGAGACGTTCATTTCACATACAGTCAAGCTGCAGTTAAAATTAGGCTTCCTTGAGCATGGGCGTGTTTTTAAAATGTCAGTTGGTATAATTAGTTAGCTGCAACATAATGTATGATGCCCAAAGGCATAGGGTGTCTTATTCATTGTGAAACTGTGTTTTCTTAATTGCATGAATCACACTGAAGGCCTAGACTTTTAATGCAAAACCCTCCACTGAGTGTATGAATGCATATACATTTATTTGAAGAAACGTGGTACACTGACAATGTCTTCTGACTTTTATAATATTAGTTTGCAAATAAATCTGTGATTTCCAAAACGATTATAGATAATCAAATGTCACCTTAATTTTTACATATCCTAAAAATATTGAACACATATTTGTCATGTTGCCAGACATGATTAACTGTCTCCTAACATATGTCTGGAATTATATTATGGGTTTATTTTTCCATTATCCCCATTTCTGTCTCATATCATTTCCATATGGCTGTGTCCGAAAACTGTAAAATGCTGCCTTAAAACCAGCCCAAAAGTGCCCCATAGGCATACTATGGCAAGGCTCTTGCCCATGAAAACAATTGTTTCCTACTATGACAAGACAATGAATTTTGTGGGATCATATCTCCTAATCAGAATGTTGTAGAGAAAATAGGGGTGGGCTCATTTCACTTGGGCTACCAATCAGTCTTTAAGTATCATCTTGGAAATGGCGTAGCCACGCCCTAGCAACCATTAACGGCACCCTAGCAACCACCCCCATAGACTTCCATTCAAAATGGCTCAGAAGGGTATCTTCAGAACAGAATTTTGAAGACAATTGGCGTTGGATCCTTTGAGTTAGGTTAGTAATCTGCCAATAAGAATCTCTCTGGTCACTGGCTAGCCACGCCCTAGCAACCATTTAGAGAACCCTAGCAACCATCCCTATTGACTTCCATTAAAAATGGCTGAGAGGGATATCTTTGGATCAGAATGCACTACAGACATGACAGTTGGCTAGTTTCACTTGGGTGAGCAATCAGTCTTCATGTATCCACTTGAAAAACTACTTAGCCACGCCCTAGCAACCATTTAGAGTACCCTAGCAACCAGACACATTGACTTCCATTCAAAATGGCTGACTGTGATATCTTTGGATCAGAATATCCTAGAGAAATGACAGTTGGCTTGTTTTACTTGAGTGAGCAATCAGACTTCAGGTATCATCATGGAAACTACTTAGCCACGCCCTAGCAACCATTTAGAGCACCCTAGCAACCAAATCCCTTTGACTTCCATTCAAAATAGGCTGTTGTACTTTTTGTCCTCCGGAGGGAGCCACACGACAAGAAATGTCTTCAAAGAGTATTAACCGTTAATATTGAAATATTTTGCCATTCAGCCACTCCTTGTAAATAAGACAAATAAATTATTTACAGCTTTTTTATTCTTAATTTTTCCTTTAGAAGAATAGATTCTTTTTGTCAGTTGCTTTGGAAAAAAGCATCTGCTTAATGAATAAAGGTAATAACAGGGTTCGCACAAGGTCCTTAAAGTGCTTAAAGTGCTTGAATTTAGCTTTTCGAAATTTAAGGTCTGGAAAACCTGGAAAATCAAACCTTAGTAATGGTCATGGTTTAAATAACTATCATGCCTGGTCACATTGACACTTTATTATGGTTGGCTCTTGCTGACATGAGCAATGTACATAGAGCTCATTGTAAGTTACGCAAAAAGACTTCGGGCTGTCAAGTACGGAGAAGGCCACTGAAGAGCCACATGAAGGGGGTGACACATTTGGCAGCAGTTTCTCAAGTTGGATCGTCTTTAATTCGTGACTTCGTGGGAGCTCCATCACTTGCGAGAGATCAGGAAAGAATATGGAGCAGTTAAGTTAATACTGTGGGTGCAGTAGTAGTGTGACACGTCTATACTCTTAAAGTTGTGCAGCTTTTTCAACAAGTAGTGGAGTACCTTCAGTGTCAAATAACTACATCACGTTTATTTGATGTACGAGTAGTCTCAGAGAGTGATTTGTTCATTATTTTGTAGCTGCACGTGCGTAAAATCCGTGCTTGTGTGTCTTTCATTTTAAAAACATTTGGGGAAAAAAAACATGCACTTCCATTTAGCTATTTAGATTAATACATGAATGTTTGTATTATATGTATGCATTCATATCATGTTCACATGGATTGTTATTAAAAGTATTTGTAATCTGTTCAAGTGCTCTTGTATTTTGCAAGAATTTATTCATGTTCCTATGGATTATTAATACTCTTTTGTATTTTGCACTAATTCCATGTTGATATGAGGGAGGTAGATATAGCCAGGGAACTAATGGCGATCAGGTGCTGCCCGTTGGCAGCAAGCTGGCATGATCAGAATCAGAATCAATATCAGAATGAGCTTTATTGCCAAGTATGCTTTCACATACAAGGAATTTGTCTTGGTGACAGGAGCTTCCAGTGTACAACAATACAAAAACAGCAGCAAGACATAGATAATAATAAAAAATAAAAAATAAAACTAATTATACACATACATACATACACACATCCACATGGATAGTGCAAATCTAATACAATCTGTTATGTACAGTGTAAAATACGAATCTGTTATGTACAGTGCAAATTTTTTTTTTTCAGAGGAATGAAATTGCAGAAGAGGTTGGATGTGTTGGATAAATATAAGAAAGTCTAAACTGTGTATTGCACAGAGTTATTGCTCAATGGGGCAATTTAACTGTTCATGAGATTGATAGCCTGAGGGAAAAAACTGTTCCTGTGCCTGATGGTTCTGGTGCTCAGAGCTCTGAAGCGTTGGCCAGAAAGTCTGAAGTCATTAAGTCCTGTGATTTTTGGTTTCTTTGGGATGGGGATGATAGTGGAACGTTTGAAGCAGCATGGGACTTCACACTGCTCCAGTGATCTATTGAAGATCTGTGTGAAGATGGGGGCCAGCTGGTTAGCACAGGATCTAAGACATACAGGTGAAACGCCATCTGGGCCCTGTGCTTTCCTTATCCTTTGTTGTCGAAAGATGCGGCTCACATCATCTTCACAGATCTTAAGTGCAGGTTGAGTAGCAGGAGGGGGGTTGCAGGAGGTGTTGGTGTTTGTGTGAAGTGAAGGTCAGAGTGGGTGTGGGGTGTGAGATTGGGCCTTTCAATTCTGCAGTAGAACACATTCAGTTCGTCAGCCAGTTGTTGGTCCACCACAGGGTTGGGGGCAGGAGTCCTTTAATTTGTAAGTTGTTTCATGCCACTCCACACTGATGCAGGGTCGTTAGTTGTTTTTCAGCTTCTCAGAGTATCTTCTTTTAGCCACTCTGATTCCCTTATTCAGTGTGTTCCTGGCCTGATTGTACAAGACTTTATCCCCAACTCTGTAAGCATCCTCTTTGGCCTGACGAAGCTGCCTGAGTTCCACTGTAAACCATGGTTTGTCATTGTTAAATGTTAAATAAGTCCTAGGAGGAATGCACATATCCTTACAAAAACTGATATATGATGTAACAGTATCTGTGAGCTCGTCCAGATTGGTGTCTGCACCCTCAAAAACACTCCAATCAGTGCAGTCAAAGCAGGCTTGTAGTTCCAGCTTTGCTTCGTTGGTCCATCTCTTTATAGTCCTTAATACAGGCTTAGCAGATTTTAATTTCTGTCTGTAGGTTGGAAGAAGATGAACCAGACAGTGATCAGATAGTCCCAAAGCTGCTCTAGGGACAGAGCGATATGCATCTTTTATTGTTGTGTAGCAGTGATCCAGTATATTTCTGTCTCTGGTTGGGCATGCAATGTGCTGTTTGTATTTGGGCAGTGCATGTGTGAGGTTTGCTTTGTTAAAATCCCCAAGAATAATAATAACTGAGTCCAGGTATTGTTGTTCTGTGTCTGTGATTTGATCAGCCAGCTGTTGCAGCGCAGCATTCAAACACGCGTTTGGTGTGATATACACACTCACCAGAATAAACGAGGAAAACTCCCGCGGCGAGTAGAAAGGCTTACAGTTAATAAAAAAGCGCTTCCAAATTAGGACAGCACATCCTCTTTAACGTTGTTACATCTGTACATCAACTTTCATTTATGTAAAAGCGTGTTCCACCGCCTCTCGTTTTCCCCGTTAACTCCGCGATGCGATCCGCTCTGAACAGCTGAAAGCCCGGCAGATGTAACGCGCTGTCTGGAATGGCTTCACTCAGCCAGGGAAAGAGCGGAGATTCACTAGATGAACGCTCGGCAGCGCTGTTCGAAAGCCCCGCCGACGGAGTTTGACCAGCGCGCCTGCTCGTCTCCCTCGCCTGCGTCTCATAGCGCATTTAAACAACACAGCCACGCCTCCGACTAAAATGTCAAACAAAACGTCCGAATATTCAAAATCCGGGAAAAGATTGACTGGTGTATGCTGTCGAATGTTCAGCAGTTCGTGTCTGGTAAAACTGACTGAAAAAAGATTACTAAACACAGGACAAACAAACAAAAATAACGAAACAATAGAAGCACTCCACACCGAGGCGGCCATCCATGGCGCCATCATGATGTATATCATGATGGCTGAGCCCAGTGTTACTATGGAAACAATCACGGCTTCCATGGCAACGCAGATTATGTGAGTCAGCAACACATGAACTCAACAGAGAACCTGATGACAAACAAAAATAAACCAGCAGACTCACCAAGACCATGACAACAGATTCCTCACATCTCATTTCTACATCCCATAATGATCATCATAGAAAGTACTTAGAAGCCTTTATTCTGTCACACATTATACATTTGCATATATACAGTGAAATTCTTTTCAGAGTGCAGGGGCAGCCATGATACAGTGCCCCTGGAGCAGATATGGTCAAGAGCCTTGCTTAAGAGCCCAACAGTGGCATCTTGGCAATGCTGGGGCTTGAACCCCCAACCTTCTGGTCAGTAACCCAGAGCCTTAACTGCTGAGCCACCACTGCCCCCTAGCAACCATTTAGAGCAACCTATCAAGCAAACCCCATTGACTTCCATTCAAGCTGGCTGAGAGTGATATCTTTGGATTAGAATGTCCTAGAGAAATGACAGTTGGCTTGTTTTACTTGGGTGAGCGTTCAGACTTCAGGTATCATCATGGAAACTACTTATCCAAGCCCAAAGGGCTGAAACCCTATTGTAATTGTAAGGATTTTTTTTATTATTATTATTCTGTCCTAAAACTGATCATGCAGAGAAAACTGTAAGTCATAGAGAGCTGAAACTTTGAGGGAAGGTAGTCCCCAGAGTACTACAGCGTATCAAAGTTTTGGCCCAATCGGCCTCAAGGTGCTCAAGGTGGCGCTATAGTGATCATGTTTATGCTTTGGCCCATAACTCCTAAACCTTTTGTCGCACACTCAGGTGTGTTATATTATTGGATTCCTGGCTCAAGACGAACAAAATGCATATCTCCAATTTCAGTTCCATCATGAAACATTTTGCGCCAATTTGCATAATTTGAAAAACCTACTTTTTCAAACTTCTCCTAGGCCATATGTCCGATTTGCATGAAAATTGGGGTGTATCTACCATGAACCCTTCTGACAAAAAGTAATCAAAGGAATTTTGATTCGATGAAACGTTGCGAAGATATAAGCCAACAAATTAGTCGGGCATCGTCCATTTTGTACGTATTGACCAATATCTACCAAATGAAAAGGCCAAATGTTATGGAACTTGATACACATATACAACAGCACATTTTGAGTCTGCATGCAAAATCACAAAAAAAGTCGCCTATAGGGGGAGCTACAACTAAAAAATGCTCATAACTCCACAACCGTATGATCAATGAAGTTGAAAATTGGTATGCATCTTGTAGGGGCCAAAGGCTAACATATCTTACAATATCAGTCAGACAAATAAAAAAACATGGCCGCCAATAGCCAATCAAATTTCAGCAGTTAATAACATAAAATCTGAATGGCCGACTGTTACGAAACTTGAGATATTTGTAGACAGTCTCAGAATGAGGTTGTGTACCAAGATTTATGAAAATCGGCCACAAGGTGGCGCTATAACAAGGACATTTACTTTTTCACCAATAACTCCGCAACCGAGTTGAATAATCTCAAAATTCTTTTTTCCTCTAAATCCTTGCACCATGACCTACAAAATGTTTATCTTCATTTTATTGCATTTTATAAAATGTTTTCGCTATTCTAATTTTCTAAAAAAAGCCATTTTTTTTAACTCCTCCTAGGCCGTATGTCCGATTCACATGAAAATTGGGGTGTGTTTACTATGAACCCTCCTGACAAAAAGTAATCAAAGGAATTTTGATTCGTTGAAGCGTTGCAAAGATATAAGCCAGCGAATTGGTCAGGTGTCGTCCATTTTGTACGTATTGACCAATATCTACCAAACGAAAAGGCCAAATGTTACGAAACTTTTTACAAAACAGTTTGAGTCTGCATGCAAAATCACAAAAAATTTACCTATAGGGGGTGCTACAAATAAAGAATGCTCATAACTCCGCATCTGTATTATCAATGAAGTTGAAAATTGGTGTGCTTCTTGTAGGGACCAAATGCTAACATATTCTACAATATGACTCAAGCAAATAAAAAAACATGGCCGCCAGCAGCCAATCAAATTTCAGCCAAGTGGCTGTATAAATGGTGTGTAAATTATTGTATATTATCCAATGTTACCTGCTATTGTGAACTACACCTAGGACTCCCTAGGTCAATAATTATCAAAGAAAAGTTGAACTTTAGTTATTTATTTAGTTATTTAGGGGTTACATTTATCATGTGGGTTTGACCAAGTGTATCCAAAAGCCTATAATTCCTAAAATAAATATTCAAATTTCTAAAACCTTTTTGGAGATTGAGTGCTTTGTGGCTTTATAACAGTTAAAAAGTTAAAAAAAAAAGATCGTTGAACACAAGACATCAGATTCATATTTAACACCAGTTTGCAAATTCAGCAACTTACAAAGTACATATACATATAAAAATACATACCTTTTTTGCATACTTTGAAAGTTCTTAAAAGGCTTGAACCCTGACAACTGTTGCTTGCAGCTATATTTTTATTATTATTATTATATATTTTTTCTTCCCTAAAAGTGTCTAGGCGTCAGAGACCATAAGTCGTAGAGATTCCAAACTTGGCAGGATGGTTCCACTACTCAGGTGTAAAGACACACATCCATCAGACAGTAGGTGGCGCTATTGCGAACAAAACAAACAAAAATCACATTTTGGGCCATAAATCTTGGGCCGTAAGGGCTAGAAGCAAAATTATTTTTTCCTCTGATTCCTTGTGTCATGCCGAAGTGTTTTATCACTGACAGAATTTTACTCCACCCCTCTGTTTTCCTGCTATTTTGGATTGTTTGAAAAAAATTCAAAACAAACTCATCCTAGGCCGTTTGCCCGATCGGAACCAAACCAGTGCAGAATGATTCAGTCCCAATATGAAAAGTTATCAAAGAATTGTGAAATTCTGATTTATCGTCAAATGGTACACCAAAACGTTCATAGTAGCGTGTCCATTTTACTAAAATGGTTATAACTTTTCAACAGATTGAGGTATTATCACCAAATTTGGTAAATGTATGTATGGGCTCATGCTGAGGTCAGACAAAAATATTGCAAACCTTTGCCTCTTGGTGGTGCTATAATAATTAAAAAATAGAAATGGCTCTTACTATGGAACTGTTGGTCCGATCAGCTTGAAATTTTGCATGCACTGTCTCTGTCCAAGGTGCCATCAAGATCTAAGAGGACAGTTGCATGTCTTTAAAAGCATGGCCGCCATCGACCAATTAGCTTTCAGCAGCTTTTATATAGGGTTAAATAAGGCCGATCGAAACTAAACTTGGTATGCCTATTTGTCTCTTGGCCCAAGAGGTCTGAGCAAAATTTGACAAAAATTGGCCACCTGGAGGCACTATTGCATTTTACATGCATGTAAATTGTTGTACATACCACTGTGTTTATAAAAGAAATATGTTATTCAGACCATGCTGTAAAACTCCTCATTCTAAACAACTTTGTCTTTAGCACCATTGGTTTGAAACAAAACGTTCAATAAATACTTGAGATTATTTTAAAAGATTACTTTTTCGAACTAGCCATAGGCCATTTGCCTGATTGGAACCAAACAAGCACAGAAACATTCTCTGGAGTCCCAAAATGAAATGTTATCAAAGGAATTGTAAAACTGTAATTTATCGTCAAACAGTATGCCAAAACGTTCATATTGGGTGTGGCCACTTTTGCTAAAATGGTTATAACTCTTGAACAAATTAAGTTATTATCACCAAATTTGGTACACTTATGTATGAGGTCGTTCTGAGGACACACACAAATATTGCGCACCTCTACCTCTTGGTGGTGCTATAATGGTTAAAAACAAAATGGCTCTAACTATGGAACCGTTGGTCCGATCGACTTGAAATTTTGCATGTAGTTTATTTGTCCAAGGTGTCATCAAGTTAATTCTGATTATTCTGATTATTTTGGTTATTTCTTCACATGTGCTTGGACACCGATGATTGCCGCTTGCAGCTATATTTATTATTATTTATTATTCTTTACTTTTACTGCCATAAAAGTGTCTGGGCGTCAGAGACCGCAAGTCACAGAGACACCAAACTTGGTGGGATGGTCAGAAATCCCCCCCACTACTCAGGCACCCACACACACACATACGTCGGACACTAGGTGGTGCTATAATAAGCACCTTTGCATTTGTGGTCATAACTCTGGGGCTGTAACGGAAAAGTTGGGAGCAGTAAGCATCACACTGGTAGACAAGGGAGAGAAACAAACTTTACAGTAAGTAACATGAATCACCAGTGGATGCGGAGGATGAATGGGACACGCCGAGATGACGTGTCCCTTACCACCATAGTACAGGCACAACTGCTGGGTCAACTGATGCTGGCACTCTGCCGATGATAGCCGGGAAGCATCCATCTGCTAGTATCCCTGCCTGTTTCTTAAGATTGGATTGAGGGTGATTGTACAGGAACGGGCGGAGACTGCAAGGCGGGTAGATCATTGAGGCAGGGCTTCATTCGGTTGGCGACTCGGATGGAAAGTTGGATGAAGTGCTTGAGCCCCATGGTGTCCTCAAATGAAGAGAGATGCAGCCGCAGCGTTGGGTCAAGCCCCTGATGGTAAGTGGTGAGTAGAGCAGTCCCATTCCATCCACTGGAGGCTGCTAGGGTGCGGAACTTGAGAGCGTAATCTTGGACGGAGGCTTTACCTTGATGAAGATTATAGAGTTGTTCACCAGCAGAAGTATCACCTGCAGGGTGTCCAAAAACCTCTCTGAAGTGTCGAGTGAAGCTCTCAAAAGTTTGAGTAACGGGACTCTTTTGCTCCCAAAGTGGTTGGGCCCACTGCAGTGCACGTCCAGAGAGCAAGTTGATGATATACGCCACCTTAGACCGCTCTGTGGGGAATAGATGCGGCTGCATCTCTAGGGCGAGCAAACATTGAAGCAAAAAGCCGCCGCAGTTCTCCGCCAATCCAGAGTATGGTGCTGGATTGACCAAGAGACTGGCAGAATAGACTGGTGAAGAAACTGCGGAAGTGTTGTTCAAGATCAGCAGGGCAGTGGGGTTAGATGAGGTGGTTGGTGCTTGACGGAGTGTATCAACCAGCTCCTGGATGGGATCCGGACCTGCTGGGTTCATGATTCTTGAAGGTCTGGTATCCTGTAACAGTAACCCAGACTCGAAGATGGTGGTGAACCCAAAAGCAGGTATTTATTTGAATAAACACAAACAAAGACAGCAAATGGCAGGTGAGTGGTGAATGAGCAGATTGGTTCAGGAACAGACAACAGTACTTGATGGAGGTTATTGTATTTGCAGGTAGAAGTATTACTTGGGTTGGAGGATAACACCAAGGGAAGGAGATGCAGGAGAGGAGATTTGGAACAAACTTCGGAATAGCGCTGGAGAGGAATTGTCGAGGGAGCATGCTGGAATGGCATCTGAAGAGTCAGGTAAGGAAAAGGTAAGTGAAGACTCACTTGACTCACCTGACACTCCATAGACTATTTATTTTGTGAAATTTGATAATTTTCCACGGCACACCTGACAGTCTTTCACGGTACACTAGTGTGCCGTGGCACAGTGGTGGGAAACACTGTCTCACATCATCATTGTCCTTGTCTTGTTTCTGTTTGCTCTACCTGCTTATGTTACAACTGTATAATCGATGAGATTAGTAAAATCTTAAATGCCACCACCTTTATTTAACATAGTTGATGCATTTACCCAGCATGACATTATAACTGTTTCATTCTGTGTAATTTCTGCTGCCATAGTTAACTCCTTTGAAAGGATTATATCACAGCAATAAACTAAAATGAATAAAAATTCTGCAATCTTTTAATCATTCATTAAGCATTTACATTTTTTTTAAACAAACTGAGTTTTCAGAATATACAATAAATTAATAAATAATTCAGAAAAGCACCATTAAACAATCAGATGAGCAATCCATTTTAGTTGTGCGTTATAATCCATGTCTTCAGGTAGCTCTGTTTGAGGAATAGACCCAAATTCAAGCGTTTTATTAAACAATTTCCATCTTCATTAGCTGTAGAGCCCATTTCAACTGCCATCCCACACTGATTTAAAAAAAATAAAAAATAAAAAATGGCGCCTCAAGAAATGTTACAACACAGGTTTTACAGCAGTGATGTTGAATGCTCATTGGCTGTCACGTGTCTCATGTCCCATTATAACCTGCCATGTTTTGATTTGAATGAAATATGACAGCACCTACACAGAGTGTGTCAGTGTAACGAGGCTGGTGAGGATGGAGGAGGATGGAGGATCTAAGTGCAGCTTTTAATGGAAACAAAAGATGAACAAAGTAACTCAGAATAAAAATGAAAACAAAACACAGGGAACCAGGTACAGATCATGACAGACAAAGGAAACAGGGAAAACAAGGGCTTAAATACACAGGGGCAAACAAGGGAATGAGGAACACCTGTGAAAACAATCAGGGGAAAACCAATCATAAAATGAAACTACAAAAGGACTACAAACTAACAGGAAACAGGAACATGGGAACTAAACAAGAATTTCAACATAAGTCACTGCAAAAAAACGGGGAGTATGTGACAGAGCCCCTCTTTTAAGGAGCGGATTCCAGACGCTCAAAAAAACAAAATTGTCCATGGGGTGTGGGGGAAAACAAGTAGTTCAGGGGGGCACAAGGGGTAAACAGGCAGTTCAAGGGGGCACAAGGGGAGCAGAGGAACAAAGCAAAGTCTGGTAGGCTTGAAACCAAGGCGGAGCCGGAGGGATGGAGAGCCAGGGCGACACTGCAGGCTCGTAGGACCAAGTAGACCAGAGCAGATCAGGCGGGTGGCCAGGATGAATGGGAAACGACCTCCGTGGTCGCAAACATGGGCAGAGACTCGGAAACGACCTCCGTGGTCGTAAATATGGGCAGCGACTCGGAAACTACCTCCATGGTTGTGTACATGGGATGAGACTTGGGAACAACCTCTGTAGTTGTGGGCATGGGCAGAGACTTGGAAATGACCTCCGTGGTCGTGTACATGGGAAGAGACTTGGGAATGACCTCTGTGGTCGTGGGCATGAGCAGAGACTCGGGAATGACCTCTGTAGTCATGGGTATGGGCACACAAGGGTATTGTGGACCTTTGAAATAAAGCGTTACCTTTTATTATAAAAAAAAAAAAAAAGAAAACATGGATTTCTGTGGCCTTTCCCTCAGTATTTGTGCCAACCTCTCTCATCATTTGCATTATCCACGAACTGAAACATTTTATATTGAATTACATACTGTATAGTCAAATCAGTTACACAACATTTTATCCAGCTTGAACATTTTTAAAAGAACTCCAAACAATTATTTAAAAAAAAAACACATACGCAACACATATAATACTCAATGACTATTATGATAAAAACTTGAAACTAACCCCAACCCACACCCTAAACCTAACCCTATCAGAAAACTTTTTGCATTATTAGAATTTTGAAAATCATTATTTAAAGCTGCACTACGTTACTTTGTGCTCTCAAGCGACATCTGTGGTTGAAACATAAAATTGCAATCAATTTGCGGAAGAATACATTATGTCAGTCGTGTTCTGGCACTGCTCTCTGGTGGATGAATCACCCAATTTGAACTTAACTGGACATCGTCTGTGTGTGATCATGACTGGAGCTGGAGTCATAACGTGCTATTTTCATGTTGATATTATGTTATACACCTTTATCACAAATAACAAACATGTGGATACTAGCACATACACACATACACCTCTAAATTCCTTAAATGTAGGGTTACATGTCTTAAATTCAGTTATTTAGCTTTTTGTCTAGCTTAACTACATCACAGATGAGATGCAGGCATTAGATTATTGGTGAAAGGAATTCAGAGCTGAAGAGAAGTCTAAAACAGACATCAAACATGGCCCCTGTTTCTATGGAGAACCAAAACAAACTTTAGAGGCTGCAACATCTGTTTATCCCATAAGCCCTCTGGCTGTGCTCTATTTGTGTGCTCAAAATCATTTGCAGGATTTTACTGTTATTCCTTAAGTCTCTGTTATGAATGTGGAGTGTACTCTCTCTCTTTGTGTGTGTGTGTGTGTGTATGTGTGTGTGTGTGTTTGTTCTATATACGGAAGACGGAAATCTTGACTGATTCTCCTGCTCTGTGGGCTTTTCCTCACTGTAGCATTCCATGTCTGTGTTTTCCATTATCTCACAGACATTTCCTCCAACACTTTCCTCTACAGCAGGCCAGTGATTCAGAAGTGTTATAGTCCAACCCTTTTTAAAGGCGAAGCACTTGAGCAAATAAAAAAAGGAAATATCCAGTGGCTGTTCTATTATGTGTGCAACATATATTTTATACATTATATCATCAGTGGCTGTTCAGTTATCAGTTCTGCTCAAATCTCTACCATCTCTCTCTTGATTGATTCTAAAGTAGTTACCCGTTTTAATCTAGGACATTTTATACACTTTATTATTCTTTGCTGACACAAAATAAATACAACAGCATATGGATTAATGACAAGGATTTTCAAGATTATCACACACACACACACACACACACACACACATATATATATATATATATGTACATATACATACAGTGTATAGGCCTACTACAGTATAGATATTGTAGCGGGAGTGAGGTTAGAGCAGCAGCGTCGCTAGACCTCTTTTACTGGGCCACGAGCCCCAGTAAAGTTCTGCTGTGCCCCAGTAAAATATTCACAATAAATCATGAGTGTTTCCTTTCAAATCAAGAGACTATTGTGATGCCTGTTAAAGTTAACTTTTTTCCTCATCAACAATCTATCCAATCAACTATACCCTCGACCCTCCTCTTGTTCTTGTCAAGCAAGTGAGAAACTTGATTGTTTTTCTGAACAGTTCAGAAGTGCATGCTGCATATTTGTCCTCTCTCCCTCTGTTCCAGAGCAGCTGCTTCGTGTTTACAATGTTGCCAGGGTCGTGCTTTCACGCCAAACTGGTTTTGAAATTTGAAAACATAAAAATTATAGAAGTGCGGGTTGTGGTTTTTGGGAAATTTTAAACATGGACTGTGGTCGCCAAAAGGTTTGATGGTAGACAATAGTGCAAATACAATGACTTATTTATGTATAATATTTCCGGAATTTAATATATGGCAATTGCACCTGTATGCCCTTGTCTTAAAAATAAGCGTGCTGTCAGCTGTGCACCAGAATCAACACAGCGGCAAAATTTTCACCCAAATATTACATTCGAGCTCATGATACATCGTTTCCATTTATGCAGCCGTAGATATGGCTTCTGTGTCAAACTTTGCTGAGTAAAGACTGACGGCTTTCGATAAGCATTAGATGAATCACGTCCACATTGGAGGATATATTTAACATCAATATTGTCGCCATAAACAACAATAATACAGTCTGAATTGGTAAATACAGTATGGGAGAAAATACTGCAAAGTAAAAAATGTGTGGGCTGTGTGCCCCAGTGGTGATAAAAGTCTGGAAATGCCCCTGGCTGGTGCTCGGGTGATTTCCGTGAGGAGAGAGAGACTTTAAAAAAAAATGACTTTAATATATATATATATATATATATATATATATATATATATATATATATTAAAGTCATTTTAATTTATATAGCGCTTTTCCCAACACAGATCGTTTCAAAGCTGTTTTACATAAAATTATCTTGAAATTTTATGATTAAATTATATTGAATATAACTATATATATTATATTAATTATATAATTATATAATTTTTTTGTAAGAAAAAAATAAAAAAGAATATAATTTGTCCTTTGGCCCCCAGTGAGCAAGACAAAGGAGACTGTGGTAAGGAACACAAAACTCCATAAGAGTTAATGGAGAAAAATAACCTTGGGAGAAACCAGGCTCACTGTGGGGGCCAGTTCCCCTCTGGCTAAACAGCATGAATATAATGCCAATATTAATGATTTGTGTGCAGCGCAAGTCATGGTTTGAAATGAGTAAACTAAGTAAGTGTTAAGGGCCAGTGTTTAAACAAAGATTTTGTATGAACTGTAAGATTAATGACTAATGTCTTTGAAGTTCATCCTGGATTAACTGCAGAAGTTCACATAGATGCATTGAACTTTCCCACATAGCAGACGGATTTGGCCCGAATGTGGCCTCAAGCTGGCAATGATGGCCTCATGTCGGCAATGGCATGCGTCCTGTCAGCCAAAGATGGGCCATGTCTGGCAATGGTGGCTCTGCATATGTGACAGCAAACAACATGAGGGCCGATTGTTGGTGGGAGGTGTGTGGCCCAGATCAGGCGTATGAATCATGGGCCACATTTGAAAAGTTACATTGATTTTATATATATTTTTTAAATGTCACATTTATTTATTAGAGTGAAATAACTTTAGATAATGCCGATTTGTCTGTTATTAACTTGAGACGCCAGACAAAAATTGCTATGTGGGTTGTTAGTTTGGCTGATGAAGGCTTTTGTTGGCAGTCAATTGTTAGTCTATGTATTCCATTTCAAGAGGGTAGTCCATCAATAGACAAAGGTGATGCAGGCAGAGATCAATGAGGTGCATCACATTTCAACCGGCAGGTCATTTCGGTGAGGTTCGGTGGGGTCCATTGTTCAGGCAGTGGCATATGAAGTGTCCAATGTCTTACAGTTGGAGTTGGCATCAGTGAAGTCCACTCTGAAGTACTTCGTAAAAGATTGAAGTGATGTCTGGCTAGTTCTGGCTGTAGTTTGTTGTCATCACTCAGCGACACGTAGCAGTGGAGTCCGACACCAAGCAGGAACGGAGCTGGATCTGGCCGGCTCTGGTAACCTCAGGATATGAATCCCGAGGTTGAGACAGGGAAACAAACAGAAAAATATTAGCGTAGATGCCATTCAATTTATTGCAGAGTTATAGATTATGAGAAATGTTTCTGGTTCTGGCAGACCTAACTAAAGCAGCCTAATTGTGAGTTGATGGATAAACTACGTGTATGCCTGGCTAAATTTATGAGTCTTTAGTCTAGACTTAAACTGAGTAAGTGTGTCTGCATCCCAAACAGTGTTAGGGAAACTATTCCATAGTTTTGGAGCCAAATAGGAAAAGGAACTATCTCCTTTTGTGGATTTTAATATTCTAGGAACTGTTAACAGGCCAGAATTTTGTTATCATAATGAACGTGATGGTAGAAGTAAGTACTGTGGAGCTAGACCATTCAAAGCTGTGTATGTAGTTAACAGAATTTTAAAATTAATACAAAATTTAACAGGTAGCCAATGTAACGATGATAAAATGGGGCTAATATGATCATATTTCTTGGTTCTAGTCGGCACTTTGGCAGCAGCGTTTTGAACCAATTGAAGTTTATTTATTGAACTTGCAGTACATCCTCCCAGTAATGCATTACAATAATCTACTCTTGAGTTCATGAACGCATGAATTAGTTTTTTGGCATCAGCAACAGAGTGCATGTGTCGTAACACGGCAGTATTTCTGAGGTGGAAGAATGCTGTTCTACAAACACTGGAAATTTGATTTTCAAAGGACAGATTGGTATCAAATATAACATCTAAGTTCTTCGCTGTAGAAGATGATGAAACAGTACATCCACTGAGAGTCAAATTATATTTTAGCTGCATATGTTTAGAGGTTTTTGGTCCAACAAATAGTACCTGTTTTTTCGGATTTGAGTATCATACGGGTATAAAAGGAGCTGGTATGCAACCACTCGTCGAGACAAGGTCCCAGCCATTTCAGTGGGTAGTCCAGCATTGTGGCGGGAGGGACACAACGTCTCGTTCCCTCCATCAGGGAACGGAGGTTACGCAAGTAACCAGGACATTCCCTATCTGTCACTCACTCGACGTTGTGTCGATGTAGTGACACTAGGGGTCCCTATACGAAACGCCATAACTGGCTGAACTGTGTTACATGAACTGGCAGTGTGTGACGGGCAGACCACTGTGTGCCTCGTAGCCAGCACACCAGGCTGACACGTAACCTCTCCCAACGCTGTTATGAGTGTCGAATGGCCCTTCGGGGACAAGTCGACTGCCCAAAAGATAGAGACAGGCTAGCCCAGTCGTGGCCTCTTATCCTCTCTTTTTTCGCTCCCCAAAAAAGAGTGAAATTTGTTAACCGACTGGGGCCACCAGGTCTACGTCGGGGGGTGTCAATCCCAAGGGGGGTTGGGGGGGTATTTTGAGTGGAAATACGTCACATGGTCTTGCCGAGCTTTGTCGGAAGTATGTCATGTGGAGAAGTCCCATGGTAGGTCCTACCCTACGGGTGAGGAGTTTCTACAAACATGGTGACTGGGGCAGAGGGGCCTCTGCCCAAGGAAGATGCAGTTTACCACCAGGGAAATGAATTAGCGGAAGATATATGTCGCATGGGGTTACCTATGGGGAACCAACACATGCACAGCACCTACCCCAGTACAGGGCTTAGTTAGCACATGTACTGAGCCGGCAGCGAGTTTCTCCGCAAACTTGTCTGCCACAGGGCTCGGAGGAAGTCATCCAGGGAACACAGTTTGTGAACACTTCTGGGAGTCAACAGTGCACGTCTTCAGCTCAGGGGAGGTGAAAGGCGCTATGCGCAAGCGATACACCCGGCCAGCTGTCCCGGACTTACCTGCTTGTGCCTGCCACTACATGGGACGAAACCGGTTCCACCTGGAGATTGTAGAACCTCTCAAAAGTGTTGGGTGTTGCCCAGCCCGCTGCTCTGCAAATGTCTGTTATAGAGGTGCCACTGATCAAGACCCAGGAGGCTGCCACACTCCTGGTTGAATGGGCTCGTAGCCCTGCCGGGGGCGGCACATCCTGAGCGTGATATGCCATTGCTATGGTGTCAATGAGCCAGTGGGCGTTCCTCTGCTTGGAGACAGCGCTTCCTTTCCGCTGTCCACCAAAGCAGACAAAGAGCTGCTCAGAGACTCTAAAGCTCTGCGTGTGATCCAAATCCAAAAAAGTATACACCGGACACAACATCATCAGGGCTGGGTCTGCCTCCTCCTGGGGCAGCACTTGCAGGTTCACCACCCGATCCCTAAAAGGGGTCGTGGGAACCTTGGGCACATAGCCCGGTCGGGGTCTCAGGATCATGTGAGAGTAGCCCGGACTGAACTCCAGGCACATTTCGCTGACAGAGAACGCTTGCAAGTCTTATACCCTCTTGATGGAAGTGAGCGCAGTCAGGAGGGCAGTCTTCAAAGAGAGTGCCTTAAGCTCAGCTGACTGCAGGGGCTCAAAGGGGGCTCCCTGTAGACCATGAAGAACTACAGAGAGGTTCCATGAGGGAATGAGGCGCAGTCTGAAGGGATTCAACCTCCTAGCGCCTCTCAGGAACCTGATGATCAGGTTGTGCTTCCCTAAGGACTTACTGTCCACTGTGTCATGGTGTGCCGCTATAGCGGCTATATACACCTTCAAGGTGGAGGGGGACAGCCGCCCTTCCAACCTCTCCTGCAGGAAGGAAAGCACTGATCTGACTGCACATCTCTGCGGGTCTTCGCGTCGGGAAGAACACCACTTAGCGAACAGATGCCACTTCAAGGCATACAGGCGCCTCATAGAGGGGGCCCTAGCCTGAGTGATCATGTCTACCACCGTGGGTGGTAGGCCACTTAAGTCTTCTGCATCCTGTTCAGGGGCCAGACATGGAGATTCCAGAGGTCTGGTCACGGGTGCCAGATGGTGCCCCGCCCCTGAGAAAGAAGGTCCTTCTTCAGGGGAATTCGCCAGGGGGGTTGTCGCGAGGAGCGTGAGGTCCGAGAACCACATCTGGGTGGGCCAGTAGGGTGCTACCAGGACGACATGCTCCTTGTCCTCCCTGACCTTGCACAGAGTCTGTGCAAGTAGGCTCACTGGGGGAAATGCATATTTGCGTAGTCCAGGGGGCCAGCTGTGTGCCAGCACATCTATACCGAGAGGTGCCTCGGTCAGGGCGTACCAGAGCGGGCAGTGGGAGGATTCTTGGGAAGCAAACAGGTCTACCTGTGCCTGCCCGAATCGACTTCAAATCAGCTGGACCACCTGAGGGTGGAGTTTCCGCTCTCCCCTGAGGGTAACCTGTCGTGACAGCGCGTCCGCTGCAGTTTTGAGGTTGCCCGGGATGTGAGTGGCTCGCAGCGACTTGAGGTGCTGCTGACTCCAGAGGAGGAGACGGCGGGCGAGTTGTGACATACAATGGGAGCGTAAAGCGCCTTGACGGTTGATGTATGCCACCATTGCGGTGTTGTCTGTCCGAACTAACACATGCTTGCCCTGGATCAACGGCCAAAACCTCCGCAGGGTGAGCAGAATTGCCAACAACTTGAGGCAGTTGATGTGCCAACGCAGCTGCGGGCCCATCCAGGAGCCGGCGGCTGCGTGCCCATTGCATACAGTGCCCCAGCCCGTTTTGGAGCCGTCTGTCGTAACCATGAGGCACCTGGAGACCTGCTCTAGGGGAACGCCTGCCCGTAGAAATTTGAGGTCAGTCCAAGGGCTGAAGAGGCGGTGACAGACCGGCGTGATGGCCACGCGATGTGTCCCGTGGTGCCATGCCCATCTTGGGACTCGAGTCTGGAGCCAGTGCTGAAGCGGTCTCATATGAATCAACCCGAGTGGAGCGGCCACCACTGAGGATGCCATATGCCCCAGGAGGCTCTGAAACAGTTTCAGTGGAACCGCTGTCTTCTGTCTGAATGCCTTCAAACAGGTCAGCACTGACTGTGCACGCTCGTTCGTGTGGCGCGCCGTCATTGAGACTGAGTCCAACTCCAAGCCAAGAAAAGAGATGCTCTGAACCGGGAGGAGCTTGCTCTTTCCCCAGTTGACCTGAAGCCCTAGTCGGCTGAGGTGCGAGAGCACCAGGTCCCTGTGTGCACACAACACATCCCGAGAGTGAGCTAGGATTAGTCAGTCGTCGAGATAGTTGAGGATGCGAATGCCCACTTCCCTTAACGGGGCAAGGACTGCCTCTGTGACCTTCGTGAAGATGCGAGGGGACAAGGACAGGCCAAAAGGGAGGACCTTGTACTGATACGCCCAACCCTCGAATGCAAACCGCAGGAAGGGTCTGTGTCGAGGTAGAATCAAGACGTGGAAGTACGCGTCCTTCAGGTCTACCACCGCAAACCAATCTTGATGCCAGACGCTCGCTAGAATGCGTTTTTGCGTCAGCATCTTGAACGGGAGTCTGTGTAAAGCCCGGTTCAGTACTCACAGGTCCAAGATTGGCCGCAACCCACCGCCTTTCTTCAGTACAATGAAGTAGGGGCTGTAAAACCCCTTCTTCATCTCGGCCAGAGGGACAGGCTCTATCGCACCCTTCCGTAGGAGGGTAGCGATTTCCGCACGCAAGGTAGCGGCATTCTCGCCCTTCACTGAGGTGAAGTGGATGCCGCTGAACCTGGGCGGACGCCTGGTGAACTGAATCACGTAGTCGAGTCAGATGGTCCAGACCAGCCATCGCGACAGGTTGGAAAGCGCAAGCCACGCGTCCAAGCTCCGGGTGAGGGGGACCAAGGGGACAATCTCATCGGACGTACCGGCGGGTGGGGCCTCGCGGCGGGGCGGAGCCTGAGGTGCCACGGCGTGTCGTGGCCGTGGTGAGTTCAGGGACATCGAAGCACTTACCTGGCTCCTGGCTCCATGTGGAATGTGAATGGGTTGGGGCACCCCATAAAAAGAAAAAAGGTTATTTCTCTTCTTAAGCGTAAGAAATATGATATAGTGTTTCTTCAAGAAACACACCTTTCTCCACAGGAAGCTGAAAAATTTGGAAAGATATGAGGTGGGCATTTAGTAAGAGCAGGGGAGTCATTACACTGATAAGTAAACATCTACCATTCAAACATAGCGAATATAAATTAGGAAGAGTCATTATTGTTTTAGCTGAAATTCAGGGACAAAGTCTTATTTTGGCTAATATTTATGCACCTACCGTTGATGATCAGAGCTTTTTTATAGATCTTGGAGGGATGTTGCAAGCTGCTGGCATCCCTCATGATATAATATTGGGAGGAGACTTTAATCTTTTGATGGACTCAATCCTTGATCACAGTGAAGCAAAAGTGTACAAGCCCCCTAGAGCATCATTGACGCTTCACAGGATGTGTAAAAATGTTGGTCTTACAGATATTTGGAGACTTTTGAACCCATTTGGGAGGGACTATACATTTTTTTCATCAGTCCATAAGATTTACTCTAGAATATATATATATTTTTTTATATCTAAGTCCCTCATTTCATCTGTTGTTGATTGCTCAATTGGAAACATTTTAGTCTTGGATCACGCCCTGGTGTGTTTAGAGGTGTTGCCACATATGGAGAAAAGGAAATCATATAGCTGGCGCTTTAATGTATCCCTTTTGCAAAATCCTGAATTCCAACAATTGTTAAAGACTGAAATCAATGTCTATATGGAGACCAACTGGTCCTCAGTATCCTCTGTGAGTGTGGCTTGGGAGGCACTTAAGGTGGTTCTTAGGGGCCGGATCATACAGTATGTCTCATTCACCAAAAAATCCAAAGCACAAGAACACGTGGAATTGGAAGGGAATATTAAAAGTGCCAAGGCAGAGCTGAAGTGCTGGATGTCGTCTAATGGCCTCAGAGAATTTACCTGACTGAAATACAGATATAATACTATTTTGTTGTGGAAGGTGGAGCTTTGGCTATTCAGGGCAAGACAGTCATACTTTGAGTCAGTGGACAAAGCAGGGAAGCTTCTGGCTAGATATATAAAACAGAGAGAGTCTTTTTCTACCATTCCCTTAGTGAAATCTGCTGGTGGTGAAATTTTTACCTCAGCCATTGATATTAATAATGCTTTTAAAGAATTCTATCTTGATCTTTATAGTTCCACATCTTCATCTACTTAAGAGGATATTAGAAACTTTGTGGAACCTTTAGAACTTCCTAAACTCTCAGCTAATCAAAAAAATTATCTTGATTCAGAGATAAACTTGGAGGAGCTTGGCGAGGTAATTAAGGCCTTGCATACAGGCAAGTCTCCGGGGCCAGATGGCTTTGCCGCTGTATTTTTAAGATCTTATGCTATAGAACTGGCTTCACTTTTTCTAGAGGTTTATACGGAATCATTAAGAATGAAAAGCTTCTGCCAACTATGACACAAGTCCGGATCAGTCTGATTCTTAAAATGGATGAAGATCCAAGCAAGTGTAAGAGTCGGTTGTTGGTTACAATATGCCCAACAACACCTTGACATGCCTCACAGCTTCTGGCACACTGTAATTTGGAGTGACGAGACCAAAATAGAGCTTTATGGTCACAACCATAAGCACTATGTTTGGAGAGGGGTCAACAAGGCCTATAGTGAAAAGAATACCATCGCCACTGTGAAGCATGGTGGTGGCTCACTGATGTTTTGGGGGGGTGTGAGCTCTAAAGGCACGGGAATCTTGTGAAAATTGATGGCAAGATGAATGCAGCATGTTATCAGAAAATACTGGCAGACAATTAGCATTCTTCTGCACGAAAGCTGCGCATGGGACTCTCTTGGACATTCCAGCACGACAATGACCCTAAGCACAAGGCCAAGTTGACCCTCCAGTGGTTACAGCAGAAAAAGGTGAAGGTTCTGGAGTGGCCATCACAGTCCCCTGACCTTAACATCATCGAGCCACTCTGGGGAGATCTCAAACGTGTGGTTCATGCAAGATGACCAAAGACTTTGCATGACCTGGAGGCATTTTGCCAAGACGAATGGGCAGCTATACCACCTGCAAGAATTTGGGGCCTCATAGACTACTATTACAAAAGACTGCACACTGTCATTGATGCTAAAGGAGGCGATACACAGTATTAAGAACTACGGGTATGCAGACTTTTGAACAGGGGTCATTTCATTTTATTCATTGTTGCCATGTTTTATTTTATGATTGTGCCATTCTGTTATAACATACAGTTCAATAGTCTGGTCCACTGGAACAGGTCTGGAGCTCCCTTTTTAGTGAGATCAGTCAGCGGTCTGGTGATGTCCGAATAATTAGGCATAAACCTTTGATAAAAGCCAGCCAGCCCCAGGAACTGTCTCACCTTCTTTTTGGTCTTGGGTCTCAGGCAGGTTGCAATAGCTGCGGTTTTATCAATTTGGGTTTGCACCTACCCATGCCCCAAGTGGAACCCCAGAGCTCCTCCGCCTGAGGACTTTGTCCATAAGATGCTGAAACGTAGCCGGGGCCCCAAACAAACCGAATGGAAGGGTCATGAATTGGTGTAACCCAAATGGTGTGGAGAAGGCCGTTTTCTCATGGGACATTGACGTTAAGGGGATCTGCCATTAACCCTTTGTTAAATCCAGTGTCGAATAAAAACAAGCCGTGCCCAACCGATTGAGCAGTTCGTCAATACGAGGCATTGGATACGTGTCAAATTTTGATATTGATTTTCCTATAATCCACACAGAACCGGACCGAGCCATCACTCTTAGGCACCAGAACCACGGGCTGGCCCGATCACTGTGGGATTCTTCTATTACTCCCATATCGAGCATAGCCTTTCATTCTTCCTGTACTACCTGTTTTTTTGTGTTCGTGTAACCGCTAGGGCAGATTATGTACCACTACCACATGGGTTGTCTTGATGTGGTGCTCTATGAGATTAGTGCGGCCAGAGAGAGGTGAGAACATGTCAGAGAAATGTTTTTGCAATCTGGCAACCTCCGTATATTGTGACAATGAGAGGTGGTCTCCACAAGGGACCAGGGTGAACTGACTGGCTTTTAGACTCCCCTCCGGATCAAGCTCCTCCCTCTCTGGAACTACCGTCACCATGGATATGGGGACCGCCTCTCTCCGTGGTTTTAGTAGGTTGAGGTGGTAAATTTGACGAGCCCCCCCCCCATCCGTACATACTACCTCATAGTCGACTTCCCCAACCGCCATGTGACCGCAAAGGTCCCTTGCCACTTCACAAGTAATATCGAGTTCGATGTGGGCAGTAATACAAGGACTTTATCTACCGGCGCAAATTCCCATAGCCGAGCTCCCCTGTTATACAGCCGGGATTGACGTTCTTGCGCCTGTAGCAAATTCTCCTGTGATAGACACCCCAGTGTGTGGAGTTTTGCTCTCAGGTCAAGAACGTATTTAATTTCATTTTTGCTCTGTGAAGATCCCCCAATTTTCCTTCATGTCTAACACGCCACGCTTACGCCCATATAACAATTCAAATGGGGAAAACCCCGTGGAGGATTGCGGGACCTCTTGCACTGCAAATAACAGGGATTTGAGCCACCTATCCCAACTTCAAGCATCTTCGTGCACGAACTTACGAATCATATGTTTTACGGTTTTATTAAATCGTTCGACCAAGCCGTCCATTTGTGGATGGTACACGCTTGTCCGAATCGATTTAATACCCAATAATTTGTACAGTTCACGTAGTGTATGTGACATGAAGGTAGTACCCTGATCAGTGAGGAATTCTTTCGGAATCCCCACACGGGAGATTATTCTGAAGAGTGCCTCCACAACACTATGTGCTGAAATGTTGTGCAACAGCACTGCTTCCGGGTATCACGTTGTGTAGCCCACCAGAACTAGCACAAAGCAGTGCCCGCATGCTGACCGTTCTAATGGTCCGACGAGGTCCATGCTAACTCTGTCAAAGGGAACCTCGATCAACAGAAGAGGGCGCAATGACGCTTTTGGAGTGGCCGGTGGATTCACCAGCTGACATTTGCGGCGTGTCGCACACCACCTAACATCTAACATCCCCGTGAATACCTGGCCAATAGAAACGGGCCATGAGATGGCTTACTGTTTGCCCCTGTCCCGAGTGACTTGCCATGGAACTATGATGAGCCACCAGGAACAAAATTCCCCAACGGCTCTTTGGTACTAATGACTGGGTTGCATCTTCCTTTGTCTGAGCGTCCTGCATCACTCGATACAACTGAACATTTATAACTGAAAAATACCGATAGGTGAGTGCAATGCGCGGCTGAAGGCGTTGACCATCAATTACTTTCACTTGGTCAAACGCGTGCTTAAGGGTTTCATCTTGTGTCTGCTCCAGAGGGGAAGCCGAGGCTGATGTAGATGGCCCCGGCTCCACCTCCCCAGTCAGCGCATTGCACACCCCACACCATCTCACTGTCTTACAGGACCCATCCACACACAACCCCTTTAACAACGCTGAAAAAGCCAGCCAGTTGGTACCCAAAATTAGTGGATGGGTGAGGCAGGGACTAACCACTGCCTCAATATTATGCTTATGATCCCAAAATAGAATGGTGATGATCACTACAGGATAATCGTAAATATCCCCATGCACACACCTCACCCGATTATTTGCATCCAATGCTCCGTTTTGAACCAAGCATTGATGAATGGGGCCCCCAAATCAGATTCTAGAATTTGGAGGTCATAAGTGCTTGCTAAGTATTCAAATCTCTGATGAATGTACTGCTGCACATGGGCCTACGGGGCAAGCTGTCTCATTGATTCCTATGACAAGCAAGACTTTTCTGCATCCTAGGCCTTAGTCCTCTTAATATGGTGTCGAGGTGCACTAGACATGTCACCGTGTGAAATTTGGGGTCTATCGGACCTCTGGGCACGCTGCCAAGGCACATCCCATGAGCAATTTATTCCATTCATTTCTATAGGTGTTTCGTGGACACCCCTTAGAAAGCTCCAAATGACTCCAATTTGAAATCTATAGCTTCTCAGGAGGTCCTTAGACAGTGTGCAAAGCTTAAAGTCTGAATGAATTAATTAAGTGCTTAATTAGCTGACTTGTGCACCTAAAATGACAGAATATTTTCCCAGAATACTTTTCTTGATTTTTTTTTTTTTTTTTTAAGTATTTCCCAATCGGTGAGAGACACGGAGTATTCGAGTAGTCTTAGCATCAAATTTAAGGTTATTTTCACCAGGTCACACAGGAAGTGCCCACATGGAATCTATTTCAAGGCCGCCAAATAGGTGGTCCGTGGACAGTCATTTTTTTTGCTAATTGTAAGTTTTTCAAAGTTGTACATTACATACATGCACTTATAGGAGTGTCCTGAGTGCCATACATTATGTTTGATTGATAATATTACATGCAAATGGCAAGAAAAGCCATAAACATGATTGTCCACAGACCACCTATTTGATGCACTACTAATAATGCACATTATACATTATTATGAGTTGTAAGTTGCATAAATGGGTTCCATTGAGTATGTTGAGTGATATACTTGATGTTTGATTGATAAAATTACATGCAAATAGCAAGAAAAGACATAACAATTACTGTCCACAAAACATGTATTTTCCACCATTAAAATAAATTGCACATGGGCACTTCCTGTGTTTTTGCTTAGTCATGCAGGAAGTGCCCACATACAATTTATTTTAATGGTGGCAAATACATGGTTCATGGACAATCATTTTAATGCAAATTATACATTATTATGAGTTGTATGTTGCATAAGTGGGTTCCATTGAGTATTTTGAGTGCTATACAATGTGTTTGATTGATAATATTACATGCAAACGGCAAGAAAAGCCATAAAAATGACTGTCCATGAACCATGTATTTGCCACCATTAAAATAAGTTGCACATGGGCACTTCCTGTGTTTTTGCTTAGTCATGCAGAAAGTGCCCACGTACAATTTATTTTAATGGCGGCAAATACATGGTTTGTGGACAGTCATGTTTTTTAGCTAATTATACATTTTAAAGAGTTGTAAGCTACGTACATGCATTTATAGGAGCGTCCAGAGTGTCATACATAATGTTTTATTGATAATATTTAATATAAATGCTAATAAAGTCATATAAATAAAAATTGTGGCAATTTTTCCTCAAAAGGAAGGTCCCATCTGCAGCTTATTTAATGGACGCAAATACATGGTTCGTTGACAGTAAGCATATTATACACATTTATGAGTTATAAATTGCATAGATATGTTACATTTAGTATGTTGTGTCCTAAACAGGTGGTCTCATGAACATTATCACATACAAATACTATCTCAATTACTCCAGACTAGGACAACTTAGACACTTTATACCTGTACTCCTGTGCTCATTCCAGCCTCTTCTCTCTATGTTGTGAATTTTGAGAGGATCAGGGAAAGTCGAAAATTTCATCCCAAAAAAACAAAAAACAAAAGGGGTCTTGGAGTTTTTTTGCACTAAATTATTGACTTTCTCCAGTCCTCTTGAAATTCACACCATAGATAGAAGAGACTGAGATGAGCACAGGCATGTAGGTTTCAGCTTTGAAAGTCTTCCCAGAGCTGAGATATGTAGATCCCACATACAATTTATCTTATTCAAAATTTTAGGTTGTTCATGGACAGTCAAATTTTAAGGTTTTGAAGGGTGTATGTTGTTCAGGGGGTGTCATACAGTCACATAAATATGATATTCAGTGAATTCCTCTATCCCACACATTAAAAACAGATGTCTTCCAAGTGACTATTTCAGGCAATGAAAATAAATTGGACGTGGGCACTTCCTGTCTTTTTGCTTAGTGTTGTAAGAAGGGCCCATGTCCAAATTATTTTAATGGATGCAAATACATGGTTCGTGGACAGTCATTTTTTAAGCATATTATACACATTTATGAGTTATAAATTGCATAGATATGTTACATTTTTTATCTCCCTCATTCGCAACTGCACTTTACCTGCATCTATTTTTTTATAATATATTACTATTTGCACTTCTGGCTGGATGCTAACTGCATTTTATTGGCTTTGTACTTGTACTGTGCACAATGACAATAAAGTTGAATCTAATCTAATCTAATTTTGAGAAAAACAGCTGTACGGCACTCAGCACATCCCCCCGGTACTATTGCACCCACTTACAAGTCATAAACACTAACGTGGTCAAAGTGGACAAATAATTTGTCCTTGGACAGCCCCACTGCCTCCTGGACACAAACTGAGGGTCCTCGGACCAACAGTGATGAAGTTGTTCAATTTAGTGGGTAAATGGACAAATAGTTGTTTTGTGGTCAGCCCCATCCCCTACCGGACACACTCCAGGGGTCTGTGGTCCCCCAGGGACAAAGTCCTGTAAAATAGTGGGAAGGTGGACAAATAGTGTGTTCGTGGTCAGCCCCGCCCCCTCCCAGACATGCCCCCGCGATCGGCCAAAGGCTCGCTTTTGTGGGCTCTTCCCCAAAATAGATGGTAAGGGGCCGTTTAGTGGCTCTGTGGGACATGGGGGTGGTCCTTAGCACCCCAAGGAGAAAGTGATGCAATATATTGGGTATTTGGATGTATAGGGTTTTCGTGGTCAGCCCCCACCTTCCCCAAAAAAGAGCCCACCTCTGGTTTATTTGAATGGAGAGGGAGCCCATTGCAATAAGCCTGCAGTGGGATGTGGTGGTGCCACCCAGCATTCGGCTGCAGAACTGCAAGAAAAACATTCCGTTTTTGACCGCTTGTAGCATGGGCACCATGGGGTTCAGCCGCTCGGGGACACCTGTGGTCGTCTCCGGGGGACCCACCGGTCGATGTGGAAATGCTGCATGCCGGTAAAAATCATGTTGGGGGGTGTCATACAGCGACCACGAACCAGTGTCCACGGAGCTACTGAATAAGCGCTCTGAAGACCTCTTGGCCTTACTGGTTCCCTATGATCAGGTAAGTGCAGCTACTGACCTGGCCACCCAGGAAATGCACAGCACAACATCTGACATTGAAGAGGGCCCCCTCTTTAGCACAACAAGTAAAAATGTGCCCCTAAGAAACCCAGGGATACACGCTAGGAGCCAAGCTGCCCCTAGTGGTACAGTCTCTGACTTCATCCTCCTAGACGCCTTTCAAGCTCCTCCAGTGGCCCGCTGGTTGGATACAAGTGCCCCTCCTTCCAGTTTCCCCCTTAGTCCGTTTTCAGTCATGCCACCTTGCATTTTGACCAGACAGATTCCACACCACGAAGGGGGGAGAATTACTTTCAAGCCCAGAGTGTTGTAAGCGGCTCGAGGGCCCCATTAGCCAGGGAGCTGTACGCAACATGGGGCCCACCCCCACACATCGACAGGACTCCATACCCACCACGAAGGGGAAGAAGTTGTCCTCATCGCTACCACGATCTGAGTGACTATGGTGTTTTGGATGACCCACGGTCATACCGACACCAAGGCTTGCACACTCGACAACTCGAGTCCCTCGCAAGGGACATAGAGCGCTTTGACCAGAGTAGTCGAGATTCAAACATGGATGATTATGCTTCATTGCGTGAAAAACTCAAGCTCATATGGAAGACCATGGTGAGGAGTGTCCATGTGTTCATGGTAACATTACTGACTGGTACCTGAGACTGCTACTCAGCTCTGTGTAAAGCCCTATGTGAGGAGTATTCGCCGTATACCAACAAAGCCTCCGCTACCCTAGGAGCTTTCATCATCGTGCAGAAGAGGCGTGAGCCCCTCCCGTTAACGCCAAAGTTTACTTTGTAGGTTGGGAAAGGGGAACAGGGGAGGCCAAGTTGCTCCCAAAACAGTCACACCTAACACACCACACCCTCCTTTTCTGATATTCTTAGGCAATCTGGGCCGTAAGGGCAATGCCTGATGCATATACACATCAGTAGTGGCAGGGGGTGCATCAGCTCCCATGCACTACTCGACACTGGTTCCGAAATAAGTCTGATGGATTCCAACACCTTCGCAGAGGTGGACAGAAGAACGCTCTCCCTTGGCAAACTGTTACAGATCGAGACCTGCAACATAAGCATCACAAGCTACTCGCAAGATAGGTCGTCTATCACAAAATGGGCATGGATCGACATTACCTTCCAAGGGATGATGCTGGTACACCCCATTTACATATGTCCCATTAATACGGAACCACTGTTAATTGGCCAGGACCTACTGGACCGACTAGCTCTGCTCATTGACTGCTGTCGTGGACACATGTGGGCTCAGGTTGACACACCATGGCCACTTGGTCCAGAAAACAGTCCGCCAGCTTCAGATGGACAAGTCGCCATCATCCAGGAGTCCAGAGGACCCCTACCAATGATCATGCCTCCTCCAGAGTCTGACCCTGGCTCTGATCCTTCTATGCCACCTGTAAGCCCACAGCCGCTGCAGGTTGATAGTCAAAACTCATTTCATGACCACAAGTCTTTCCTTTGTTCACTGAAGAACACAAACTTAACCCTGTACAGCCCCCACATAGTGGGAGGCGTGCACATCAACAGTATAGTGACACCAGAAATGCTTGTAGTGCTCTGGTCAGAAAATACCGCTATGAGCCAGGACCTATACGATGACTTGTGTTGACACAGTCCTCCTCCGTTCTTCACACCGCAGTCACCACATCCTTTCGACAGGGTCACCACAAAGTCTCCTCAAAGCAACTGGGGTATGCGCCCTCTCCGTACGGATTGGGAAAAGGCAGGTCATGCATTTCGTGAGTGTAGTCCCTCAACTCCAACCCCCATTCTTTGTGGGGGCGGACCTTCTGGCCAGACTAGGTGCTCAGTTGGACACAGTCAATCAGGTTCTGTGGTCCAAAGCCAAAACCAAAGCTCCGACAGGTTTATTAGAATTCAGAAGCTTTCTAGGTGTCTGCAACTACTCCCGACAGTTCATCCAAGACTATGTGGAGATAGCCAGACCCCTCACGGAACTACTCCATAAAGACAAAACATTTGATTGGGGAGAGTTCACTTTTATTTCCTCCAGATGAAAGACAAGCTCAGCTCTGCGCCCTGTCTGTCCTACCCAGACAAGGATAAAGAGTCCACATCGAGGCAAGCTTCTCGTCCCACTGTCTCAGTGCCGCCCTGATACAGAAACAAGACATAGACAAACATGTTGTCGCCTACGCGAACAGACCTCTTAGTGTTGTTAAGATGAAGTTCTCTGACTGCGGGAAGGCCCTCCTGGCCACCGTATGGGCTGTGGAACACTTCTGTAGCTACACTGGGGGTCAGAAGACAGTCACTAAGACTTGTCATCAACCTGTCACCTTCCTGAACAACAAACGGCTGAGGTAAGAGATTTACGTCTGGGAAGAAATAGATTAACATAATGTTTTATTCTTGTGTATCAATGTTATAGCTTGTACAGTTTAAAGACCGCCGAGTCCACTCATTGCTGCTAATAATACTCAAGTTATTACTGTAACTTATGTAAGGCATGAGATTTGCTGTGCTGTCGTCCAACCAAGTTAGGTTGTTTGTGCATTTCCGGCATCACAGGTGAGACCAGCACACTGAGTTTATCCATTAAAGAACCAACGACCGTGGTGGATGGATTACGAGCCATTAAAGTGATAAAACTAACGGTTGCCTTCTCTCCCACGATTGCTAAACCGGCTTCGTTTGTTCTCTCTCTCTTGTACTAACCACACACACACACATGACCCCTCACAAACATACCCGCACACACATTTGGCGAACAGATAACTTGGCGATAGAGCTCAGCTTTGTCCCTAAGTTATCGTACCAGCAGAGACACACATTAAACAAGCAGATGTCATTAACCAGTCTCTCCGCCCACATTCTCTGGCCGGAAACCTCACGTGACACTCCATGAGAGCCATGTCCGCCATTTTGTGAACTCTTCTCCTTACACACACACACACACACACACACACACACATACACACACACACACACACACACACACACACATACACCCATTCATACACACACACCTCTACCCTCCTCTCATGTATTATAGGCTTATCTGTTACCATATCTAATCATGTTACTGTTTAGTTTGTAATTGGAAGTTGGAAGTTTATTGACTGCATTGTATTGATTATTAATTGATAATACTGTATCAATAAACTTTGTTATACTTTAAAGAGAAGTGTTTTGGTATTGTTCTGCTTGCACCTGTGCCAAGGGCTTGCAGGAGATGTAAGTGCTCAGATTCAATCCTTCATTGTTTTCCTTTTGAATGTCGATGTTCTGCAGATATCGACTTTCCTAAGAGAACAATATTAAGACTGCTATATTGTCTGATTATTAGTCCCTGATTCCAGGGTGGTGCCCCGGCAATATTAATCCTTATTAATGTTCTATTGATTTTAATAATTAATAATTATCTTTGATGATTGTTCATCTAACAACTTGAGAGACTTCAGAAGACATGACGACATTTCTGGTAAGGGAACAATGGCTACATCCAAAAACGTAGGCAGCTGACTTGCTGCCTTGCTGCCTAATCAGCTATTGGCTTAACTGACCGCTGTGTTGAATGAATGGAATTCTTAAGGAAACTGGTCTCTGAACAGTTTGAAAAGCACCTTAGTTTCATCCTGCCACAGTATACAGCCTCCAAAGGCAGCATTTTCCTGGTTTCAGATGTAGCCATAGTGAGCAACAATGCTCCCTGGTTTTTATGGTTCACTGAAGGATTTTTTAGGGAGCCAACATTTTAGTGCATTGGAATGATTTTGCAGTTGAGACAGCCCTAAAAATGGCCGACTCCCTGATCAGTGAACTGACTACTGAACTAGGGAGGTTATTGAGACACAAACTAACTTAACGACTTCTCTGTTCTCAGGCATGAATATTAATGAACTACTACTGCCACCTACTAGCCAGTAATTATAAATGCAAGAACACAACAATCAGCATGCCTTGCTTCCGCTCGTCACAGGCACAGCATAATAAATGGAATAATATATTTCTCCACATAGCATCCATGTAAGTCAACTTTAAAACTTAAAGTCACCATCTGAAAGTTCCTTCAGAAAAAAGCTTGTGGCACACCCAGGTGTGTTTAGAATTTTTCGATGTAAAGAATTACATTTAGATTTTTTAATGAAAACTGGGACAGATAATGGACAATGCTGCATTGTGTCACCAGTCATTTGACAAATATATATATATATATATATATATATATGTGTGTGTGTATATATATTAAAAAAACATTTTTGTCAAATTAATGCGGTGACATATATCTTGCTTTACATTTCTTGTTTGTAGCATTTTTGCCTTAACTCCGTTGGGAGTTCTGGGATCTCTATTCTATCTCTCCTAACTCTCTTGTACTCCTTTTCTCCCTCTGCTTTGCCACTTCCTCTTTCTAAGCTTTTTTCTCCTCCAGCTCCATCAGGTCCTTTAAAGGATCACTCTCCTCTGTCTCTCTGTCTGTCTTTTTTCTGGTTGTAATGTAAGATGTGCCAGCAACAGGGGGAGAGGAATCCACAACAACATGCTGGCTGCCAGATTGGATGAGCACTTGTGGTGTGTTCATCAGCTTACACTATAATGCAGCATCCATCACCCGAGACCATTTCCAGGATGCTGCTGTGAGTTCCCCTTCCTCTGCCCTGATCCCTGACTGTGAACACTTAAGATCCTGTAACAGACATAGACAACAAATAGATGCAGCAAAAGGTCTATTATTTCGGTAATGAAATTAAAATAAATAACATCAGGTAATTGTGCTGCTGACACCTTGCCATGCAAGTTATTTTTAAGAATTAAGGCAGGTGCAGAATACTGGACTGACCACCTCATTATTATGGCCAAACTACACATGGAAGTGCATCCACGTCAGTAACTGCAAGGGTCCACTTAGATGCAATTTAATTTTGTAATTAAGAATTTAATTTTGCCCAGATCAAAAAAGCTGAAAAAAATAAGTTTGTCGATCAGTGGATGAGAAATTGGACACAATCATGCCTCTCCTGGGCTTGGAGGACTCCATGGACAGTAAAGGGAACTCCATTAGTTCAGTGCTTTATGAAGCACCAACCCACTCCATTGGATACAGGGGCAGGAGACACCAGGACTGGTTTGACGAAAACATAGGCACCATCAGTACCATAATGGACCGAATGCACAAAGCACACAGGGCTACTCTAAACAACCTAGCATCCAGTAATCTATGGTGGTAATGGTAACCGGAATATAAAGAAGCTACAAAATGAGTGGTGGGTAGGTTTAGGCCAACAAACAGGATATGCACAATTTCTACAACTCTCTTCTACAACAATATACAGTCCAAGGAACCACTCAATCACACCACTAAAGTCTATGATTGTCTGACCATCCTGAAGGATCAGGATACTAACATGGTGGGTTGAACACTTTAAAGCTTTACTCAAACATACACTCCCCAGCAAACCAGACTATTCTAGAAGAATTGCCTGAACAACCACCCATCAAAAACCTTAATTCACTGCCCACTTTCCTGGAGGTGCTCTCAGCTGTCCACTCCCTGAGGAACAACAAATCCTGTGGCATCGACAACATCCCTGCTGAATTACTCAATCAGGGTGGGTACAGGGTGCAAGAAATTGTCCCTCAACATTGGAGGGATGCTGAGATTGCCCCCATATATAAAACAATGAGGGCAAATCCATCTGCAGCAATAGCTGAGGTATCTCTCTTTTGGCTGTTGCTGGTAAGGTCCTGGATAAAGTGCTGCTAAGATGGCTAATAGACAACATCACAGAGGCACTGCTGCCAGAGTCACAGTGTTTGGCTGCCCAGCCAAGTTTGTTAACATTCTCTGGCAGTTCCATGATGGAATTCTGGCTTGCGTGGCCATTTGGAGTTTACAGCAGGATGGGACCATTCATTACAAACAAGACTGAGGTGGTTTGCCAATGGAGCTCCTGCCAACCATCCATAATTCCTATCTTCACCATACAAAACAACCCACTAACAATAATGCCATCATTCAAATATCTTGACAGCATCCTTTCAGATGTCTGAAACATTGATCTTGAGATTAAATGGAAAACTCAGACAAAGAGTCTTCAGTTACTGTATAAAATCTGCTGTCTGCCTCACCACACAACTCTACACCTGTGAAGCCTTGACAACCTACAGCCATCATGTCAGGGTGTTAGAAAGGTTTCACATATGTGCTCATCCTTAAAATCAGATGGCATGACCATGTGCCTAACACTGAAGTTCTTGCTAGAGCACATGTCATGAGTTTAGTGGCCACAATTGCTCAGCAACAGCTGCGATGGGTTGAACATATTATCAGGTCTCAGGGCAGACTGCCCAGAAAGATGGCCAGTTACGTCATGGTCAGTGTTCAGCAGGGGGTCAGAAAAAAATGGTATAAAGATTAAATAAAAACTTTTCAGAAAAGGTGCAACATTCCAAAAAAGAATCTGGAGTTTGATGCAGCTGACCATATCTCTTGGTGGCAATAGTTCCAGTGTGAGTCAAGAGGTTTGAGGAAGAAAGGACAGTCAGGAGACAACATCTCAGGCTATATCTCAGGTGACACACACACCTGTGGCCACACCCACACATGTCCAGTCAGTCCAGTCCTCTGAGGTTGCCACCCAGTCTGAACTGTCCTCTGCAGTCATCACCCAAGCGGTCCAGTCCCTCGTGGCCACTGATGAGCCTGCTCTGACCTCTGTGCCACTGACCTCGTCTCTGCCCCAAGGCTTCCTGACATCATCCCTGTCCCGAGGCTGCCTGACATCGTCCCTGTCCCAAGGCTTCCTGACCTGCCCCGCCCTGGTCTGTGCCTCTTACCCTGCCCTAGTCTGTGTGTCTGTCGGTGTTATTTTGTCTTGTCTTCTGTTTGATATTCCCCTGTGTTAGTATCTATCTCCCTCTTGTGTTTTGCAGGTGCCACGTGGATAATGCCAGCCCCATTGCCCAAACAACAGCTCGTTCTCCAATTGACTAATCATTGGCGGCACCTGCTCCCCATTAACCTCTCCCTTCTTAAGCTCCCCTTGTGTTGAGTCCTGTGTCGAGTTGTTAATATTTGTCTCCAGTCGGTTGGTTCCTATATCTTTTATTGACTTCGGTCGGTTTCTGATTTATTGTTTTCTCAGTGATTTTGTTCTGTTGGTTTTCTCCCTTGTGAGATTTTTTTGGTTTGAACTTTTTTATTGTTATAAATAAAGCCCATATCTTTGCCTCCCTGCGTTTGGGTCCTGCCTTGCTCTCATACCAGTGACACTACAATCATTGGCAATGTTATTTTCAAAGAACAGATTACTATCAAACATAACACCAAAG
The DNA here is from genome assembly GCF_019703515.2 of Myxocyprinus asiaticus. Classification (NCBI taxonomy): domain Eukaryota; kingdom Metazoa; phylum Chordata; class Actinopteri; order Cypriniformes; family Catostomidae; genus Myxocyprinus; species Myxocyprinus asiaticus. The sequence continues at coordinate 798,862 of NC_059391.1, read as the reverse complement.
TTCTTAACTGTAGATGATGCAACAAGTCAAGTCATTTTTATTTGTATAGTGCCTTTCACAACACACATCGTTTCAAAGCAGCTTTACAGAAAATCATGCATTAACAGAAAATGAAACTGCAATATGAGTTGTCATTGTGTAGTTTGATCAAATACGATTGTGAATTGTGTTTAAAAATAAGTAATTAAATAATAATTGTATTTAGAACCCCAGTGAGCAAGCCTAAGGCGACAGTGGCAAGGAACACAAAACTCCATAAGATGTTGGTTAATGGAGAAAAATAACCTTGGGAGAAACCAGACTCACTGTGGGGGCCAGTTCCCCTCTGGCTAACATCATGAATATAATGCCAATATTATTTATGTATAGCGCAAGTCATGGCTTAAAATTATTAAACTAAGTAAGTGTTAAGGGTCAGTGTTTAAATAAAGATTTTGTATGAACTGTAAGATTAATGACTAGTGTCTTTGAAGTCCATCCTGGATTAACTGCAGAAGTTCACATAGATGCAATTGTCCTTGTTAGTTGGCTGATGAAGGGTTTTGTTGGCAATTAATTGATAAGTCTACGTATTCCATTTCAAGAGTGTAGTCCATCATTGGACTGAGGTGATACAGGCAGAGTTCAGTTAGGTGCATCGCAGTTCAAACGGCCGGTAATTTTGGTGAGGTCTATCCTAAGTCCAAGGTTCAGGCAATGGTATATGAAGTATCCCATGTCTTATGGTTGGAGTTGGCATCAGTTCATCCTCTGAAGTCCATCGTAATAGACTGAAGTGATGTTTGGCTGGCACTGGCTGCTATTAGTCGTCATCACTCAGAGACACATAGCAGTGGAGTCCAACATGAAGCAGGAATGGAGCTGGACCCAGCCGGTTCTGGTGACCTCAGGATAGGAGTACCAATGTTGAGACAGGGAAACAAAAAAAATAATATTAGTATAGATGCCATTCAATTTATTGCAGAGTTATAGATCATGATCAATGTTTCTGGTTTCTGGTTCCGGCAGACCTAACTAAAGCAGCATAATTGTGAGTTGAAGGATAAATTGGGTGTATGCCTGGCTGTAGTCTTTACTGAATCTTTAGTCTAGACTTAAACTGAGTGAGTGTGTCTGCACCTCGAACATTGTTAGGGAGACAACAGTATATTCATAGAGAAAAACAATTTATTCTAGCATCTTACAGTGATGTGAAGAAGTATTTGCCCCCTTCCTGATTTCTTTTTTAGATCTTCAGATGAGATATAAATAAAGGCAACCTGAGTAAACACAAAATACAGTTTTCAAACATATATATATATATATATATATATATATATATATATATATATATATATATATTTTTATTGAAGCAAAAAAACATATCCAACACCTATATCACCCATGTGAAAAATGAACTGTCCCCTTAAACTTAATAGCTGGTTGTGCCACCTTCAGCAGCAACAGCTGCAACCAAATGCTTCCCATAACTGGAGAGCAGTCTTTTACAACACTGTGGTGGAATTTTGGCCCACTTTTCTTTGCAGAAATGCTTTAGTTCAGCCAAATTGGAGGGTTTTCGAGCATTAAATTCCGTTTAAGGTTCTGCCACAGCATCACAATCGGGTTCAAATCAGGACTTTAACTAGGCCACTCCAAAACTTTAATTTAGCTTCTTTTGAGCCATTCAGAGGTGGACTAGATCGTTGTCTTGCTGCATAATCCAGTTGCGCTTGTGCTTCAACTCACAGACTGATGACCAGATGTTCTCCTTTAGAATTTTCTGTTAGAGAGCAGAATTCATGTTTCCCTCAATTATTGCAAATCGCCCTGGCTTGAAGCAGCAAAGCATCCCCACACCATCACACTACCACCACAATGCTTGACCGCAGGTATGATGTTCTTTTTGTGGAATTCTGTGTTTGATTTACACCAGATGTAACGGGACCCGTCTTCCGAACAATTCCACTTTCGACTCATCAGTCCACAGAACATTCTCCCAAAAGTTTTGAGGATCATCAAGGTGTGTTTTGGCAAAATTCAGATGAGCCTTAATGTTCTTCTGGGTTAGCAGTGCTTTTTGCCTCGCCACTCTTCCATGGAGGCCATTTTTGGCAAATGTCTTTCTGATAGTGGAGTCATGAACAGTGACCTTTATTGATGTGAGAGAGGCCTGCAGTTCCTTGGATGTTGTCCTTGGCTTTTTTGTGACTTCCTGGATGAGTCGTTGCTGTGCTCTTGGAGGAATTTTGGAAGGTCAGCCACTTCTGGGAAGGTTCACTACTGTGCCAAGTTTCTCCATTTGGAGATAATAGTTCTCACTGTGGTTCTTTAGAGTCCCAGAATCTTTGAAATTGCTTTTTAACCCTTCCCAGACTGATGTATTTCAGTCACCTTTTTCCTCATCATTTCTGGAATTTCTTTCGACCTTGGCATAGTGTGCTACTGGGTGAGATCTTTTAGCCAACTTCATGCTGCTGAAAAGGTTCTATTTATGTGTTGATTTGATTGAACAGGGCTGGCAGTAATCAGGCCTGGGTGTGTCTAGTCCAGCTGAACCCCATTATGAATGCAGTTTCATAGATCTGGGGATTTAGTAACTAAGGAGGCATATACTTTTTCCACACAGGCCCAGTTGGTATTGGATAACTTTTTTGCTTCAATAAATAACATTATCATTTATAAACTGTATTTTGTGTTTACACAGATTGCCTTTGTTTTATGTTAGATTTTGTTTGAATTTTTTTTTATTAAAAAGTTTTACATTTCATTTTCAAGAGACATAACAAAACAAATATACACACACAAAATAACGGTATAGGCCAACAATTTTAGGAAATAAAAAGAGAAGGAAAAAAAATAAAAAATAAAATGCATACACAGGAAAAAAATGAGAAAAGAGAAAAACTAAATATTTAAGAAATAATGATTAAGAATAACAATCTTAATAATACTACCATTAAATAGAGAGAGACAAACATCCCTACATAATCAATGTGAATAACATGCATCAAGAATAAATACAACCATAAGGTTTTACCCATCTGAACTGGCTTATATTGGGATCAACTCATATCTATTAGTTAAAAAAAATAAATAAATAAAAAACCCAAACAAAAAGTAATAAGGCAATATTGAGGGGCAAAAATAAAAAACAGGGCAGTTGGGGGGAAAAAAGAAAAAAAAAAGTGTTTGGGGTAAAGGGACATCTAATTCATAAGACAGTTCCATATAAGCAAAACAATCCCCGCCCACCTTGTACAGTATTTGGTCTAACCTTATTGAGCTGTGCAGTCATGCATTCAAGAGCGGCAATGTACTGGTAACATGTCAACCAGTACTGAATTAGGGACATATTGGGATTAAACCAACACTTCAGAATGGTCTTTTTTGCAGCAGTGAGGCCTGCTAACATAAGTCTCTGTTTATTTAAATTCAGAGGTAGAGACGAGTCATCATTGAGGAGACAAAAGCAAGGATTAGCCCTTACATTAATTCCTAGAAGTTTAGAAATGATAGTCATAACATGGGTCCAGAAATTTGTAATAATGCTACATTCCCTGAACATATGAATAGTTGTACCTTGCTTCTGTTCCTGACAATGAGTGCAATTAGGACTTGCCACCAGTTTTATCTTGAAGCTTTTTAACAGGTTTAGCATATGCTCTGTGAATCAACTTAAAATGAATAAGCTGGTGTGCCACATTTTTTTGAGAGCAGTTTAGATTTGACCAAATAGTTCGCCACTCAGGTTTCAAATTGAAGTTGGCAAATTCCCTATCCCATAACCTTTCAGCTAACAAATTCTTACTGGACTACTCAATTAAAGAATTATGAATAAGTGTTACACCACCCTGCATGTTCTGATTACGGCCCACTCCATGGCACCCCATATGCCTTCATCGCAGGTCTCAGTCTCAAATAAAGAAATTAAGTATAGCTTGGAAGGTCATATTCCTTTAGAATATCCTCAAACGAGTGCAGGCCTGTACTACTGAAGACATCACCAAAGGTGTGAACTCCCCTGGAGAACCATTGGTAAGAGGTAAATGGTTTCCCAAGTTGTAGTTATTCCATAGTGCATACATCTGATGAAATACCAATTTTCCCTTCATAATTTTTTCTACCCTTTCCCATACTAGGAATGGGCAGGTGTACTCAAGTACTCAGGTACTCGGACATGACAGCAATGGGAGTTGAAGATTTCAGCATGAGTTTCCAAGTTAGATGTCCAATATAAAGTGTCATTCCGTTGCACTTTCCCCAGTTGAAAGGTGGAAATTCAGACTCTCAGAGTTGAATGGAACGCTTCATGAATCACAGCAACAACAATACATCGCGGCTTTCCTCACAAGAGCGAACATTTGGGGACACACACACACACCAGGCGCGTGTGGCAGTGGACTCAACGTGCTGAAGCAACGCATATACAGCAGTCAAGTGTTTCAAACAGCTAGACAGAACGCAGCTAAATGGAACACAATGCAGCATCTTCAAACTGAACTTCAATTTAACACGCATATTAAAAAGACAATGGTTATGGCATCTCCTGTTATTTGAAAACAGACGGTTCAGACAGTCGCTAAAAAACTGGTGTATGCTTACTAAGATTACTAAGGTAACCTGAAGGAAGAACAGACAGACGTGCATTGGGCACATTCTTTCAGAGTTGGACAGCGAATCTTCACATAATGATAAAATATGATGCGTTATATTTCGAATATATATTATATTTTGAATCTTAGGTACATTTTGTAACATATTATTTTATAACAGCCTATAATATTGAATAGACGATACACTGAAACACCAAGGCACAATGCAGCAGCCATAGATGTTTGTCAGACATGTAATCGCCCCTCAAGTATTCGACAAGTAAAAGTTAAATTAGTCCGAGTACTCGAGTAGACAAAATGACCAAAATGCCCATCCCTATCAAATACTTCTATAGAATTACTTAGAATTACTATGTTGATATATGGGAGAATTATATGTCCCCTACCAGTATCGGCAATCATCTGCATATAATGAAAGATGATGTCTTGATTGATCGATTGTGATTGGGAAAATCTTATCATTTTCTCTAATAGCCTGTGCCAATGGCTCTAACAATAGGGCAAAAAGGAGAGGCGAGCAAGGACAACCTTGCCTTGTTCCCTGTCTGTCACTCACTCAAAGTTGTGTCGATGTAGTGACACTAGGGGCTCGATCTTGAGAGCCCCAATCACCTTTGCTTAAAATAGAAAAGGCCAATGAAAATTGGCGAGTGGAATTTGCATGCCACTCTCTGCCCTGGACATATGGGTATAAAAGGAGATGGCATGCATCACTCATTCAGATTTTTTCTTCGGAGCCGAATGCTTGTGTGTTCGTCCTCTCACCCTTTGTTACGCTGCTGGATTCTTACGGTGCATATCAGCGGTCACCCTCACACGGTTGAGTGCTGTGTTTCCCCTGGACCCTTCGGCAGCCTGAGTCTGAAGGTGCTAAAAGAGTATATTAGAAAGAGTATATTTCCTTCTAAAAGAGCTTGCGCAAACGCTTAGCATCTTTTTAAAGATGTCCTTCCATGTTTGCGCTTCTGGATGTAGCCGATATCTCTCCCCTCTGGATACCCATGAAATCTGCCTTGAGTGTCTGGGGCACCGGCATGCTGAGGCGGCTTTCGTGGAAGGGTTATGTTCTCATTGCGAGACCATGCCCATGAGAACGTTGCGGTCGCGGCTCACTTCCTTCTTCATGAAGCAAGGAGCCACCGCGGCTGCTCCCCAACCCGGTCCATCCTGGGCTGACGCTTAGCTGGCCGGGTCGGCAAGCACCACGGGCGATCTGGATGTGGACATGGGAGTGTTTCCGCCAGCTCAGCCCCCGCGGACCTCCCATCCCCCAGCATGCTCGTTCTGTCTGAACAAGCTGTCGAGCGATGCAGGCGGTCTGCCTCAGGGTGGGTTTAATGTGTCTTTTGCAGCTCGCGACGAGGATGAGCTTTTGGTCGTCGCATCGGAGGGTGGGCTTCTGCTATCGGAAGCGGACGAATCATCTGAGCTCCTGCCCACAGGTGGTAGAGCACAGGATGAGGCGGACACTGAGATGGCAGCCGTGCTTGCCCGGGTGGCTGCGAACATCGGGCTGAAGTGGAACCCTCCACCCTGCCCTAAGCGTTCGTGGCTGGATGATTGTTTTTTGGGCCTGGAGTGCGACTCATGGCCGTGCCCCGCCTTTCTTCCCGGAAGTGCACGAGGAGCTAATGAATTCGTGGAAGGCACCTTTTACTGCCCGTACACGCTTCGTGGGCTCGTCTACTCTGACTACTCTCGAGAGCAGAGTGGCTAAGGGATATGACGAGCTTCCCCATGTAGATCGTGCCGTAGCGGTGAATTTATGCCCACAGGATGCAGCCACCTGGCGTGACCGACCAAGGCTCCCTTCCAAGGCCTGTAAGTTCTCTTCCTATTTAATGATGAAGGCTTACAAGGCCGCGGGTCAGGCTGCTTCCGCCCTGCACGCCATGGCCATCCTGCAGGTCCACCAGGCCTTCTCAAATAACAGGGATCTTGTGCTTCAGCACCTCGACCGTCTCGAGGCTTCAGGTCAAAAGGGAGAAGAGCAAGCTCTCCCCTGTGCAGAGCATCTCTTTTCTCGGTATTGAGTTGGACTCATTCGCTCTCAGAGCACATCTTATGACCGAACCTGCTCAGTCAGTGCTGACCTGCCTGAAGACTTTCAGGCAGAAGGTAGCGGAGCCAGTGAAACAATTTCAGAGGCTCCTGGGTCATATGGCATCCTTGGCGGCAGTTCTCCACCTCGGGTTGATGCATATGAGACCGCTTCAGCACTGGCTACAGACTCGAGTCCCGAGGTGGGCATGGCACCACGGCACCTGGTGTGTGACCATCACGCCACAGTGCCATCAGACTTTCAGCCCTTGGTCGGCCTGTGGTCACGACGGATGCCTCGAACTCGGGCTGGGGCGCTGTGTGCAATGGGCAGGCAATGTCGGGGCTCTGGCTCCAATGGCACATCAACTGCTTAGAGTTGCTGGCAGTATCACTGGCCCTGAGGAGGCTCCGGCCATTGAATCAGAGCAAGCATGTGATGATCCGAACCGACAACACAGTGACCGTAGCGTACATAAACCACCAAGGCGGCGTACACTCACGTCGCATGTCGCAACTCACCCGCCGCCTCATCCTTTGGAGTCAGCAGACCTTGAAGTCTCTGCGAGCCACTCACCTTCCAGGCACCCTCAATCGTGCAGCGAACGTGTTCTCACGGCAGGTAACGCTCTGCAGGGAGTGGAGACTCCAGCCCCACGTAGTCCAGCTGATTTGGGAGAGATTCCGGGAGGCACAGGTAGACCTGTTCGCCTCCCAAGAATCCTCTCACTGCCCCCTGTGGTACTCCCTGTCTGAGGCCCCCCTCGGCACGGATGCCTTGGTGCACAGCTGGCCTCGGGGGCTACGCAAGTATGCGTTTCCTCCTGTGAGCCTCATTGCATAGACTCTGTGCAAAGTCAGGGAGGACGAGCAGCAAGTCCTGTTCGTTGTGCCGCACTGGCCCAACCGGACTTGGTTCTCAGATCTGATGCTCCTGATAGTAGCACCTCCGTGGCACATTCCCCTGAGGCAGGACCTCACTCAGGGGCAAGGCATACTCCAGCACCTGTGGCCTGACCTCTGGAATCTCCACGTCTGGCTCCTGGACAGGACGCAGAAGACCCAGTGGTGGTAGACACGATCACTCAGGCCAGGGCTCCCTCTATGAGGCGGCTGTATGCCTTGAAGTGGCGTCTTTTCACTAACTGGTGTTCTTCCCGTGGGGAAGACCCACAGAGATGCGCCATCCGGTCTGTGCTTCTTTTATTCAGGAAGGGCTGGAGAGACGGCTGTCTCCCTCTACCCTAAAAGTGTACGTGGCTGACATAGCAACTCACCACGATACACTGGACAGCAATCCCTCATGACAATGCGACTTGATCAACAGGTTCCTCAAAGGCGCGAGGAGATTGAATCCTCCTGATCCCCTCTTGGGATCTCTCTGTGGTCCTACCTGCCCTACAGAGAGCCCCATTTGAGCCCCTGGAGCAGGCCGAGCTCAGCACTCTGTCTCTGAAGATGGCCATCCTGGTGGCGCTCACTTCCATCAAGAGGGTGGGGGAACTGCTACCAGTTCGGTCGAGGTGCTGTTACCAGCGAATGCCTGGAGTTCTGGCCGGCACACTCTCACATGATCTTGAGACCCCGGCCCGGTTACATGCACAAAGTTCCCACCACTCCTTTTCGGGACCAGGTGGTGAACCTGCAAGCACTCCCTTCAGAGGAGGAAGAACCGGCCTTGTCGTTGCTGTGTCCAGTTCGTGCCCTGTGCATCTATCTGGACCACACGCAGAGCTTTAGATGCTCGGAGCAGCTCTTTGTCTGTTTTGGAGGAAAAACAGCTGTCTCCAAGCAGAGATTAGCCCATTGGATTGTGGATGCAATTTCTCTCGCATACAAGTCTCAGGACTTGCCGTGCCCCTTGGGAGTCCGGGCGCACTCCACTAGAGGCATTGTGTCCTCCTGGGCACTGGCAAGGGGGGCCTCTCTAGCAGACATATGCAGAGCTGCGGGTTGGGCTACGCCCAATACCTTTGCAAGGTTTTATAACATACGCATAGACCCGGTTTCGACCCGAGTGTTACACGGTAACAGCAAGTAGACCGGGCGGCCGGTTAGGTGTACCGCTTGTATTGTGCATTTCCCCTTTTTTTCAAAGGTGATATTGTGTGCTTTTTGTCCACAACAGTTCCCTGTACCGGTGAACTCCGGATGCCACTTTAATTCTTTAGCACTGTCCAGTGACGAACTCGGCGGAGGAGTAACATCATCAGGCCCAGTACTCGTGGTATTCCCCTTTTCAGGTGAGCCCGTGTGCTTGGGCTCAGTGCTCCATGCGTGGTGATTCCCCTTTGGTAATCCCGTATAATGAGTTTCCACTGTTCAGTTTCCACCTTAGGTGAAACTTGTGTTTCCCCTCGTCAGAGCTTTCTCTGTCTCGGCCACTGTGCTGCGTACTCTCTCTGTAGAAAGGGTCCTCCTGTGGTATCATTCCATATGTGTACTTCCCCATTGGTAAGTCCCTGTGAGGTATGCTCCACATGTTAACCTCCCTCCGGCAGGATGTGGTCTCCGTAGTGTTCTCCTTCCTGGAGAGAAAGTGCTCGGTGAGAGATTGCTTAACAGCAAATTAAGAAAGGCACCGCCGGTAGCCTACTTGGGTAAGTTCCCTCTCCCCCCTTAACGGGACTAGGGAGATGCCTTATCTAACTCGCTGGAATGTCACGACATGGTTGAGCGCTCGCTGCGAGGCACACAGCAGCTTGCACGTGTCTACTCTTCCATGCCTCGTGACACGGTTCAGTGCCTGCGGCGTTTCCTATAGGAACCCCTAATGTCATTACATCGACACAACGTCAAGTGAGTGACAGACAGAGAACGTCTTGGTTACTGATACATAGGTTACTCTGTTCCCTGATGGAGGGAACGAGACGTTGTGTCGCTCCTGCCGTGGCGCTGAACCGGCCACTGACATGGCCGGGACCCTCTATCGGCTCCTCAGCATAAATCTGAATGAGTGATGCACGCCATCTCCTTTTAAACCCGTATGTCCGGGGTGGAGAGTGGCATGCAAATTCCACTCGCCAATTTTCATTGGCCTTTCCTATTTTAAGCAAAGGTGATTGGGGCTCTCAAGATCGAACCCCTAGTGTCACTACATCGACACAATGTCTCGTTCCCTCCATCAGGGAACAGAGGTTACATCAGTAACCAAGACATTCCACTCTGTAGCTGGAAGGCAGATGACCAGGGTTGGGAGGGTTACTTTTGAAATGTATTCCACTACAGATTACAGAATACATGCTGTAAAATGTAATTTGTAACATATTCCGTTAGATTACTCAAGGTCAGTAATGTATTCGAAATACTTTGGATTACTTCTTCAGCACTGGTAGATTTTTTCACTTGTTTTGACTATAAAAACTCTGCCAGTACAGTAATACAAAATGCACATGTTAAAAATACATTCTCTGAAAAACCTAAATATCTTATGCAGTGTTGTTTCTAAAACAAGATAAATCAAATTGATCTTGTTTTAAGGATTTTTTGATATTTTTACATGAAAACAATAAAAAAAATTATCAAGAATATGATTTTTGTAAGTTTCTAGTAAGGTCTTACTAGAAAAAAAGAAATTATGATCTAACGTGAATTTTCTTGATAAAAAAAAAATATATGATCGTGCCTGGTAACGTGCAAAGTACAATGGCTAGAAATAGCATTTTAGCTTAGCGTAAAGCTGACAATTTACACAAGGTTTATTTCAATTTCTTCTGCTCCAAACTTCTCTGTCTGCTCGTATGAATGTAACGCATCATAAGAATGCACATACAGGTGCATCTCAATAAATTAGAATGTCGTGGAAAAGTTCATTTATTTCAGTAATTCAACTCAAATTGTGAAACTTGTGTATTAAATAAATTCAATGCACACAGACTGAAGTAGTTTAAGTCTTTGGTTCTTTTAATTGTGATGATTTTGGCTCACATTTAACAAAAACCCACCAATTCACTATCTCAAAAAATTAGAATATTTTGACATGCCAATCAGCTAATCAACTCAAAACACCTGCAAAGGTTTCCTGAGCCTTCAAAACGGTCTCTCAGTTTGGTTCACTAGGCTACACAATCATGGGGAAGACTGCTGATCTGACAGTTGTCCAGAAGACAATCATTGACACCCTTCACAAGGAGGGTAAGCCACAAACATTCATTGCCAAAGAAGCTGGCTGTTCACAGAGTGCTGTATCCAAGCATGTTAACAGAAAGTTGAGTGGAAGGAAAAAGTGTGGAAGAAAAAGATGCACAACCAACCGAGAGAACCGCAGCCTGATGAGGATTGTCAAGCAAATTCGATACAAGAATTTGGGTGAACTTCACAAGGAATGGACTGAGGCTGGGGTCAAGGCATCAAGAGCCACCACACACAGGCATGTCAAGGAATTTGGCTACAGTTGTCGTATTCCTCTTGTTAAGCCACTCCTGAACCACAGACAACGTCAGAGGCGTCTTACCTGGGCTAAGGAGAAGAAGAACTGGACTGTTGCCCAGTGGTCCAAAGTCCTCTTTTCAGATGAGAGCAAGTTTTGTATTTCATTTGGAAACCAAGCTCCTAGAGTCTGGAGGAAGGGTGTAGAAGCTCATAGTCCAAGTTGCTTGAAGTCCAGTGTTAAGTTTCCACAGTCTGTGATGATTTGGGGTGCAATGTCATCTGCCGGTGTTGGTCCATTGTGTTTTTTGAAAAGCAAAGTCACTGCACCCGTTTACCAAGAAATTTTGGAGCACTTCATGCTTCCTTCTGATGACCAGCTTTTTAAAGATGCTGATTTCATTTTCCAGCAAGATCTGGCACCTGCCCACACTGCCAAAAGCACCAAAAGTTGGTTAAATGACCATGGTGTTGGTGTGCTTGACTGGCCAGCAAACTCACCAGACCTGAACCCCATAGAGAATCTATGGGGTATTGTCAAGAGGAAAATGAGAAACAAGAGACCAAAAAATGCAGATGAGCTGAAGGCCACTGTCAAAGAAACCTGGGCTTCCATACCACCACAGCAGTGCCACAAACTGATCACCTCCATGCCACGCCGAATTGAGGCAGTAATTAAAGCAAAAGGATCCCCTACCAAGTATTGAGTACATATACAGTAAATGAACATACTTTCCAGAAGGCCAACAATTCACTAAAAATGTTTTTTTTATTGGTCTTATGATGTATTCTAATTTGTTGAGAAAGTGAATTGGTGGGTTTTTGTTAAATGTGAGCCAAAATCATCACAATTAAAAGAACCAAAGACTTAAACTACTTCAGTCTGTGTGCATTGAATTTATTTAATACACGAGTTTCACAATTTGAGTTGAATTACTGAAATAAATGAACTTTTCCACGACATTCTAATTTATTGAGATGCACCTGTATATGTATAAATGTTTCCCATCTGAAAGGACTAAATATTAAATGAAACAAATGACAATAAAATGCAAAGTAATCTCTTGAGTATTCAAAACACTTTTTGAATGTAACTGTATTCTAATTATCAGTGATTTAAATTGTGGAATACAGTTACTTATATTTTGTATTTTAAATACGTAATCCTGTTACATGTATTCTTTTACTCCCCAACCCTGCAGATGACAGGCAGGATCCTGTGAAAACCAATGCTGTGACATCACCATATAAAGTTTTTATCATAGCAAAAAAGTTAGGCCCAAATCCTAATCTCTCTAAAAGCAGCCACAGGTAGTTCCATTCCAGCCTGTCAAATGCCTTCTCAGCATCCAAAGAGAGTACAGCAAAATCAACAGGTATAGCATCAGCCACATCAGTAATGTAGGAGTCTTCTGACATTGCCAGGAATTGGAATGTATTGGTCTAAATATCATCTTATCACCACAAATGTCCTTTGTTCTTATTGCAATTTATCGTCCTCCCTCTTCCAGTACTAGTTTCTATGAGAAATTATTAAAAGAATGTAATTTCAAAGAGGTAATTATTATGGGAGATTTTAACATCAGTTGGGAGGACAAATATCTAGAAAGAATCACAAACAGATAACCGATAAATTTGACCTTATGCAGTTGATCAGTGGGCCCACAAGAATAACTAATTCTACCAGGACTCAAATTGATTTCATATTTAATAACAGACCAGAGCAAATTTTAAAATCTTTTAATATGTTAACTGGCTTCTGACAACAATTTGACTCTGGTGGCCATAAAACTAATAAGCGATTTAGCCCTTTTGTCAGGGAATATGAATCTTTTGGGATCTCCAAAACAAACAGGAGAATTTAAGTGTTGTTCAACAGATTTAATGGGATGATCTACTGTTGGGAAGAGACCATGAGAGAGATAATAAAATATTCTCAAACAAATTAGAGAGCACTAGTAAAGATTTTAACTGCAAAGTTGATCGCAAAAAACAAAACACAGTGTCATGGCTTGTGGTAGTGATGGTGAAAGAAGGAGAGGCAATGGATCTATTTGCTGGCTTTTTAATGAAGAAAATATAAAACACCGCAGAGTGCCATAAACTAAATCAACAAACTAACATAAGCATAACATGGACAAGAACTGACGAAGAATGAACAACACATGAGGGTATATATACACAACAGAACTAATGAGGGGATGGCAGACAGGTGAGGATGAAGAACAGCTGGTAGTGATAAGGGCAGTGCACTATGGGAAATGGAGTCCAGGGGGTAACTTCAAAATAAGAGTCCAACGTAAACATGGAGACAGAACATGACACACAGTCCCTTGGATAAATGCAGCTATTTTAAAACTGATGAAAGAACAGGATCGTGTCCTAAAAACTGCAATTAAAATTGTCTTCTTGACCATAATAGAAAAGGCAAGAGGTAATTCTAAAATTATCTGGAACAATTAAAAAAAAAAGAAAGGAAACTGCTTGAGCTTGAAGTAAATGTAAAGCTAACCAAAAATCCAGCTGAAGTAGAGAAAGTTCTTAACCATTACTTTATTGATTCTGTAGCTACCATTGCACAATATTTTTCACCTGAGAACACAAATGTTTGTCCAGTTAATACAATGGAGCCAGCCTTCAACATAAGGACTGTCACTGATTCAGATGTTACAAGAACGATTAGATCTCTTAAATCATCCAGAGCAAAGGATATATTTGGTATAGATGCAGTAATGCTTAAAGAGCTTAGTTCATCACTAACCAATCCTATTACCAAAATTATTAACCTCTCGATTTCTCAGGGAATGTTTCCAAATGTTTGGAAGTAATTACAGGCCTATCAGCATCCTACCTAAAGTGTCAAAGGTTGCTGAACATATCATCTGCCATCTGAACACTAGTCCATTTGCCCTGCACCCAATGCAATTTGGTTTCAGAGCAAATTATTCAACTGAGACAGCCAACTGTTTTTTCACAGAAAAAATAAAATCTCTATTGAATAAAGGTGGAGTTGTCGGAGCTGTGTTTCTTGACTTCAAGAAGGCTTTTGACACTGTTAATCATAGAATTCTCATGTCTAAGTTATCTAGCTTCAATTTTTCTTCAGATACACTTAATTGGATAGAATCATATTTGTTAAATCAATCTCAGTATGTCAGAGTACAGAATTATCAATCAGCTGCCCTCTGTATGTCCGGTGTTCCACAAGGATCTATACTGGGTCCATTGTTATTTACATTATATAAATGATTTTCCATCTGTATGTCCTGATACCAACATCCAAATGTGTGCGGATTACACTGTAATTTGTATACATGGTAGCAGTATGACATAAGTTGCTAATGAGCTCACAAACTCCATGGTTCAAGTAGCAGCATGGATAAAGCAATGCTGTTTGCAACTAAATGTATCTAAAACAGTATGCATGTTTATCACCAAGACAAACAGTTATAGTGTAGAACCAGGTGTCTTCGTATCAGAGGAGAGGCTACAGGTTGCATCTGAATACAGGTACCTCGGAGTTCTGATTAATTCCAAACTTTCTTTCAAGTCTCAGGTCAAAAAGGTCTGTATTCGGGTAAAATTAAATCTTTCAAATTTAAGGTTCATTCGATATTACATGTCAACAGAGGCAGTGTACATGCATTCTATGGTCATTTCCCATATTACTTACTATTTAACAGCCTGATCACAGGCTTGTCCAACTACTTTAAAACTAGAGTCTTTTTTATAATCGATCACTTAAAATCCTTGACAAGAAATCAGTACATTTTCATCATTGTCCAATATTTTAAAAAATATAACTTGCTGAGTTGGGAGAACATGATTAAATGTGTAGATGTTTCTCTTATGTACAATATTATATATGGCTTGACTTCTCCTCCGCTCAGACAGTTTGTCAACATAAGAACAACTGCATATTGGTCCACAAGAGGTGCAGCAAGAGGGGACTGCATTATTCCACTTAAGAAAAGTACTTTCAGTCAGTCTGCATTCTCTGTTAAAGCTGCATGTGAATGGAACTCCATCCCAGCAACTATTAGAAAACTGAACACATACGGTTTATTTAGAGTTAATTTAAAGAAATGGTTAATTAGTACTCAGCTCTGTCAGCACTAAAACACTGTTGCACCTTACTGTCCTCAGTTTTTCTGTGTAGAACTTTGCTGTCTGCTGTCATCTGTTGCTATCTTGCTATTGCCAGTCTGCCATTATGTATCTGCATGCGTGTCTTATTGTGGTTTAGCTTTTATTGTGTTATACGGATATGTTTATTTAATATACTGTGCATGATTTTAATGTCTGTGTTTCTGCTTTACATGTTTCAGTTAATGTCTAACAATGAAGCACAATGTTGTCATATTTAGTCCATATTTCTATGAACAGTAATATTTTTCATTTTAACGTTTTGCATGTCTTGTATGAGACTCTATGTTGCATGTGTTCAACAGTACCTGACAATGTAGTTCAAGGGTGTATTGTATGATTGTGGCGGTGGGGGCGTGGTCAAGCGTTCGTACGGAGAAAGCGGTAAGGGTGCACACACCTGAGCGCTATAATGTCTAACACCTGTTTCTGATTGGAGTAAGCATTGGAGAGAGAGACGCATGCGGCCGCGTTGCATGTGTGTCTGTGTTTGTTTATGTTTGTTAAATGTTGAGTTTCTTATTAAACTTTATGTTTACTGTTCAGCCGGTTCCTGCCTCTTCCTTGCCCATCCTTTATCTGTTACAATGATGTTTTTATTAACATTAATATTCTTTTTCTTTCTTTTTTTTTATTTATTTTTTTTATCGTTTTGCATGCTTATAAAATAATCTCAATAACATTGTAATTTCAATCTTATATTCTGTTTTTATGGTGACTCTGTAACATCTGTCCAGGGACTACAGATAAAAAAATAGCCTTTTGGCTAACTCTGGCGCATTTACTGCAATGTTTATTATTGTGCACTGTCCTTGTTAAATAAATCAGAAACAAAAAAAAAACCTTCCTTTCATAAACCCCGTGTAACACTTCTCAGTGGAAGGAGGAGGCGAGAAGCAGATTTCCTGGTTCAGGTAAGTGTTTTATTCTCCTCACTGCAACAAATACACTCTTTCAGGGCTTTCACGGTGTTCAATAATTCACTCTAAAAATAAACAAACTATTTCACAAAAATAAACTCTCAGCTTCGTAATAATAAACTCTTGGCTTCGCAATAGGGTCTCTGGTGCCCAGGCTCTCTCTCTCGTCTACCTGTGGTGTGGCTCTATTTATGCCGCTCTCCCCGTGCTCGCTGAAATTAGAGACAGGTGTTAGACATAATTTAGCTCAGGTGTAAGTGCCCTTACCGCTTTCTCTCCCTCCGGAGAGATGCTTGACCACGCCCCCGCTGCCACATATCCCCACCGCCCGACTCAGGCCGGGGCGGCATCCGGCCTGCCTACCACTCCCCCCCCATTCCTGGAAAGGAAGTCGGCGACAGCCATCTGCGCTCCCGGTCTGTGGACCACCTTGAACTTAAACGGCTGAAGAGCCAGATACCAACGGGTGATCTGGGCATTGGTATCTTTCATGCAGTAGAGCCATTGGAGTGGGGCGTGATCGGAACAGAGGGTGAAGGCCCACCCCAACAGGTAGTATCGGAGAGTGAGGACGGCCCACTTGATGGCGAGACACTCCTTTTCCATGGTGCTGTACTTAGTTTCCCTCAACGAGAGCTTACGGCTAATGTACAGCACCGGGCGCTCCTCCCCCTCCACCACCTGCGGCCCCCAGACTGAAGCATCTGTCTGTAAAAAAAAGGGAGAGAGAAGTCAGGTGAATGTAAAAGCGGCCCTTTGCAAAGTGCGGCTTTAACTTGCGTGAACGCCCGCTGACACTGCTCCGTCCACTGGACCGGGTCTGGAGCTCCGTTTTTAGTGAGATCAGTCAGCGGGCTGGTGACGTCCGAATAATTAGGCATGAACCTTCTATAATAGCCAGCCAGCCCCAGGAACTGTCTCACCCCCTTTTTGGTCTTGGGCCTTGGGCAGGTCGCAATCACCGCTGTCTTGTCAATTTGGGGACGCACCTGCTCGTGGCCCAAGTGGAACCCCAGATACCGTACCTCCACCTGCCCAATCGCGCACTTCTTTGGGTTCGCTGTTAGTCCCGCTCGGCACAGCGATCTCAGAACCGCCCTCAGATGTTGCATGTGCTGCTGCCAATCATTGCTATAAATGATGATGTCATCTAAATAGGCAGCGGCGTAAGCTGAATGCGGTCTGAGGATTCGGTCCATGAGACGCTGAAACGTAGCCGGGGCTCCAAACAAACCAAACGGAAGTGTCACAAATTGGTGTAATCCAAACGGTGTGGAGAAGGCGGTTTTTTCACAGGAAATTGGTGTCAAGTGGATCTGCCAATAACCCTTCATCAAATCCAATGTCGAATAAAATCGAGCAGTGCCCAACCGATCGAGCAACTCATCATTGCGAGGCATTGGATACGCATCAAATTTAGACACCGTGTTGACTTTCCTATAATCCACACAGAACTGTACAGACCCGTCGCTCTTAGGCACTAGAACAACTGGGCTGGACCAATCGCTGTGGGATTCTTCTATTACCCCTATATCGAGCATTGCATCCAATTCTTCCCGAACGATTTTCTTCTTGTGTTCGGGTAATCGATAGGGGCGGCTACGTACCACGACCCCCGGCTCGGTCTCGATGTGGTGATGGATGAGGTTTGTACGTCCCGGTAGAGGGGAGAACACATCCGCAAACTCCTGTTGCAACCTAGAAACCTCCGCGAGTTGACTTGGTGAGAGGTGGTCTCCGCAAGTGACCGGGGTGAATTGTTTATGTTTTGAACTCGCCTCTGGTCCGAGCTCAGCCTTCTCGGGAACTACTGTAGCCAACGTCACGGGGACCGCCTCCCTCCACAATTACAGGAGATTGAGGTGGTATATTTGACGTGCTCCCCCTCTATCGGTTTGTTTAACCTCATAATCGAGATCTCCCACTCGTCATGTGACCTCAAAGGGCCCTTGCCACTTGGCGAGTAATTTAGAGCTCGATGTGGGAAGCAATACAAGCACTTTATCTCCCGGTGCAAATTCCCTTAGATGAGTTCCCCTGTAATACAGTCGGCGCTGTCTTTCTTGAGCTTGGTGCAAATTCTCCTGTGTTAGCTGCCCCAGAGTGTGGAGTTTTGCTCTAAGATCAAGAACGTATTGAATTTCATTTTTACTGTTTGAAGGTCCCTTCTCCCAGGCCTCTCGCAATACATCAAGCACACCACGTGGGCGTCGCCCATACAGCAGCTCGAATGGGGAGAAGCCAGTGGAGGCTTGCGGGACCTCTCGTACTGCAAATAACAGGGGGTCGAGCCATTTATCCCAATTTCTAGCATCGTCGTGCACGAACTTACGAATCATGTTTTTGAGGGTTTTATTGAATCGTTCCACCAGGCCATCCATTTGAGGATGGTATACGCTGGTGCGAATCAATTTAATACTCAACAACTCGTACAGCTTGTGTAGTGTCCATGACATAAACGTTATGCCCTGATCGGTGAGGATTTCTTTCGGAATCCCCACCCGGGAGATTATTTTGAAGAGTGCCTCCGCAACACTGCATGCTGAGATGTTGCGAAGAGGCACTGCTTCCGGATATCGCGTTGCATAGTCCACTAGGACCAATACAAAGCGATGTCCGTGTGCTGACCGTTCTAATGGCCCGACGAGGTCCATTCCAATTCTCTCAAAGGGGACCTCGATCAAAGGAAGAGGGCGCAATGGCGCTTTTGGGGTGGCCGGTGGGTTAACCAGCTGGCATTCGCGGCATGCCACACACCATCTGCGGACATCGCCGCCAATGCCCGGCCAATAGAAACGGGCTATTATATGGTTCAGTGTTTCCTTTCTCCTAAGTGACCCCCATGGGATTATAATGAGCCACCTGGAATACCATTTCCCGACGGCTCCGTGGAATCAAAAGTTGGGTTGTATCCTCTTTAGTCTGAGCGTCCTGCGTCACTCTATACAACTGCTCATTTATAATCGCAAAATAGGGCTATGAAAGGGCGATGTCCGGCTGGAGTCGTTGACCATCGATGACTCTCACTTGGTCGAAGGCGTGTTTGAGGGTTTCATCTCGTGACTGCTCCAAAGGGAAATCCCCCTCAGGGAATTCCCTGAGAAGAGGAGGGGCTGCAGCCTCTCCCCCTCTCTCGTCATTATGACGCAGAGCTGTCAAGGACGGCCCCGGCTCCGCCTCCCCTGCCAGAGCATCGCACATTGCACATCTCCCTAGCTTCATACAGGACCCATCCGTGCAATTTCCCTTTAATAAAACTCTAAAATCAGGCCAATCAGTCCCCAAAATCAGTGGATGGGTGAGGCGGGAACTAACCGCGGCCTCCACTCTATGCTTTTTCCCCCAGAATTTAATTGTCAGGGTCACCACCGGATACTTGTGAATATCCCCGTGCACACATTTCACCCTCACCGTTTTAGTTGTGTCCAATGCCTCGGGTTGAACCAAGCGTTGGTGGATAGTGGTTTGATTACACCTGGTGTCCACCAACGCTTGGTGAGTACCCCCCTTGACACTTACCGGTATCCGGTATGCTCCGGCCCGGTCGGGGGCAGCCTGTGGGAGGTCAGAGACCCGCACCACCATCCCCAGCTCCATCAGAGGGCACTGATCCCGGAAGTGGTCCGGGTCCCCGCACCTCCAGCAGGCTGGCCCAGGCGCTACGCCCGCACTTGCGTCGGAGAGCGGCAGGGCATCGGGATAGGGGAAGGTGTCGGCTCCCACACCCGGGGAACTGGTCTCAGTGGCTGAAGTCCTCCTCGTCTGCATGGGGCAGGAACGGGACCTGGAGAGAGAGCAGAACGAGAGGAGATAGGGGAGGGGAATGAGACAGGGGGATGAGTCGGGCCGCCCACTGGCCGAGCAGCCAGCCCCAGATCTCGCCGGTGCGTTCGAAGACATCCAGGAACGCCTCTGGGTCGTCCGCCGCCCGCATCTTCAGTAATGCAGGCGGGGGTAACAGCGTGTGGGTGTCCGGGGTCGCAGCTGGGGATGCCTCCTGGCTGAGGAGGCTCCGGATCACCTGTCGGTCCTCTGCTTGAGCGCGCATGAGCTCCACAAACCGGCGGTCTTGATCTTGCCGGAGCTTAAGCAGGGATTGCTGGTGGCTCTGATGTAAGCCAGCGAGGGCTTGGAGGATCTCAGCCAACTGGGAGGACTCTACGGGGCGACTTCCGTCCATCTTCAACTTTTTTCCGGGTTTCGGCACCAGCGTAACACTTCTCAGTGGAAGGAGGAGGCGAGAAGCAGATTTCCTGGTTCAGGTAAGCGTTTTATTCTCCTCACTGCAACAAATACACTCTTTCAGGTCATTCACAGTGTTCACTAATTCACTCTAAAAATAAACAAACTATTTCACAAAATAAACTCTCAGCTTCGTAATAATAAACTCTTGGCTTCGCAATAGGGTCTCTGGTGCCCAGGCTCTCTCTCTCGTCTACCTGCGGTGTGGCTCTATTTATGCCGCTTTCCCTGTGCTCACTGAAATTAGAGACAGGTGTTAGACATAATTTAGCTCAGGTATAAGCGCCCTTACCGCTTTCTCTCTCTCCGGAGAGATACTTGACCACGCCCCCGCTGCCACACCCCCTTTGATCAAAATTTATTAATTTCCAGATCATCGACTTCATACGAGTGACTAATACCTTGGCATATAGATTCACATCCCTACAAATCAAGGAGATTGGACGATAGCTTGGGCATTCAAGTGGATTTTTGTCCTTCTTAAGTAAAACAGTAATAAGCGCATTTCTTTGATCCCTATGGAATGATCCCTGATTAATAGCAATATTTATAGAGCCTAGTATCAATGGACCCATCTGATCCCAAAAAACTTGATATAATTCAGGATGTATGCCATCTAAACCGGGCAATTGCCTCTTGAAATTGATTTTACTGCACCTTCAATTTCTTCTAGTGTTACAGGATGCTCAAATTCAAATTTTGGTGGATTATCTAGAATTGGTAAATGTAAGTTTTTAAGAAATGAAGTACACTTCTGTATGTTGATGGTGGTCTGGTGTATACAGGTTACTATAATAACACTTAAAAACGTCATTAATAGCAATGGGATCTGTGACCACCCTGCCCTTTGCTGTACTAATAGCATTAATAACAGCTTTCAATTCATTATGTCTTTGTTGCAGGGCTAAAAATCTACTTGGTCTATCCCCCTCATAGTAGTATTTCTGTTTAGTCCTATGTAGAATTGATTCTGCTTTATGCAGGGATAGATTCCTATATTCTCCCCTCAACGCATAAAGTATATTGACGTTAGCTTCAGAAATCGTCCTTTGTTGAGTGCTTTCCAATTTCTGTATTTTGTCTTCAATTTCCCTGAATTGCTTATTACGATCAGAGCTTAATTTAGAAGCGAAACTGATAGATGTGCTTCTGATAGAAAATTTTGTTGCTTCCCAAAGTATTTGGGGATTGTCACAAGTATCTTTATTAAATTCTATAAATTCATTAAGTTGTTATTCCATCAGGGATATATATTTCATATTAATAAGTAAAGAATAATTTAATCTCAACTGGCGCACTTTATGATATTCAGCGTGATAATGTACACTACAGTACAAACCACCGGAGGATGATCAGATATTAAGATAAGGAGCATATCAATACGGGGTATATTATTTATCAAAGAAGGGCTAACAAAGATATTTGAGAGAGAAGTCAACTGTTTGCAAACTTGTGTGAAATCCATTGTCATGGCTGTCGTTTCTCGACTGAAAAAGAATTTGCGATCCCCGTGTTTAACAGGTTTGGCTCTGGCTCCCTTCAGAATAGCCTGATGGTCAGAGTAGTCCAACAGCTTGAAGATAATTGTACGCAGATGATTGTCATCCCTCTCTTTGCTGTAGAGTCTATGTGCTCTTTCTCTATGCGGATGTCCCGATGAAGGAATCCATTTTGGCAAATGTTCTCTCAAAAAGGCAATGGCATCAGATCCTTCCTCAACTTCCTTCACACCAATGAGTCTCAGGTTAGACCTTCGGCTACGATCCTCCATTTGGACCATCCTTCTGGTAAGCTCATCCACTTGACACTGAAAAATGTTAACCTATTGTTTGTTGGCTCTCGCAGTAGCCTGAAGTGAGTCAAACCTGGCTATATTATTTTGCGTCATTTTATTAGCGGTTTCCATGTCCTTTGATAGTGCACACTATCTTCGGTATGCTGAATTTGAAGCCTTAGTTCCGTTAACTGTGGGGTATTTACTGCATCATTCACCACTCTCTGGATCAGCGTGTTGAGATCTATTAGTTGTTCTTGTAATGCCATTCTCACCGCTTCAGCAATGGCATCGTCGGTGTCTTTTTTCGGCAACTTAAGCGTCAGCTTTTTCTTTAATGGAGAGGTATATCCCTTTCCAGCTTGGCTCCAAGCTTTCCCTGAGACATTTTGCTCTCTTTAGAAGTTAAAGTTTGTGAAATATAGAGATTGAGAGGTTGTTGAGGATGGGCTAGAGAGCTACATGTGCATCATGGCTAAGCGTCACTGGATGTGTTTTTGTGATTAACATTTTTTATTGATTCAACTATTAAACAATGCAAAACAAAACACATACAATCAGAAACAACATTCAACCCTCACAATTGCCCCCCCAAGCCCCAACCCCAGCCCGATCCCCAACAACACCCCAGTGGTCACACAACCATAGACACACAAACAAGCCAAAAAATATATATAATAAACACACACATCCACTACACCTTTCTCTCCACTGTCCCTCCCTGAGAGCCCTCCAAAAAAGACAGATACTTGCCCCATTTCTCCACAAACAGGTCTAAACTCCCCAATCTTCTGGATGCCCCCTCCTCAAAAGCTGACACCCTGGCCATCTCCGATCACCACTTCTGAAATGGGGGCGATCCAGCCGACTTCCAACCCCTTAAAATGATCTGTCTGGCAATCATAATACTAGTTAGGAACCAGTTTTTTATGTGCTTATTCTCCAAATTAATGACCGCCCCATCTCCTAAAATACAGAGTCTGGGGCTAAATAAAATTTGAGAGCCCAATACCTCACACATAAAACTCTGAATACTCAACCAAAATTCTTGGATCTTAACACATCCCCAAAAGACATGGGTCGTGTCTCCATCTTCTGATTGACATCGCCAGCAGGTGAGTGTGTCTTTAAGACCAAGCCTATGCAATCTAGAGGGGTCCAATAAACTCTATGTAAAATCTTGAACTGCATAAGGTGAACCCTTGCATCTCTAGATGCAGACTTTCACACACCATTGCACTTGTGTATATGGCTGTGTGACAATAAAGTGATTTGAGACTTGATGTTATTTAGAATCCTAGCCCACACTCCCTCCTCCAATACCAAGTTTAGATCTTTCTCTAATAATCTCTTAAGAGAAGCTGAAGTTCCATCCCCCAGGCTCTGAATTAGCAGGGAGTAATACACTGATGCCTCATAACCTTTTCCAAAAGCAGTAATCACCTCTACAAGAGTATCTGCCACTTTAGGGGGTGTAAACTACTCCCAAAAACAGTACAGAGCAGCTGTAAATACTTATAGAACTGAGATCTGGGAATCCCAAAAAGTTGAACCAAACTTTGAAAGGATCTCAACACTCCACTCTCATATAGGTCACCGAGTGTAGCAACCCCCCTCACAATCCACTCTGACCAGCAAAAAGGGGACTTGTTGATACATAATTTGGGGTTCAGCCATATGCTCGAAGCAACATTTAAATAAATGTCCGAATTAAACACTCTGGACACTTTTGTCCACACCGAGTGCAAATGCGAGACAACGGGGTGTAACCTAACTTCTCCGATAAGTTTGATAGAAAGGCTTTGCAATGGCGAAATAGGGGCAAGAACTTCCTGTTCAATACAAAACCAGGGAGGGGCTCTCTCAGGTGGAAGAGACCAATGAGCCAAATGTCTGAGACTGAATGCATAATAATAAAACAAAATCTTGGGTAGGCCTAGCCCACCTTTGTCAATCGGCCTATGTAACTTATTGAAATGTAACCTGGGACGCTTACCATTCCAAATGAAGGACTTCGCTATGCTATCAAATTGTTTGAAATAAGAGAGGGGGACATCTACAGGGAGATATTGTAGCAGGTAGTTGAATTTTGGAATACAATTCATTTTAATAACATTAACCTTCCCAATCATAAATAAATGTAATGAAGCCCACCTGCCCACATTGCTCAAAAATCTTTTTATTAAGGGGTCAAAATGAACTCAAACTAAATCAGACAAATTTTCTGGGAATAAAATACCCAAATACTTAATGCCCTGTTTGGGCCACTGAAAGGCGCCCGGCTGAAAAGCTGTTACTGGGCAGTACACTGTCAGAGCCAAAGTTTCGGATTTACACCAATTGACTCTGTATCCTGAGAATTTAGAAAAGGTATTAATAATTCTGTGAAGGCAAGGCACAGATCTAGTGGGGTTGGAGACGAATAATAAAATATCATCAGCGTAAATCAAAAGCTTATGCGCCACACCTCCCGCCACCACCCCTGGAAAATCATCTTCCCTTCTTATTGCGGCTGCTAATGGTTCCAGGGCAAGACAGAACAATAATGGGGAAAGAGGGCAACCCTGCCCTATCCAGATTTAAATAATCTGAAATTAATCCATTTGTTTGTACTGCTGCTACCGGGTGTCTATAAAGTACCTTAATCCATCCAATAAAAGAATTCCTGAACCCGTATATTTCCAAAATCTTAAAAAGATAATCCCATTCTACCATATCAAACGCCTTTTCAGCGTCAAGTGATATGGCAGCGACCGGAGTCTGATCATTCGCCACTGACCACATGATATTGATGAAATGCCTAATGTTATCAGAAGAACTGCGGCCCCGAATATACCCCACCTGATCTATATGTATAAGAGATGTCATAACTTTACTCAATTGGTTAGCCAAACCTCGCTTGGATCTTTGTCCTTTTTAAGTATCAGACTAATCTGTGCTTGTGTCATGGTTGGCGGAAGCTTTCCATTTTTTAATGATTCCATATAAACTTCTAGCAAAAGTGGAGCCAATTCTGTAGCATAAGATCTAAAAAAATCAGCGGCAAAGCCATCTGGCCCCAAAGCCTTGCCTGTAGACAGGGCCTTAATGACCTCGTCAAGCTCCTCCAAGTTTATCTCAGAATCAAGAGAATTGTTTTGTGCAGTCGTCAGTTTAGGGAGCTCTAATGGTTCCACAAAGTTTCTAATATCTTCATCAGTAGATGAAGATGTGGAACTATAAATATCAAGATTGAATTCTTTAAAAGCATTATTAATATCAATGGCAAAAATGAGTTAAATGAGAGGTAAAAATTTCACCACCAGCAGATTTCACTGAGGGAATGGTAGAAAAAGACTCTCTCGGCTTTATATATCTAGCCAAAAGCTTCCCTGCTTTGTCCCCGACTCAAAGTATGACTGTCTTGCCCTGAATAGCCAAAACTCCACCTTTCGTGACAAAATAGTATTATATCTATATGTCAATCGGGTCAATTCTCTGAGGCCATCAGACAACATTCAGCATTTCAGCTCTGCCTCTGCACTTTTAATATTCCCTTTCAACTCCATGAGTTCTCGTGCCTTGGACTTTTTGATGAATGAGTCATACTGTATGATCCAACCCCTAAGAACTGCCTTAAGTGCCTCCTAAGCCACGCCCACTGAGGATACTGAGGACAAGTTAGTCTCCATATAAACATTAATTTCAGCCTTTAACATTTGTTGGAATTCAAGATTTTGCAAAAGCGATACATTAAAGCGCAACTATATGATTTCTTTTTCTCCGTTTGTGGCAACACCTCTAAACTCACCAGGGCGTGATCTGAGACTAAAATGTTTCCAATTGAGCAATCAACAACAGATGAAATGAGGGACTTAGATATATATATATATATATATATATATATATATATATATATATATATATATATATATATATATATATATATCTATAAAATCTATTCTAGAATAGATCTTATGGACTGATGAAAAAAAATTATAGTAAATATTAGCCAAAATCAAACTTTGCCCCTGAATTTCCGCTAAAACTATAATTGATCTTTATTCTGTTTGAGACATTTGAATTGTAGATGTTTACTTATCAGTGTATTGACTCCCCTGCTCTTACCAGCACTAAAGAAAACATGTCCACCCCATATCTTCCCAAATTTTTCAGCTTTCTGCGGGGAAAGATGCGTTTCTTTAAGAAACACTATATCATATTTATGAAGGAAATAACTTTCCTTCTTTTTATGGGGTGCCCCAACCCATTCACATTCCACGTGGAGAGAGATAATCCACTCATATTCAAATCTGACATTTTGACATATTAGAAAAATTTGATTTTGTGTCAAAAATACAATTATAAAGACCATATTCCACATTGGTGCAACAATCAACCCCTGAACTTTCCCCAGAACAAAACAAACAGAAAAAAGAAAGACATGCGCATTAACCCTGTGCACAACAGCAGCAACCGGTGTCCATCCCTCAAAACTCAAACACTCCATGTACGCCTACGAGAGCACCCGCGATAACTTTGCCGTCAGATTGCTCAAGTCTGGTGCTTCTATACAAATTTTGTGAGACAGAATTACATAACAGAAAAAAATCTATAAAACAAACTCCAGCCAACAGGCAGAATAAACACAAAAAATGTGTAGATTCATTCAGAAAACTGTATCAAAGTTGTGTTACTCCACAAAACAAACTCCAGCTTCTTGCGGAACCAGCACACACACACACACACACACACACACACACACAAACACACACACACACACACACACACACAAAATCAGTTCAGTTTCCTCGGACAGTCAAACGAATGTTCAGTGAGCCAGCTGTTCATGAATGAAGCAGATGACCTAATCCTTCCAATGTCCTGCAAAAAATACTCCACAAAACAGACTCCAACCAATAGGAGGCATAAACACAAGGAACATGCAGATTCATCTATAACTGTAATAAAAGGAGTGTTATTCCACAAAACAAACTCCAGCCGCTAGGTGGAACCAGCACAAAAAGAAACAAAAAAGGCACCAAGCTTCCTCAGACAGTCAAGTGTATGTTCAGCGAGACAAGCACACTTGGAGGCAATGTGAGAAACACACCATGACTTCCTCAGTCCATGGATTTTATGAAAGATATTGCTTGCTGTGGGCATGCAAATACCCTGTGGCAGTGTTGTATAAAGTATCCATTTGTCATATTTGAGTAAAAGTAAATTTACCTTCATGGAAATTGACTCAAGTAAAAGTTAAAGTAGCTCACGAGAAAATGACTTAAGTAAAAGTATTAAAGTAACTGATATTACTTTTACTTAAGTATCATAACTACATGTTAATTGCATAAATTACGGAACAGTTCATTAAACCCATTGCAACTTATTTGATTGGTAGTGCTCATCATTTAAAAAATCAAAATCAAAATCAAATCACTTTTATTGTCACACAACCATATACACAAATGCAATAGTGTGTGAAATTCTTGGGTGCAGTTCCGAGCAACATAGTAGTTGTGACAGTGATGAGACACATACCAATTTACAATAAACATCAGATTTACACAACACAATTTAAAATCTAATATACACATAATTACACACAACACAATATACAAATAATAACATACAATGTACAGTATACAATACACACAATATAGAATACACATTATACAATAAAAATAGTATATATAGTATATATAAAATATACAGTAGGTTGTATTGTATTGTATTGACATTCAGGCTGTCGGTTGATAGTAAGTTGCCAGTGTTTTGTTAAGAGAGAATATAATTTATGACGGTCTGGTGTGAGATAATAAGAGTAATAAAGTGCAATGCTGATGTATTTGATCGTGAGAGATCAAGAGTTCTAAAGTCTGATTGCTTGGGGGAAGAAGCTGTCATGTAGTCGGCTGGTGCGGGACCTGATGCTGCGATACCGCCTGCCTGATGGTAGCAGTGAGAACAGCCCATGGCTCGGGTGGCTGGAGTCTCTGATGATCCTCCGAGCTTTTTTCACACACCGCCTGGTATATATGTCCTGGAGGGAGGGAAGCTCACATCCGATTATGTGTCTGGCAGTTCGCACCACCCTTTGCAGGGATTTGCGGTTGTGGGTGGTGCTATTGCCGTACCAGGTGGAGATGCAGCCAGTCAGGATGCTCTCTACAGTGCAGGTGTAGAACCATGTGAGGATGTGGCGGTTCATTCCAAACTTCCTCAGCCATCTCAGGAAGAAGAGGCGCTGATGAGCCTTCTTCACAATGGCTGCAGTGTGGACCGACCATGTGAGTTCCTCAGTGATGTGGACACCCAGGAACTTGAAGCTGCTGACTCTCTCCACTGGTGCTCCATTGATGGTGATGGGGCTGTGTTCGCTTTCTCTTTTCCTGAAGTCCACCACAAGCTCCTTTGTCTTATTGACGTTGAGGGAGAGGTTGTGCTTCTGACACCAGTGTGTCAGAGTGTGCACCTCCTCTCTGTAAGCTGTTTCATCATTGTCAGTGATCAGACCTACCACCGTCGTATCATCAGCAAACTTAATGATGGCATTGGAGCTGTGTGTTGCCACACAATCATGTGTGTACAGAGAATACAGGAGTGGGCTGAGAACACAACCCTGCGGGGCTCCAGTGTTGAGGGTCAGTGATGAGGAGATGTTGCTGCCCATTTACTTACCCTCATGCCATCCCAAATGTGTTTGACTTTCTTTCATCTACAGAACACTTACAAAGATTTTAGAAGAATATTTCAGCTCTATAGGTCAATTCAATACAAGTGAATGGTGGCCAGACATTTCAAGCTACAAAAAGCACATTAAGGGAGCAGAAAGTTATCCATACTACTACAGTGGTTAAATCCATGTCCTAACAAATTTGTAACTCATTTTCACTGAATATCTTGCCATTACAATCTCTAGGCATGAAAATGATTTCAAGCTTGATTTCCAACACAAAAAGAAAGAAAAAGGTGCCCAGCTTCTTCAGACAGTCCAGTCCATGTTCAGCGAGACAAGCTCCCTTGGGGGCCACATGAAACTCACCAAATGGCTTACTCACACCATTGTCTCTATGAAAGACATCGCTTGCTGTGGGCGTGTAAATACTTTGCGGCCATCTTTAGTATCTATTCTCAGTTTGGCCGGAAACATCAGTGCAAAAGCGATCTTCCGTTGATGTAAGAGTTTCTTGCATTCCTTGAATCGATCATGTTTCTCTCTTGTCGAATTGTCAAAGTCTGGGAAAAAGAAAATGCTGTGGTTCTTCCAAGAAAGCCTTCCTTTACTCCTCGCCTTGTGTGACACAAGATCTTTATCGGATGATCTCAAAAATTTGGCCAGAATTGATCGAGGCCTGTCTCCCTCAGCCGATCTCCAAGCCGGGACTCTGTGAGCTTGCTCAATTTCCAGCTTATGGCCTGTTATGTCGAGCAGACTAGGAATTTCATCATATCTTGACCTTCCTCATGCTCAGGAATTCCAACAATTCAGATGTTGTTTCACCAATTACGATTCTCCAAATCCTCCAGTTTTTCCCAAATGCGTTTCAAGTCTATCTTGGTTGCTAGCGGATTATCAGCTAATTCTCTCTCCGATGACTCCAGATAATCGATCCGTCTCTCGACATCCGCGATTCTTGTAACCAACTCAGAGAATTTCGCCTCCATCGCCGTAATTGATTGATATATTATAGCCAGATCCTCCAGGTCCGCTACGACTTTCGTCAGCATTACAGACATGCTCGCCAGTTGCCGCTAAATTTCTCCCGCCGCACCGTCCAAACTGAGTCCCTGGTCTGCTGGCCTGTCTGAGGTATCAGATTCTTTGACATGTTGACTTCTTAGAGCAGTTATGTATCAGGGTGTATATGATACAAAAAGAATGAAAAACTAGCAAAGTGCGCAGAGCTCGTCGTTCACATGTCTGACCCTCGCATGGCGCCACGCGACTCCACTGGATGTGTTTTTGTTTGAATTTTTGAAACAATTTAGTATGAGATATACACAAAAAATTGGGGGCAACTACTTTTTCACAGCACTGTATGTTTGT
Organism: Myxocyprinus asiaticus; assembly: GCF_019703515.2. Classification (NCBI taxonomy): domain Eukaryota; kingdom Metazoa; phylum Chordata; class Actinopteri; order Cypriniformes; family Catostomidae; genus Myxocyprinus; species Myxocyprinus asiaticus. Next base: position 768,748 of record NC_059391.1, on the reverse strand, counting down.
GTTTTGGTCCAATAACTTATACTTCAGTGTTGTCAAAATTTAATAGAAGGAAATTTTTAGCCATCTAGTCTTTGATATCATTAATACACTCTGTAAATTTTGAGAACTGCAGGATTTCAACAGGTCTTGATGAGGATTAATCTTAATTAAATCTGTAATCGACAGTTCCAGTTTGAACAATACTGCTATGCAATTATTTGAATAAGATTTCATGCAGGTTTTTTATTGTGGTAATATAAATTTTAGATAAACCTGTCTGTAAAGTGCCTGTAAAAACAAAGCAAAACATTAGTTGGCTGTATTATGTTGAAGTGGGCAAAAGTCTGGCTATGCAAGACTAACAAATCTATAGTCATGTTTCCATCCAAGTTACGAGTTTAATTTATGCAGTGCTTTGCTAAAATAATTTGCGAATAAAGCAGCGTTTAGCCCATGTGTTCAAGAAAACAAAATCTTCACTTCCAGGAATATAGGTATATTTGCACAAAATGGATGATATTGGTCCACTGGTTAGTCCAGTTATGACACATTTATTCATCACATGACTTATTGAGGCAAACTCATGTGACTTTTTTGATGCGCATTCATTCATTCATTCAGTAAACGTGTTTCCATTGTAATTTATGCACATCTTTGCATTGAACCAAAATTGTATCCACCTCAAGCAAGTGGATATGTTTTTTATATGCCTATTCAGCATTTTTTAAGCAATATAAAAAAATTGCATACAAATACTTGGATGGAAACCCAGCTCATGATCTTTTAGGCTTGGAAACCCTTAAGCTGTATTCTGTTAAAAAGAATAGAATAGAAATATATGTAGCTCTGCTAGTTTATTATGAAAGAGTGAGCAGCTGTGATTTTAGGAGCTTTCATTAGTGGAGACCCATTTGAGGCTGGACTCTGAAACCTGAAACCAAGGGAGGAAGAGAGGGGAGAGAGAAAGAGAGAGAGAGAGAGAGAGAGAGAGAGAGAGAGAGAGAGAGAGAGAGAAGAACAGAAAGAATGTGAGAAAGACTTTCTCTTTGAGTTTAGTGATTTTAAAGAGAGGAAAATGAGAAGACAGACTCTGCTGACGGTTTACAGGGCTGAAGAAATAAAAGAGGACTGAGACACAGAGAGACATTGAGGGAGTCTGTTAGTGGGAGAAAGAGCAAGGGAGAGAAAGAGAATGGGTGAGGAGGGAGGGAAGTAAAAAGGAGAGGTGATGTCAAAGCAACTGAGCTCAGTGAGTAAACAGAGCTTGAGACTACAGCATGTGTTTATCTGGAAAGCAGCAGGGGCACAGCCAGTGCCCATCGACCCGCAGCTCACGGCCCTGCATCACCCACCTAATCATCTTCCTCTTGCTGGCCCAGGGGACGGCCTGGCCATATGGTGAGTCTGACTCATGTCTGCTTTCAAAGAGTTTCATGCTTTTGTTTTAACAGAGTCAATATCAACCGATCTGTCTGGCTCTCTGTCTGTCTTGTTTAATTTGTTGTCTTGATTCAGTGATTTTCATTTGAATAAAAATTATCATGAAATACAACAAAACTGCTCTCAGATCACAAAAATGTTCGGTGGGAGGCAAAGGAAATACCAGGTTCTTCAGACTCAGAGTAAGCAAATAAAGTAACACAGAGAACATTGAGACCATACTGCCAAATTTGTTGTCTCGTGGACTTACAATTTTTGATGCCCAGACATGTATGGCAAATAATAATAATAATAATAAGAAGAAGAAGAAGAAGAAGAACTTTCAGTGCTTGGACCCCTTATAACTGCTTACTGTGAGTGAACTGAGGCAATGAACTTGAAAGACAGTACATAATGATTGTCAATCAAGGCATTTTCCTGCCCAATTTCTTCAGAAATCTCAGCAGAGATGCATGATGTGAGTGTTTCTGGATTAGATATAAACATATCATTGCCAATAGGTGATGAGCAACGAGATATAAAGGCAAAGGTTAGACAAGGAAAAAAGTGTGTCATTTCCAAGGAACCCTTCCCCCTCCCACCCCAGAGAGGAAAGTCACATTTTGGAAACTAATATTAGTTCATTTAAAAGTTATGCCTTACCTCATGTGTAGTTACCCCTGCCCAACTCTAGCAAAGAATACATGGGCCAATTTGTAGAGTGTTTGTAGAGCTCACGTTCAGAAAACAGGTTCTTAAACACAGGCTAGTTAAGGTATTAAAGACATCCAAATTGGTCTGTGGTTTCCTAAAAGTGTGGATAAAAGAATATTTAGAGCTTAGTGGTGGTTATTCAGAGGGCGAGCCCTGCTGAGACCCTGAGGATTTTCCTTTTCCATTTCTGCTAAATCATTCAGGACTGTGGAATATCCTACAGATGCACTGAAGTGTGAAGCTTTGGAATCTTTTAATGCAATTTTTAAGGCTTACATGTCATAATTTGCTAACAAAATTACAAATAATATTGTTAGCAAAATATACTGCTCAGTGCTCAGCCTGTTGTGAATCTAGTTACAGTCACAGATGACAGTAAAACCCTGAAGTACTCAAGTGAACTTTCAAGACTGATTGAGTTTGCTTTCATATAAAGTATTTTCTCTGCATCTACTTCAAAGAGGAAGGCCATTTTTAAAGGCAACCCAGGCACAGTTTCTCCCTGAGACAAAAGAAACTCGATGGGTGTGGTGTAGTAGTGTAGTGGTTAACCCTCTGGGGTCTGAGGGTGTTTTGGGCCCTGGAGAAGTTTTGACATGCCTTAACATTTGTGCTTTTTTTTCAGTTGCTTAAAAACATATTAATGGCTAAAGTCTGATAACACTGTATTCAGCACAAACTGGGCTAGAATAATATGTGAGCAACATGTATGTACATGTTTGTATTTTTGAGAAAATAACGTTTATGCGTGGTTTTTGTCACTGAAATAAGGCCATATAACACATACTAAGCATTTGTTCACAAGTCTTTTGAGAACTAGAGCCTAGAGTTTTTGCTACAAAATGACGTGAAAACCATACTGATCACTCATTCATACAAAACAATATAGTCATTTAACTTTTGTAAGACACTTTTAGTATCAGAAAGGCCATATGCGAGGAGGCGTGGATGATCATGAATATTGATGTGATTCACACAGGTGACTGAGAGAGAATGAATGTGAGGAGACTTAATGATTGAATGTATTGTTTGTAGCTTTTTTGTAGCTTTTTAAATTAAAAGAAGTAATCTGATTATACATTTTTTTTACATAAAGACTTTACTTAAAAACTTTAGACCTCACTACCGTTTAAAAGTTTTAGAGCAGCAAGATTTTTAAATATTTTTAAAAGAAGTCTCTTCTGCTCACCAAAGCTGCATTTATTTAAGCCAAAATACAGCAAAAACGGTGATATTGTGAAATATTTTTACAATTTAAAATAACTGTTTTCTATTTGAATATATTGTAAAATGCAATTTATTGCTGTGATCAAAGCTGAATTTTCAGCATCATTACTGCAGTCTTCAGTGTCACATGATCCTTCAGAAATCATTCTAATATGCTGATTTTCTAATATGGGCATATTTACAGCACATTTTACACATTTACACCCGAACAGATATTTGCAAGCACAAGCTTCGTTGATGATAATGAGGCAGCATAAACACTAGTTAAAATATAATCTAAACATTCATATTATTTTTATATCATATTACATATCATATTTATATCATACAGCATACAATTTAAATACCTGCTTTAGCCGAAACAACATTTAAATGTAACTATAACTTGCCTATTAGGACATATTTCAAATTTCAGTACTTTGAATACTGGCTAGCAGGTCTGGAAATAGTCCAACTAGTAAAATATGTACACGTTTATATAAAATAGCATGTCAACTAATGTAAGTAAAGACTTACTCATCTGAAATTGTATCCTTGGCTGGATCAAGTCACTCTTCAAAATGCAAACGTTCATCGTCGGAGTCCTGCTCTTCTTCTGAGGAAAATATGAACTCTTCGTCACTGTCCAGGACCATCTGAAGAGCTTCCTCACCTGTGCAGCGTACCATCTACCAAACGCACAGGAAAGTGAATGAATCTGATGATAAACTTGATGTTTTTTAAGGCATTGTTGGGGGCGTTTACCATTTGCATTGATCGCCTCAGCACATTACCGTATGAATAGCGCCCTCTGCGCGTGGGTGGGATCATTTTAGCGATAATTAGCCGAGCCAGGAGAAACTGTACATCTTTTTAGTTTCATACAGATGACATTGCAGGAGAATATTTGTTTTAAATTTGAATTGTTTTATTTAAAAGTAGACATTTTAAGCTTGCTTTAGACATATGTTTCATGTTCGTCTGATAAGTATTCACTGAGTTTCAGTTCATTTTTGTGACGTGTTTCAGAAAGATGCTCGCGGAGACAGAGACGGCTGAAAGCGTACCCTGTTTATTTTCTTTATTTTACAAAAGCACAAGGTTTTGTTGTTATTGTGAGTGTACACAAATAAAAGTAGACCCTTTATAGTCTCTAATGATGTCTTACACTTATCTGTATGCCCAAAATGCCCAAATTTTTGTATGCCCAAAAATGACGGAGTGTTTTCCCTGTCTGTCACTCACTCGATGTTGTGTCAATGTAGTGACACTTGGGGTTCAATCTTGAGAGCCCCAGTCACCTTTGCTTAAAATAGAAAAGGCCAATGAAAACTGGTGAGTGGAATTTGCATGCCACTCTCCTCCCCAGACATACGGGTATAAAAGGAGCTGGCATGTATCACTCATTCAGATTTTTTCTTTGGAGCCGAATGCTTTTGTGTTCGTCCTCTCACATATTGCTATGCTGCTGGATTTTTTACGGCGCATATCAGCGGTCACCCTCGCATAGTCGAGTGTGGTGCTTCCCCTGGGCGCTTCGGCAGCCTGAGTCTGCAGGTGCTAAAAGAGTATATTTTCTCTAAAAGAGCTTGCGCAAATGCTTGGCATCTTTTTAAAGATGTCCTTCCGCGTTTGCGCTACTGGATGTGGCCGTTATCTCTCCCCTCCAGATACCCATGAAATCTGCCTCAAGTGTCTGGGATGCCAGTACGCCGAGGCGGCTTTCGTGGAAGGGTTGTGTTGTTGGGCCTCATGTATTCAGATAGAAGACAAAGGCAGGCCTAACACAGTTGTAAATCCTAACTCAGGCCCCCACATAAGTCATAAATTATACTGATAAAAATCGTGCCAAAATCAAACAAAGGGAGTCCAAAGCAGACTACAAATCCCATGAAGCCTTGCTCACTAAAGGATCGAACTCTCAACTCCTATTGGATGAGGCACACAACAGAACGTCCCTCAACCATGACATCATCAGGAGTAGAAATACCTCTGAAATGCTTCCGGGATTTGCTTCCAGCAACTTTGCTCGCCGTGGATAGACGCAGCTCATCGCTGCTCTCAGGTGCAGTCTCGTGGCACAAGGAAGTAACGTCCGACTTGAAACTGTGGCCATACAATCTCCATCTCACTGGATGAGTTGAGATTACTCTGTGTTCAACCGAACACTCTAACGGATCCGAAGGAGACTGCCGAGCAATCCGCATCTTCATCCGTTTGCCTGCAGAAGTGAAGAGATTAAAGATTTCTCTTCCATCTTCAATCAAGTCGACGTTTCTGATTTCTTCGCCAGCCCACCGAGAATCAGCAGCCGTACCGCCCGCCGACAGAGCGAGGAAACGGCCTCCCGTCATCACCCAAGCCTCGAGGAACCGAGTATGAGTTAAAAGACGGATGAACACACATTCTGCATCCTCATGCGATTCAAGTAAGAGGTTTACGTCTGGGCAGAGATAGAATATTATAGTGTGTTATTCTTGTGTTTCAAAGTTTTTGCTTGTACAGTTTATGGACTGCCATGTCCGCTCATTATTAATATTCAGGGTATTAATTATCACAAATTTGATTTGCTGTACTGTGGTCCAACCACAGTGGGCTGTTGTGCATTTCCGCCATCGTGGGTGAGACCGGCAAACTGAGTTTATCCATTAAAGAATCAAAGAACGCGGGACTGTTAATGAGCCGTCCACCGCGTCTCTGAGTGATAAACTAACAGCTGCTTTCTCTCCCACGATCGCGAAGTCGGCTTTGGGGCTGTCACTTAATTCTCTCTCTCTCTCGTACTAACCACATACACACGCGACCCCTCACAAACATTCTGGCACACATTTTTGGCTCGTAGATAGTTTCGTGATAAAGCTCAGCTTTGTCCCTAAGCTATCGTACAAGCGGATACATGCGGTAACTGGTAGACGCCATTGACTGGTTTCTCTCCGCCCACATTCGCGGCCATATTCCCTGGCTGGAAGTCTCGCGTGACATACTCTCCACGAGAGTCACGTCTGCCATTTTGTGCGCGTCCCTCCTTACACACACACAGACTCACTCTCTCACACACACACACACACTCTCATGTGTTATAGGATTATTTTGATTTCCATATCTAATCATATCACTGTTTAGTTTGTAGTTGTAAGTCAGAAGTTTATTGACTGCATTGTATTAATTATTAATTGATATTACTGCATAAATAAACTCTTACAAAGAGAAGTGTATTGGTTTGTTTTGCATACACCTGTGTCATGCTGACGGGATGTCAGTGCTCGGATTCAAGCCTTCATTCATTTTTTTTTCTTCCCGAAAATCGATATTCTTCGGATGTCGATTTTCCTAAGAAAACAATCTAATATTGAGACTGTTATACTATCTGGTTATTAGTCCCTGATTCCAGGGTCAATGTTAATCCTTATTAATAGTCTATTGATTTTTGATAATTGATAATTATCTTTGATGATTGTTGAATTTGAATGATCAATAAGCTAGTGTTAATTTTAATTAATGTTTCATCGATGTTAATGATTAGTGATTATCTTTGATAATTGTTGATTTAAAGGATTAAAATAAAAGCTAACATTGATTCTCATCAATGTTCTATTGATTTTAATAATTAATAATTATCTTTAATAATTATTGATTATTGCTAATAACCAAACCTGCTCCTAAATGTAGCGCACTACATTTACTGGAGCCCCATATGAGGTTTTAATGAGTTAGATTCAATTAATTAATTTAAATATTAATTAATAACTAAAGAAATAATTACCAATTATTTCTGATAGTAACACTGATCTAAACAACCAGTAAAGCCCTACATAATAATTGGTGCCCCGTGTGAGGCATCCTACTTTGTCACAGTGTGTATGCATAAGAATCCAAAGTAATAACTTGAATCATTACTTCAAAGTTTGGTTCTGTTTAACAATTGACTTCTCACAACTTGCAAACATAAGCCAGTGTGGTGTGAAAGTGCTCTTAAGAGTGAATTAGGGGTTGGTAAATTTACTATAGTCTGCTTAAAATCTGCTGTTGTTGTTATTTAACTCCTAACGCTTTCACCTAGATGTTACAGAGAGTTCACGCCCTGCACATCTATCTGAACTGCACGCAGAGCTTTAGATGCTTGGAGCAGCTCTTTGTCTGTTTTGGAGGATAGCAGAAGGGGTAAGCTGTCTCCAAGCAGAGATTAGCCCATTGGATTGTGGATGCCATTTTCCTTGCATACCAGTCTCAGGACTTGCCGTGCCCCTTGGGAGTCCGGGCGCACTCCACTATAGGTGTTGCGTTCTCCTGGGCACTGGCAAGGGGGGGTCTCTCTAGCAGATATATGCAGAGCTGCGGGTGGGGCTACACCCAATACCTTTGCAAGGTTTTATAACCTATGCATAGACCCGGTTTTGACCCGAGTGTTATGCAGTAACAGCAGGTAGACCGATTCGGTGTACCGCTTGCAATGCGCCTTTCCCCTTTTTCAAAGGTGATAATGTGCGTCTTTTTGTCCACAACAGTTCCCCTTACCCGGTGAACTCCGGACACCTCTTTAATTCTTAAGCACTGTTCGGTGATGAACTCGGCGGAGCAGTAATGCCACCAGGCCCAGTACTCGTGGTATTCCCCTTTTTCAGGTGAGCCCATGTGCTCGTGCTCAGAGCTCCATGCATGGTGATTCCCCCTTGGTAATCCCGTATGATGATTTTCCACTGTTCAGTTTCCCCTTATGTGAACCCTGTGTTTCCCCTCGTCAGAGCTTTCTCTGCCTCGGCCACTGTGCTGCACACCCTCTCTGTTGATAGGGTCCTCCTGTGGTATCATTCCATATGTGAACTTCCCTGTTGGTAAGTCCATGTGAGGTATGCTCCACATGTTAACCTTCCTCCGGTAGGATGTGGTCTCCATAGTGCTCTCCTTCCTGGAGAGGGAAGAGCACTTCCCAGCACTATTCTAGAAAGTGCTTGGTGGGAGATTGCTTAACAGCAAATTAAGAAAGGCACCTCTGGTAGCCTACTTGGGTAAGTGCCTCTCCCCCCTTAACAGGACTAGGGAGACGCCTTACCTAACTTGCTGGAAGGTCATGATGTGGTTGAGTGCTCATTTACATTTACATTGCGACTTACAAAAGAGGAAAACATAAGTGAATCATCTTAGGAGACAGTGGTATAAAAAGTGCTGTATTACAAAGTATCACTAGCATCATAATAGTATTCAAAACAGAATAAAGTGCAACAGAATTATTTGTTTTTTATTTTATTTTTTTACGACTGGTTAAGTGCTCATGGAAAAGATGTGTTTTTAGTCGTTTTTTGAAGACAGAGAGTGAGTCAGCTTCACAGATGGAGTTGGGAAGGTCATTCCACCAACGTGGTACGATGAAGCTGAAAGTCTGGGAAAGTGTTTTGCTGCCTCTTTGTGTTTGTACAACAAGGCGACGTTCCTTAGCCGACCGCAGGCTTCTAGTGGGCGTGTAGCTCTGCACAAATGATTTTAGGTATGCTGGAGCAGACCCAGTGACTGTTCTGTATGCCAGCATCAGAGCCTTGAATTTGATACGTGCATCAACCGGCAGCCAGTGGAGAGAGACAAGGAGTGGTGTAACATGTGCTCTCTTTGGTTCATTAAAGATCAGACATGCTGCTGCATTCTGGATCATTTGGAGGGGTCTAACTGCACATGCAGGGAGGCCTGCACTGAGAGCGTTACAGTAGTCCAGTCTAGTTATGACAAGTGACTGGACAAGCAGTTGTGTGGCATGTTCAGAGAGGAAGGGTCTTATCTTCCTGATATTGTAGAGTGTAAATCTACATGATCTTGCAGTCTTTGAGATGTGGTCTTTGAAATTTAGTCTGTTGTCGATGCTTACCCCTAGATTTCTGACTGATTTGGAAGGCTTTACTGTAGTTGCACCCAGCTGCATGGTGATGTTGTGTTCAACAGCAGGGTTGGCTGGAAAGACAAGGAGTTCAGTCTTGGCTGGGTTGAGTTGCAGGTGGTGCTCCTTCATCCAGGCCAAGATGTCCGCCAGGCAGGCAGAAATTCGAGCAGTCACTGTGGTGTCGTTGGGCTGGAAAGACAAGTAGAGTTGCATGTCATCAGCATAGCAGTGGTAAGAGAAATTATGTGCCTGAATGATGGGTCCCAGTGATGTTGTGTATATAAAGAAGAGAAGTGGCCCAAGCACTGATCCCTGAGGTACCCCAGTAAGTAGCTGATGTGGCTTGGATACCTCACCTCTCCAGGCTACCTTGAAGGACCTACCTGAGAGATAGGAATTAAACCAGTCAAGCACAGTTTCTGTGATGCCCAGCGAGGAGAGGGTAGAGATTAAGATCTGATGGTTGACTGTGTCAAAGGCTGCAGAGAGGTCCAGCAGAATCAGGACTGATGATCTGGATTCAGCTTTCGCCCATCTCAGCGACTCAGTGACAGACAGCAGGGCAGTCTCGGTGGAGTGTCCACTTTTAAAGCCTGACTGATTGTCATCCAGCAGCTTGTTCTGTGAGAGATAGGCAGAGATTTGATTGAAAACTGCGAGGCACACAGCAGCTTGCCCGTGTCCACTCTTCCGTACCTCGTGACATGTTTCAGCGCCTGCTGTGTTTCCTATAGGAACCCCTAGTGTGAGTGAGTGACAGACTGGCAAAATCTTGGTTACTGATATAACCTCTGTTCCCTGATGGAGGGAATGAGACGTTGTGTCCCTCTTGCCGCGGCACTGAACCAGCTGCTGACATGGCCAGGACTGTCTATCGGCTCCTCAACATAAATCTGAATGAGTGATGCACACCATCTCCTTTTATACCCGTATGTCCAGGGCGGAGAGTGGCATGCAAATTCCACTCGCCAATTTTCATTGGCCTTTTCTATTTTAAGCAAAGGTGATTGGGGCTCTCAAGATCAAACCCCTAGTGTCACTACATCGACACAACGTCTCGTTCCCTCCATCAGGGAAGAGAGGTTACATCAGTAACCAAGACATTGTTTCCGCTGTTATGAGTAAAAAATCCAGCAGGACGCGCTGGCACATCCATCACCCCCTGAGGGTTAAGACACAGACATGTTAACCAGAAGCTTCTTTGATTCCTACAAGAAGCAAGTCATCACCATTGCATCCTTGAGCAAGGCACTCAACCCCAAGATACTCCAGGGCACTGAACCTGTAAAATGTTCATGGCACTTTTCTGTGGTGACCTTTTGTGAAAGTGAGAGACAAAACAAACTCTACTGACTATTGTGGTGATTAAATATAGATTGTAGACCTCCCCTCACATAATGAATAAACAGTTATCCCAATCCCCCTGTGTATGTATTTTAAAAAGCTTTTTACTGTACTGCAGTCTGCTTAAATACAGTTTGCCAAACTTTGCAGTGACTAGTGCTCACTAGGGATGTGATTTATGGTCCAATACTGTGCTCATGTACTTGCACTCATACTGGGAAAAATGCTCATATTCCAAAAACCGATACCATCTGACGTCAAATGTTATTAAGTAAACATTCAGCGCACAAATGAAAATCGCGATATGTCCTAGTGCAGGGGTGCTCACACTTTTATGGAATGAGATCTGCTTGTGTCATTATAACAAGATCTACCATATACAACATACACATAGTCAACAGTGACATTTGACGAATCTCTACACCTCAACAAATAATAATACTTATGTTTTAATTATGTAAGCATTGTTTGAAGTTCTCAAGTAATTATGTAAGACAAGTCAACACTCTGTAATCAAATAAAAATAATGAAACAAATGAATAAAATAATAAAAGCAATAAATACAAACAAAAACAATTAAACATCAAAACAATTTAAATTAAGAAAACAGTGCTTTTTTAACAGCTTTAAAAAAAAGTACATTTACACTTTAAGTCCGAGTTTTGATACAAATCCGCTTTTTGTCCCACTGTTATCAGAATCAGAATGAGCTTTATTGCCAAGTATGCTTACAAAGACAAGTAATTTGTGTTTGTAATGTTGAATGTTGTGCGCTACATTCAGGAGCGGGTTTGTTTATTAGCAATAATTAATAATTATCAAAGATAATCATTAATTATTAAAATCAATGGAACATTGATTAGAATTAACACAAGCTTATTGATCCTTCAAATTCAACAATCATCAAAGATAATTATCAATTATCAAAGCTAATAGAATATTAATAAGGATTAATATCGCCGGGGCACCACCCTGGAATCAGGGACTAATAACCAGACAGTATAACAGTCTCAATATTAGATTGTTCTCTTAGGAAAATTGACGTCCGGAGAACATCAACATTCAAAAGGAAACAATGAAGGCTTGAATCCGAGCACTGACATCCCCTGCCAGCCTTTGACACAGGTGTATGCAAAACAAACCAAAACACTTCTCTTTGAAATATAACAAAGTATATTGATGCAGTAATATCAATTAATAATCAATACAATGTAGTCAATAAACTTCCGACTTACAACTACAAACTAAACAGTGACATGATTAGATATGGAGCCTATAACACATGAGAGGAAGGTGTGTGTGTGTGTGTGTGTGTGTGTGTGTGCGTGGGCAGGTTTAAGTGGTTTTCGAGGACTTTTTTTAAGGTTACAAACTGGTAATTACAAGGGTATTATACTATAAATGTGGTTTATGAGGAAATTTCTAGTGTCCCCATAATTCAAATCGCTTAAAAAACATACTAAACAATGTTTTATTGAAAATGTAAAAATGCAGAAAGTTTTTTGTGAAGGTTAGGTTTAGGGATAGGGGTAGGGTTAGGGGATAGAATCTATAGTTTGTACAGTATAAAAATCATTATGTCTATGGAGAGTCCTTATAATTAAAGCTGCACCAACATGTGTGTGTGTGTGTGTGTGTGTGTGTGTGAAAGGAGTGACGTGCACAAAATGGAGGACGTGACTCTCGTGCAGAGTACGTCATGCGAGATTTCCGGCCAGAGAATATGGCCGTGAATGTGGCCGAAGTGAAGCCGGTTAATGGCGTCTGCCCGTTGACTGCGTGTTTCCGCTTGTACAATAACTTAGGGACAAAGCTGAGCTTTATTACCAAGTTATCTACTAGCCAATTGTGTGTGCGGGTATGTTTTTGAGGTGTTGCTTGTTTGTGGTTAGTACGAGAGAAAGAGAATAATGTGGCGGCACCGATTGTAGGAGAGAAAGCAGCTGTTAGTTTATCACTCAGAGATGCGGTGAATGGCTCGTAAACCATCCCGTGGTCTTTGGTTCTTTAATGGATAAACTCAGTATGCCGGTCTCATCCGCAATGGCAGAAATACACAACAGTCCAACGTGGTTGGACTACAACACAACAAATCTCATTCGTGATTAGAGCCCGACCGATATGGGATTTTTGAGACCGATACCAATTTTAGAGAGGGAAAATTCACCAATTACCGATATGGTGGCTGATATAGTTAATTTTTGAGCTAGAATGAAAACAGACCTTTTCTATGTGGATTTTTCACAGATTTTGCACTGATATGACTATGCAAAGGTACTCATAAGGCTGATTTCTTAAACAAATATTTTTATCAAAGAATATTTGACATTATTATTATACATTGTCAACAAATTCTAGAAATGAACACTGAGAAAATAAAGAATGAATAAAAAATACAATAAATAGCTAAATAAACATCAGTACTGTATGTTTAGTATCAGTCAATGGCTGACCATTAAAATGAAGAATAAATAACAATACAATAAATAGCTAAATAAACATCAGTACTGTATGTTTATTATCAGTCAATGGCTGACCATTAAAATAAAGAATAAATAAAAATACAATAAATAGCTAAATAAACATCAGTACTGTATGTTTAGTATGAGTCAATTGCTGACCATTTAAATAAAGAATAAATAAAAATACAATAAATAGCTAAATAAACATCAGTACTGTTTAGTATCATTCAAATGCTGACCATTAAAATAAAGAATAAATACAAATAAAATAAATAGCTAAATAAACATCAGTACTGTTTAGTTTGTCAATTGCTGACCATTAAAATAAAGAATAAATAAAAATAAAATAAATAGCTAAATAAACATCAGTATTCAAATGCTGACCATTAAAATAAATAAATAAAAATAAAATAAATAGCTAAATAAACATCAGTACTGTTTAGTATCAGTCAAATGCTGACCATTAAAATAAAGAATAAATGAAAATAAAATAAATAGCTAAATAAACATCAGTAGTACTGTTTAGTATCAGTCAAATGTTGACTATTTTAATACTGCCGAGTCAAGATAAACAGATAAGCAGTGGTGTTACACCGTATTCTGCTATACAAGTTCAGGGGAAACTTTCAACGATGGAAAACCAGACTTCTAAATATGACATTTTATAAATGCAATGACTGGAATAGTTCGGTTGAATGGGGTACCAAACTGTGAATCCTGAAAAAAACAGTTTGGTGAATATGAAATATTCAATGAAAGTAGCTACCTGATTATCGAGTTAGCTATAAGCTCGTTGTCACGGAGAGTAAAAGACGGATGTTGTTTATTTTACTTTCCAGCATTGTCTCACCAACTAGGTAACAGCGTTGCATGAAATCAACACTCATCCACTACCGCACTGTTGTCTGCTGAGCTGCAAAAAGATACTCTGATGTTTACCTTTCAATCTGCTACATTACTGACTGCACTGACAAACTATAGCTGGCTAACAGCAAACGGACATGAGTGACATGGTTGTCAGGGACAGGGTTAACGTTATATTTGTAATACTGAAAAGGGAAAATGATGGGGTCATTGTTTATTAACTTTCCAGTATGTATTTCACAAACTAGTTAGCAACTTACCGACACACAGCTCAACTCTGCCCTGTCTGCAAAGCCACCGTCAGCTCAGCTCTGTAAACAGTGGAGTCGGAGGACAAACTACGTAATGACACCAATAATAAAGCATTGTTTTCTGCATATGTTCTGAAAAAAGTTTTCATATCGGCATATCGATATATCTGTCGGGCACTATTTGTGATAACAGTATGTTACATTAATACCTTGAGTATTATTAGCAGCAATGAGCGGACTCGGCGGTCCGTAAACTGTACAAACAATAACCTTGATACACAAGAATAACAAACTATAATATTCTATCTCTGCCCAGACGTAAACCTCTTACTTGAATCACGTGAGGACACAGGTAGAATATGTGTTCATCCGCCGTTTGACTCCGACTCGGTTCCTCGAGGCTCGGGTGATGACGGGAGGCCATTTCTTCGCTCTGTCGGCTGGCGGTACAGCTGCTGATTCTCTGCAGGCTGGCGGAGAAATCAGCGACGTCAACTTGGTTGAAGAGGGAAGAGAAATCTTCTTTCTTCACTTCTGCAGGCAAACGGATGAAGATGCGGATTGCTCGGTGGTCTCTTTCGGATCTGTTAGAGTGTTTGGTGGAACACAGAGTAATCTCAACTCGTCCAGCGAGATGGAGATTGTATGGCCACAGTTTCAAGTCGTACGTTATTTCCTTGTGCAACGAGGCTACACCTGAGAGCAGCGATGAGCTGCGTCTACGCACAGCACGCAAAGTTGCTGGAAGTGTTGCCCAGAAGGATCTCAGAGGTATTTCTACTCCCGATGATGTCATGGTTGAGGGGCGTTCTGTCGTACGCCTCATCCAAAAGGAGTTGAGAGTTCAGTCCTTTAGAAAAGTGAGCAAGGCTTCATGGGATTTTTAGTCTGTTTTGGACTCCCTTTGTTTTATTTTGGCGCGGTTGTTATTAGTAAGATTATATGACTGTGTGTGTAGGCCTCAGTCAGGCTTTACGACTGTGTGCAGGCCTGCCTTTGTCTTATATCTGAATACATGAAGCCCAACATCATATATATATATATATATATATATATATATATATATATATATATATATATATATATATATATATATACACTCAGCAAAAAAAAGAAACGTCCCTTTTTCAGGACACTGTATTTTAAAGATAATTTTATAACTTTATAAAATAATTTTACAAATCTTTATTGTAAAGGGTTTATACAATGTTTTCCATGCTTGTTTAATGAACCATAAACAATTAATGAACATGCACCTGTGGAACGGTCATTAAGACACTGACAGCTTACTTACAGACCCAATTAAGGTCACAGTTATAAAAACTTAGGACACTAAAGAGACCTTTCTACTGACTCTGAAAAACACCAAAAGAAAGATGCCCAGGGTCCCTGCTCATCTGCGTGAATGTGCCTTAGGCATGCTGCATGGAGGCATGAGGGCTGCAGATGTGGCCAGGGCAATAAATTGCAATGTCCGTACTGTGAGACGCCTAAGACAGCGCTACAGGGAGACAGGAAGGACAGCTGATCGTCCCCACAGTGGCTGACCACGTTTAACAACACCTGCACAGGATCGGTACATCCGAATATCACACCTGCGGGACAGGTACAGAATGGCAACAACAACTGCCCAAGTTACACCAGGAATGCACAATCCCTCCATCAGTGCTCAGACTGTCCGTAATAGGCTGAGAGAGGCTGGACCGAGGGCTTGTAGGCCTGTTGTAAGGCAGGTCCTTACCAGACATCACCGGCTACAACGTTGCCTATGGGCACAAACTCACCTTTGCTGGACCAGACAGGACTGGCAAAAAGTGCTCTTCACTGTCGAGTCATGGTTTTGTCTCACCAGGGGTGATGGTCAGACTTGCATTTATCGTCGAAAGAATGAATGTTACACAAAGGCCTGTACTCTGGAGCGGGATAGATTTGGAGGAGGAGGGTTTGTCTTGGTCTGGGGCGGTGTGTCACAGCATCATCAGACTGAGCTTGTTGTCATTGCAGGCAATCTCAATGCTGTGCATTACAGGGAAGACATCCTCCTCCCTCATGTGGTACCCTTCCTGCAGGCTCATCCTGACATGACCCTCCAGCATGACAATGCCACCAGCCATACTGCTCGTTCTGTACGTGAGTTCCTGCAAGACAAGCATGTCTGCCATGGCCAGCAAAGAGTTTGGATCTCAATCCCATTGAGCACATCTGGGACCTGTTGGATCGGAGGGTGAGGGCTAGGGCCATTCTCCCCAGAAATGTCTGGGAACTTGCAAGTGTCTTGGTGGAAGAGTGGGGTAACATCTCACAGCAAGAACCGGCAAATCTGGTGCAGTCCATGAGGAGGAGATGCATTGCAGTACTTAATGCAGCTGGTGGCCACACCAGATACTGACTGCTACTTTTGATTTTGACCCCCCCCCCCCCCCCGTTCAGGGACACATTATTCCATTTCTGTTAGTCATATGTCTGTGAAACTTGTTCAGTTTATGTCTTAGTTGTTGAATCTTTTTATGTTCATACAAATATTTACACGTTAAGTTTGCTGAAAATAAAAGCAGTTGAAAGCGAGAGGACATTTCTTTTTATATATATATATATATATATATATATATATATATATATATATATATACAGATGCAAGGGAATGTATGGTAGAAGAGGTAGGATATGTTGGATGAATATAAATAGACTAAGCCGTGTAATGCACATATTTATTGTTCAATTTGGCAGTTTTAACTGTTCATAAGATGGATAGCCTGAGGGAAAAAACTGTTCTTGTGCCTGATGGTTCTGGTGCTCTGTGCTCTGTAGCGCCGGCCAGAAGGCAACAGTTCAAAAAGGTAGTGGGCTGAGTGAGTGGGGTTTAGAGTGATTTTTCCAGCCCTTTTCCACACTCTGGAAGTGTACAGTTCTTGAAGGGAGTGCAGGGGGCAAAAAATTATCCGCTCAGCAGTCACTTTAGATATTACTGACTGTATGGATACTGTACCTCACCAAGATGGGCATTTTTGGCAGAATTATGAAGTGTATTTCACAGTTTAGGCATGTATCCACTTTACCATGAGTGCTCTTGGAGCACACACGCATGTAAAGATCACACACATAGGCCGCTTGTCAGTGTAACAGTGAGCTGCTACAGACTTGAGGAAATATTTAATATTTTTTTTGTTTGTGTCTTTTCCATCTCTATTCTCTTTCCCTTTTGACCTGTTATCAAGATCGACTAGTGTTTTTTTTTTTGTTTTTGTTTAGAAAAGTTGGGGCCTTTTACCCCACACCTGGGGTAAAAGTTTCCCTCAGAGGGGTTATACAGTAGTGATATAGTGTACAGTATATAATGGGGCAATAGCTATATGGCACAATTTGTCAACATAAGCAAATATTTTTAAGACAGCAAGATGCTTTTTTGAGTAACAAATAAAGATAATGCTTATTTAAAATAACCACTTCAGAAAAGGGTGCATTTCAATCACATTTGACATTTCGTTACATTTCAATTATTCCATAAACAAATTAATCTCCATTGTGATTGGATTAGTCAATGCCAGCTTTTAACCCCAAATACTATCCTTTCACTTATTGGACAGTTACTGAAAAAATAAATAAGAAAAATCACCTTGAACAAAACTGAAAATGACAAGTATTTTGTCTCACAATAAATGTAAATACATTTCCAGTATATTCGTTAGCTACATAAATTTACAACATTAAAAAAATTATTAAATATGAGATCAAATTGCCTCAAAATCAACCTTTAGACATTACACGCAATGACCTCATGGATCAGGAAAGTTTTGCAGTGCATAGTGACAAACAGGTGTTTAGGAAAGTCTTGTGGTAGTTTTTGTTGCTAGTTAGTGTTTTGGGAGAAAATAAAATCAATGGAGCCTTTTGGCCCCTTGTACACTACTTATAATATTATTAACAAATAATAATAATAATAATAATAATAATAATAATAATAAATCAGCGATAATTGTATTATATTTGAGCTCTGAAATGCAGCATTTAATTTGACAAAAATAACTCATGTTGGATTTTGGATTGTGGTGCGAGGCTCTGTATAAAAGCACTTCATTTGATAAAAAAATAAAATAATGCAATATTATGTTGAAAATTAATTTTCATTTGACTAACATTATAATGAATTCATTTATTTAGACATTTTGATGATAAAATTGAAATAAACTGTTGAATATGGAAAATATAAAATGGAAAACATGAAATTTGTCAAAAAGTAAATAAAAATAAGGAGTAATTTGGAAAATAAATTCAACTGATTTCATAGGTCTTTATATGTTAACATGCAGAGATGCTTCTGTTCATGAAAATGAACCTGCCCCTTACATTCGCAAAAGAATCCTTATTGATAAACAGCCTTTATCATTTTATTATTTTGGTAACACTTTACATTAACATTCCCTTTGTAACAGGTTTATAAAGGGGTTCATTAATGATTAATAACTAATCTACAAATGCATTATAAATCATTTATGTGCAGTTATTACCACATGAATAAAAAGGGTAACTTTCATGCAATACCTGCCAAATAGTGAGCCAATTTTAACTCACGTTATAAATGATTAATAAAGGTACTTGTTCATAGTTATTTTAATCAAAATCATGAAATGTCATAATTCATCATTTATGTAACGATCCAGCAAAAATAGACTAGTATAGCGATTAAAAGGCGATGTGTCTATATTCATTATTGTAATTCTATGACTATGACACTTTCCTGATAATGTAAAAAAATGGTGCTACTCTGAGAGGTGTCTTAAACAGCAACCCGTTCTCATTCCCTAAGCGTCCAATTATGATGCTTGTGCAGAAGCCGTCCGCATCTGCATGATGACGCTAAAGGTGTCCCCTGGTGTCCTCTCATTGACGCGGTGAGAAACCCCATTGTTTTCAATGAGAAAACTTTGTCGTCAGTTATGAATCTTTGTATATTATTTTATGTGTTTAACCTGAATGTTTCATTATACTTATAAATATATTAGTGTGACATTACATTATACAATCATATATAATATTTTAGATCCCCTAACCCAACCCCATTTCTAAACCTAACCGATAATCAACAATATAAAACATGAAAGAGACACTTTGATATACATAATTAAGCAATATCACATGAGCAAGAGAGCAATATGGCCCTACATAAGCACTACTGTGATTCGGCCTCAGGCACGAGGTTCACAGCTCAATGAACAAGTAAATTTAATAAAATTAGGAAAAACTGAGTACAGTCATATAAAACACATTTGAGTATGGAACTACTTTCTTACGCAACAAATCAGAATCTGCCGTTGCTGGTTCTCAAACCAAATGATGCATCCAATCCTCTCAAAAACATCACTTCAAAACTACTAGTATCACGGCTTGGGCTGTTTCTAATATGTTATTGGAGAAACAAGGATGTGTGTGTGTGTGTGAGTGAGAGAGAGAGAGAGAGAGAGAGAGAGAGAGAGATGGAGCGTGTGCGATCACCTGTTGATGATGCTTTAATCTGTTAGTCAGTTTCTGAATATAATTTCATTTTGGTAAAATTCATCCTATTTTCTCAGTGGAAAAACTGCCGTCCAAGCGGGGGCTCCCTATTTCACGGTAGCAGGTGCGCAAGAGTCTTTCACTATAGAAACCGCAATCTCCTCCACCATTTTGTCCTATCCAATGTGGAAACTCTGCCTTGAGTTTGTGTAATTAATCAGTCTGTTGTGTCTCAGCTGATGAGCCTTAATGCTGAAGTTGTTAGTTTAAAGCCATTTAAAGCTATTTCCTAGCTTTAGTAGTGTAGTAGTAATACGAGCGATCACAGAGTGCTGTTGAATATAAACACTGAGTGACGATTACTCACTTCACGTCACCAACTGGCTCATATTACACACAAAAATGG
The DNA here is from genome assembly GCF_019703515.2 of Myxocyprinus asiaticus. NCBI lineage: Eukaryota > Metazoa > Chordata > Actinopteri > Cypriniformes > Catostomidae > Myxocyprinus > Myxocyprinus asiaticus. Next base: position 748,747 of record NC_059391.1, on the reverse strand, counting down.
TCTTTTGCCTCCACCTGCTGGCTAAAATATGTAATGTCCCAAAATTAAATGTAAAGAGACAGATGGCTCTTAACATGTCTGCACTGCTCTTACACTTTAGTTTAGAACGGCACAAACACAAGCGGAGTGATACACAGTGAAGCGTCCAAGTGCTGATGGTGTGAGACCATCAGTACTCATGGAACGTCTCTTGCCCAATCAGATTCGAGGACCGGAACTAACTGTTGTATATTTTGATATACATTGCACTATTTATAGATATTTTTAAGCACCCAACCACACATTTATGCTTAAACCTATTCAGTTTTCACCCACTATAATGCACTATAATAATATTCTAAACCATACGATGGCATTGTGAGAGTAGCAGAGTGAAACTGAAGGTTTTAATAGGTTAAAATATTCCCCCTCCATGAAGGCATCCTGATCCTGTGTCATCCTGATTCTTCCGGCACATCTCATTCATCAGAAAATACATGTACATCCGAATGAGGTCGTTGTAATTGGTCACAAGACATATGAGAGCCAATAATAAATACTTGAGTTTGTGACAATCAGTCACAAGACACGCGAAAGCCAATGGCATAATCGCTGAGTCTCTGACGTCAAAGCGTGTCATTACGCTTGAAGCAGCAATTTTTGAATGTGTTATAACGAAACTTGTGCAGGATATGTTATGGTGGACGCCGGGTGACCGTGATTGGTAATTAAAAACCTATATTTAGGTTTGTTCTTTACATGATTGTAAGACTCGGAATACATCCGGAATGAAACGGGTCACTTCAGCAGTGCAGAATGTGTACAGACAGATTAAATAGACAGATAAACAAAAGATTAAATATTAACCACTGTGAATAAATCTTACTGATTTCAAATTAAATGAAAATCATTCCCCCAATATGTCACAATGACAAAATTGTACCCCAACGTATAATTAAACCATGCTAAAATTCTAATGCACATCACGTCAGTCAGTTAACGTCAAAGGTTTCTCGTTGAAAAGAACGCACTTGCCGGATGCATTGCAAACTGATGCCAGAGGGCTCTTGCACAAGTGTCAGTTTTTGATGCTTTGGGAGTGAGAACGTGTTGTAAACAGTCCTCTGCAGTGAAGCACCTGACCCCGTATCTTCATGATTTTATAAATTACACTGCTGCCACACATATGGCTTGGTGGTTTTTCCGATTAATTCGAATTTGTGTTTTGAAACGATTTTTTATTTTTCTTAAATCGAGATTTTGCTAAAAAATATTGCAAACGCTATAGTTAGATACGTTGTAAATCCACCAAAGGCTGAAGAAGGAAGAGAAAAATAATTAATAGTGCTTGTCTTAAGCCAGGCGTACACGGTGCGAGTTCTGACACTCGGGAGGTTGTGAGCTCCTGCACACATTACAAGTCAGTTTGTCTGATAACCATCCAGATGCAGTGGTACACGAAACGACTTAATGGCCTGGCGAATTCCGAAGCAATCACACACATTTGTGCGGTTTTTATGATTATAAGACATAAAGCCAGAAGAGGACATTGCTTTCATTCCTTGTAGCTTGCGATTTAGAAAAAAAAAAAAGAAGACTGGCATGCCTAGTGGCTGCATAAGCTGAAACCTCATCTGCCGATTTAAATATATAGCCTATATTTTGTGTGCTTTATTATCATGCAGTACTGGCAGAAACACACTGTCGTTATGAAATCTGAATCTGTCAAATGTCGGACAGCATTTCATATTACAAATGCTGTCCGACATTTGACAGATTCAGATTTCATAACGACAGTGTGTTTCTGCCAGTACTGCATGATAATAAAGCGTACAAAATAAACAAGATTAAAAAGAAAGTGCGCAAAATTCGTGGTTGTACTTGGATTTAATCTAAGCGCAAACATGACGTTTAGTGCAGAATTCAGAGTTATTTTAGTGGAGTAGGCTACCCGTAGCCTATTATTCAGCTTTAGATGTAGGCTATGTCCTTCTCATCTGTGTCACTGCTTGCATGTTGATAGCAGACATGCTGAAGAAAACTGCGGTTGATTGACAGGTGGAAATTTCAACCTAGTACTCCTTGATTTCACCAGACTCGCGCTTCGGGAGTTGAAACATATCTCTCACATATCCGCTATCATTTATATACAATTATAACAGATGCTATACCCCCTAAATGTCGCCCTAGAACTGAAACGAATGCAAGCATGCCAAATAAAAATAGACAATGACGGAAATGTGTCACTGTTTTCTAGCGCAACCTGTATGGCAAATGATTTGTCTGAAGAGCAGAGAACAGCATGGCATTTCTGTAGAATCCTTCCCAGTGATGTGGTCGTGAATAAAATGGGAAAAACAGAGTTTTAACACAAACATTTTCTCTAAATGTGTAAAACCTTCATGAACACTCATTGATCGTGTGAGTTGTAACACCTCCTGATTGGTCAACTTCAGGTAGATCACCAAATCTGCTCGTTCAACTGTACACACTTCATGAATTCAAGCCGACAGTGGGCGAATTTTTTAGACAGTTTTAAAATTTATCGGGAGGTCGTGAGCTACTCGTAAGCTGCTCGGCTCCGCTCGTAATTCCTCTCACATGATGCGAGCAGCGACCTCACGAGCACCAAGGATTTCCACGCGATATCTCTCGACTGGAAAAAATAGGTTGGGAGCTCGCATGACAGCCGAAAATCGCACCGTGTACGCCTGCATTTAAAGGAATAGTTAACCCAAAAATGAAAATTTGCTGATAATTTACTCACCCTCAGTTTCTTTCTTCATCAAAACAGAATTTAAGATTTTTAGGATTTCATTTCAGGCCTCCTCCTTTAAACAATGCAAGTGAATCTACTCCAATTTTTTGAAGGTCCAAAATGAATATTTAGGGTGTATCAAAATAATCCACATGAACTAAAGTTCTTCGGAACCCAAATGATTGATTATTTTTAGAAACAAAACAATATTTATATACTTTTTAACTACAAATGTTCGCTTCCGTACATCTCTGTGACGTGCGATCATGAGAGGGATGACGTAAGCTCGTTGGTAAGGTCACATGTGGAGGAGGAGGCAGGAAGCGTATCATTGTTTACAAGAGAAACTTGCACAGACCACAGACCAAGCGTCATTCACAAACCAAAACAGTCCAAAACAATTTCAAACATGATGTCGGAGGATTTAGAATTTAGAAGAGGAGAGGAGATGGAGTTTTTCGCCCAACCCTACCTATTTGAGCACGAATACACTGATGAGGAACTGAGGGAGATGGAGGAGGCTGCAGCAGCGGTGCAATCACAAGTCTCGGGGAGGCAGAGATCTATGGAGACATGGTGGTGCACATGTAGTAAATGCCAACCAATGCCAACAGAGGCAGAGAGCCTGTGCTGCCACGATTGGACCATAGCAATCCCACCGTTGGAAACAATTAGGGAGGCAGCCAGTGGGAACACTCCTAGTCCTAGCTTCATTACCGAACATAATGGTTTTCCACCATTACTGAGCCCCAGCATTTTAGAGGTGTTTTTCAGTTCACAACGAATAAACTGGAAGCGCCGTCCAAGGCCAGAAGGACCCAATGGCACCCTATCAGTACAGTAAGTATCATGTTTTGTTTGTTACTATAGCTACAATATAGGCTATATGACAAAGTTTTCACACATACCTGGTTTCACTGGACAAAAAGCACGGGCACAGCCGATGAATTCAGATATCAACCCTTTGTTTCTTTCGATGCTCTGAAATCCTCAGGGGTTAAATGTTCACTGCACACCCTCCAATATTTGAGAGAATGTAGGGGTGTACTGATATCCAGGTTCAGCGCAATAAGCCAGAGCTTCAATCGCTCATGATCATGTATAGGCTATCGATGAAAAGTTTATATTTTTCCTGGAGTACATTTTCTTTGGGGTTTCTGAAGGTTGAAGCATCCAGGATACACACACCAAACGACCATTTTGAACAATACACTTATACAAATCTACAGCAAAGACAATTAAACTTTTGTTCAGCACTCCTTCTCTTGTAAACAATGACACGCTTCCTGCCTCCTCCACGCGACCTTACCAACGAGCTTACGTTATCCCTCTCATGAGCGCGTGTCACAGAGATGTACGGAAGCGAACATTTTTAATTATAAAGTGTATAAGTATTGATTTGTTTCTAAAAATAATCAGTCGTTTTGGTTCAGAAGAACTTTATTTGTCGACTGGAGTCGTGTGGACTATTTTGATGCACCCTAAATATGCATTTTGGACCGTCAAAAAAATGGAGTACATTCACTTGCATTGTTTAAAGGAGGAGGCCTGAAATGAAATCCTAAAAATCTTACATTCTGTTTTGATGAAGAAAGAAACTCAAATACATCTTGGATGGCCTGAGGGTGAGTAAATTATCAGCAAATTTTCATTTTTGGGTTAACTATTCCTTTCATGCCACTCATGATCTGATCAGCTGCATGTGTGTGGCGCTCCAAATGAACGTGACAAGTTAACAACACAGAGACTGATATTAAAAACAGCAGTAATATTCCCATTATGATTGTACACAGTGTGATTGTAGCTCAGCTTCATCCATCATGCAGGTATACACCGGCTTAAGACCATAACTGGCCTCGGCGTGCACATGTTGATGAACGGTCTCCTTTCTTTTCTTTTTACCCATAAAAAAGCATTAATTACGTGACAGTTATGGGCACTTCATTTCAAATCATATGGATAGGCTATAGATCAAACATCCGCCACTCCTTTTGCCATGATGATTCAGATAGATCACTAATTATTGGTTTGTTCTGTGACGTGTTTCAAGTGTACTGCATCTATAGCCAACCTTTGTCAAGCGATCATTTTGACAAACTTTGCTAGTTGAATTGTAATGATAAATTATTTCATATTGCTACGCTGCTCAGCATGAACCGCTAGAGGGCGCGTCTTTATCTGCAGGGATTTATGAATATACACACAAATTGTTTGATTTACAATGAGTACTTTCGAGATAAATTTGATAATTTATAGATATTGTTTTCTAGATAACATTCTAAATAGACTTGGCTTAGATAAAATTAATACCTACACTGGCTAAGAATTATTTTGCAGTTTTTTTATTCTATTATTTCTGAACATCTGGGTTTATTAGATTTTAATTTATTTTACATTTACACTCTGTTGACAACTTACCCCTTTGGTGCATTTGTAAATTTTTCTTGCACACCTTTGTTTCCTATAATGAAAAGAACTTGGATTTCTGTGACCAAGTTGCCTTACATTCTACTAAAGAACATACAATTTGAATCATGTTGGAGTACATTTAAAAGTTGAAAAAATCGAATCGTGAATTGTCCATAAGTTTGGTAATATCGAGATTTAATTTTTTTGCCATATCGCCCAGCCCTAGCCACACGATTGGCTGATTAGATAATTCTGTGAATAAGTAGGTGTACCTAATAAAGTAGACAGTGTGTGTGTGTGTGTGTATATATATATATATATATATATATATATATATATATATATATATATATATATATATATACAGTATATTATATATATACAGTATATACCCGGAAAAAAAAAAATATAGAGATGCAAGTTTAGGTGAGAGAATGAAATGTTTAATGAAGCCTGGTGGATGGTAATTAACTCAAAGTGAACTTTATGTAAAGCAAATAACAAAACAATTATTCTAAAACATTTAGAAATCTGCACTTTTACACTATCATTGTGGGGAAATGAGCACATGAACATTATATTTACTAACATACAAACTCAAACTAGCTTAAATTAGCTATTTTTTATTAAAAATGTAGGACTCCATTTGAAAAATAAATGGTAATAAAAGGTAAAACTGATGTCCCGCCTCCCAGCCAATCACTACTTTGAAAATTAAAAGGAGGTCTAACCAGTCACGTGCAACATAAACAAAATATTTTTGAAATCATAAAAAATAATAAGATTAATTTTTATAAAACAAGTATTTAAAATCAACTGGTTTGGTTAAATTCATACTGTAAGAATGATAGGCTACTCTGATGCTCGCTGACGATGTAAGTGACGTGAGCAAATAAAACTGTCAACTAAACATCTATTGCGACTGACTTCTTCTGTTACCTCAGTGAAAAACAGCTGCACAAGTGTATCTAGGATGCAGAAAATCCGAAAATATGTAGTGTAAAGGGTCTCACATGATGGGAGTCCAACTCTGCGTTGTGTGATGATGTATGTTAAATAAAAGGGAACATCAAACTTTTGTGCTGGTCATCAACTTTTATTTTCTGCATAAATGAGAAATATACGTTCAAAAACATGTATTTTGTGGCTTTCTCCCATAAACTCTTTCATCTTTGGCTTTACGAGCCATGAGACATCCTCAGCTCAGCTTGCCGTGAACTGAACATTTTATATGAGAACACACATGGAACTTCATATGCTTAATGCAAAATGCAGCATAAACAATTTATATGAAAAAACAAAGAAAACAATGCATGGACTACATGACATAACTGCATAAATGGGAAATATATGATAAAAAACATGTAATTTGTGGCTTTTTCCCATAAACTCTTTCACCTGTTGGCAAAAGGGAGAGTAAATGAGCCCCGCAAGCACTAATCAGTCAGAAGTTTACATACATCTTAGCCAAATACATTTAAACTCTTTTTTTTCACAATTCCTGACATTTAATCATAGAACACATTCCCTGTCTTAGGTCAGTTAGGATCACTACTTTATTTTAAGAATGTGAAATGTCAGAATAATAGTAGAGAGAATGGTTTATTTCAGCTTTTATTTCTTTCATCACATTCCCAGTGGGTCAGAAGTTTACATACACGTGGTTAGTATTTGGTAGCATTGCCTTTAAATTGTTTAACTTGGGTTAAACGTTTTGGGTAGCCTTCCACAAGCTTCTCACAATAAGTTGCTGGAATTTTGGCCTATTCCTCCAGACAGAACTGCTGTAACTGAGTCAGGTGTGTAGGCCTCCTTGTTCGCACACACTTTGGATTGAGGTCAGGGCTTTGTGATGACCACTCCAATACCTTGACTTTGTTGTCCTTAAGCCATTTTGCCACAACATTGGAGGTATGTTTGGGGTCATTGTCCATTTGGAAGACCCATTTGCGACCAAGCTTTAACTTCCTGGCTGATGTCTTGAGATGTTGCTTCAATATATCCACTTAATTTTCCTTCCTCATGATGCCATCTATTTTGTGAAGTGCACCAGTCCCTCCTGCAGCAAAGCACTCCCACAACATGATGATGCCACCCCATGCTTCACGGTTGGGATGGTGTTCTTTGGCTTGCAAGCTTCACCCTTTTTCCTCCAAACATAGCGATGGTTATTATGACCAAAAGGTTCCATTTTTGTTTCATCAGACCAGAGGACTTTTCTCCAAAAAATAAGATCTTTGTCTCCATGTGCACTTGCAAACTGTATACTGGCTTTTCTTTGCTGAGCAGCCTTTCAGGTTATGTCGATATAGGACTCGTTTTACTGTGGATATAGATACTTGTCAACCTGTTTCCTCCAGCATCTTCACAAGGTCCTTTGCTGTTGTTCTGGGATTGATTTGCACTTTTCGCACCAAACTATGTTCATCTCTAGGAGACAGAATGCATCTCCTTACTGAGAGGTATGATACCTGTGAGGTCCCATGGTGTTTATACTTGCGTATTTTTTTTTTTGCACAAATGAATGTGCTACCTTCCCAAGGATGAACCAGACTTGTGGAGGTCCACAATTTTTTTTCTAAGGTCTTGGCTGATTTCTTTTGATTTTCCCATGATGTCAAGTATGAGGCACTAAGTTTAAAGGTAGGCATTAAAATACATCCACAGGTACACCTCCAATTCAGTACACCTCCTATCAGAAGCTAATTGTCTAAAGGCTTGATTTTCCAAGCTGCTTAATGGCACAGTTAACTTCTGACCCACTAGAATTGTGATATAGTCAATTAAAAGTGAAACAATCTGTCTATAAACAGTTGTTGGAAAAATAACTTGTGTCATGCATGAGCAAGTCAAAGATGTCCTAAATGACTTGCCAAAACTAAAGTTTGCTAATATTAAATCTGTGGAGTGGTAAAAAGATTAATTGTAATGACTTCAACCTAAGTGTATGTAAACTTCTGACTTCAACTATACCTGCATAAATGGGAAATATATGTTGAAAAACATTCAACATATTTTGTGGCTTTCTCCCATAAACTCTACAAAACTTCATAATCAGTACATACACTACTGGTCAAAAGTTTTGAAACAACTTTTGTTGTTTAGAGCTTTACGAGCCACATGACAACCTCTTCTCAGCTCAGCTTGCCGTGAACTGATAGCTCTTTTCCACAGACATGGTTCAGGTGCAGCTTTCTGGGCTGGTGTGAATTTTTGAACTGTTCTGCGCATTTCCACTACAAAAAAGGCAGTTCCAGGGCCGAAAACCTGATTCCGCTCCAGCCCCAAAAGCTTGCTGGTCTCTACGCAGGAGCCAATTACGTAAGGGGACAGAGGGCGGGATAATGTTTTGTCACCATGGTAAAGTTTTCCCAGACAACAACAGTAGCTACTCTCTGCAGCAAGGAATACTTCTTCACTCTATAACAACAATAAAAGATACAAAATTATCAGACATCAAAAGCATTCAGGTAACACGACGAAACGAGCGCTCTACTTGCGATATGGTATTGAGATCTGAGATAAACTAGAGAAATCGGATAATTGACCAAATCATAAGCAAATTGAAAAACACTTAAGGGAGTACAGGGACCATATGAAGGACATAAGCAAAAGCGACAGTGGGTAGAGCAACGATGTTTTGGACTCGGACACCACTAGAGGTCTTCACGGGCCTTAAAATTAAACCTGAACCGGATCCATACCAGAGATTGTGTGGCCCGACCCTACTCGGCCCGAATGATACCGTCAGATTTTAATCCCGAACCCGACCCCGAAATCGCTTAATATCTAATTTCTTCTCCTAGCAAGTACTGTTGCAATATGCTATATTTTATGTAAGCATTTAGGGAACATTTGTAACAATACTGAAACAGTAAACATACACAGTTTTAACAAGACACAGCAGCCCCTTAGTACACTAGAGCAGAAGGGAAAAAAAGCATTGCCTTACCGTTTATTTGCTGAAACTTCACTTGGTGCAGAACAATCTGGAATAATATGAAACAATGCAACAGTCCCCTCTATGCAGCCTGAACTTGTTCAGAACATTGAATCTTTATGACAACTGTGCTAAAAACAATCTAGACGCAGCGCAATGAATGAAACAGAGCGCAGGTGTCTCAACATGTGTTTTTGAACAATTTTAGTTCTTTTTAACTTGACATGGTGTTTAAAATGTGCCGGTCCTGCACAAGACACTGAAGAAAAAGCGAGACGTGGTGTAAATGTCAAAGACATTCGTCCAACATGGGAAAACAGAACAGATGCACGCAAAAACACGTTCGGTGTGAACGGCCCCTAACTCGTCTGTTTGTGCGTGTCTTTTTGAGAGCGCATGCGCGAAACAAGTCCGGTAAGCCTGTTTATTTTTTAATTCATACAAACCCGACCCGAACCAGAAGTCCTCTAGACACCGACCAGCCTGCTAACTAACCGGGGGATTGAATTCAGTAATGCTCGTGATAAACAGTGAATCGCCGGTGTCCTCTGCAGCTGATCTCAGTAAGTTGTTATATTTGCTTATATATACTTTGTTAGCTTTTCTTAAACTGTTGTCATCTTATTTTGTGCATTGTTTTGTTCTGTAAGGGGATTTTTGACCAGCTACTCGCTAAGTTTGGAAGATCACGGCTATCTGTTAAGTAAAACGGTGGGATTCTCAATCAATAATATTATATGCTATGGAAAAAATCCAGATACAACCATTTGCTACACCAATGTTAATAATGATTCCACTGTAACAGTTTATAGAACACAGCAAGTTAAGCCATAGTTCATACAATATAAAAGAATTACATCTTTTATATCTACGTCGTCTTTAGCGTAGATGTCATCTCTAACAATCTTGTTGAGCAATGTAATAATTATGGATTGCATTAATCCACATGTTTATGTCCTCAAAAACAAGAGTAAAAGCTGTATACAAACACACCGTGACGCGCCATGTTTGTTTATGTTTGAGGTAGTCACGTGAAACTACCACGTTGACAGTAACCCGTTACGTAACCATTCGGCTCTCAGGTCAGTGGAAAAGCACAGCCGGTTTACGATAGGCTCCAGATTGCCCTGGCCGTGGACCAGCGGAGCACAGGCTCGGCAAGAGAACCATCGCATTTAGGTGGAAAAGGGCTATGAGAGAGGAGGGAGTGCGCCCAACACTAAAGTCTCTTAAAGCGACAGTACATAATATTATTCAACCCATCCATAATATCTCCAAAACTGAATATATTACAGATCGGCCCAAAAAGAACACGTTTATTGCGATAATTCCCGCGAGCTCCACGTTCATAGCACGGGAAATTCCTGCACACTTTTATTCACTTTACAGTGCAGCTGCAAATTATTAAACTAATCGATACAGATGAACAAATCAAATCAATAAACTTGTTTTTGTATAAAACTGTAATTCCAGAAGATGTGCAAGTAAATCCACTCTGTCTCTCCCTCTCTCCCTCATGCAGCTGTCAGCAGCACGTTGAGCGCTTGTTGAGTTTAGTGTAAGCGTGCGCAGCGAGGGAGCACTTTGTCCCATAGTTAGTGAACTTAAGATGTTACAGAAATATAAACCTTTCTAAACCTGTTAATTCGACATTCAAATGGCATTACACTGCGTCTCCATTAGCAAACGATGCAATAAACTAACGCGCCTGTTCATAATCAACAAAGCTTTTAAAATTGCAAGCACGTGACTGTAACATTTCGAAGGAAGTCACAAGAGCAGGATCTAGGTGCGGCTATAGAAGTTTAATAAAGAAATAAAGTAAAAGTTCAAAAATAACATGGAAAACTCAGAAACAAGGCTGAACTAAGAACTAGGAAATAAAACAAACGAAACATCCACAATGGGAACTGGTACATATAAACAGGAGAGAAAAACACAACAACTCACAAAGACTGGGTAGAAATCAGGGCATTATATACACAGGGGTAAATGAGGAAATGAAACACAGGTGAGAACAACAGGGAACAGCTGGCAGTGATGTGGGTAGGGAATTATGGGAAGTGTAGTCCATGGGAGGCTCGAGGGGCGAAGCCGTGGAAGGCAGAGCTGTGGCCGGCTCAAGGGGCGAAGCCATAAAAGGCAGAGCCGTGGCAGGCTCGAGACAAAGAGTCCTGGATGACTGGGAAACAACTGTGAACACTGGCAGAGACTCGGGAACGACTTCTGTGGTCGTGGGCATGGGCAGAGACTCGGAATGACCTCCATGGTCGTGAACATGTGCAGTGACTTGGAAATTACCTCTGTGGTCGTGAACACTGGCAGAGACTTGGGAACGACCTCTGTGGTTGTGGGCATGGGCAGAGACTCGGAAATGACCTCTGTGGTCGTGAACACTGGCGGAGACTCGGGAACGACCTTTGTGGTCGTGGGCATGGGCAGAGACTCGGGAATGACCTCTGTGGTCGTGAACACTGGCAGAGACTCGGGGACGACCTCTGTGGTCATGAGCATGGGCAGAGACTCGGGAACGACCTTTGTGGTCACGAACACTGGCAGAGATTTGGGAACGACCTCTGTGGTCATGGGCATGGGCAGAGTCTTGGAAACGACCTCTATGGTCATAAACACAGGAAGAGACTTGGAAACAACCTCCGTGGTTGTGAACATGGGAAGAAACTTGGAAACGACCTCCGTGGTCATGAACACGGGAAGAGACTTGGAAGTAGAAGCCTTTCTTCTCCTCCTCCTCCTCCGGACGGCCGAAGCTGGCAACGCCAGCTCTGGGACGGATGAGGCTGGCAACACCGGCACTGGGACAGACGAGGCTGGCAACGCCAGCTCTGGGACGGACAAGGTTGGCAACGCCGGCTCTGGGATGGACAAGGTTGGCAACGCCGGCTCTGGGACGGATAAGGTTGGCAACACTGGCTCTGGGACGGACGAGGCTGGCAACGCTGGCTCTGAGATGGACAAGGCTGGCAACGCAGGCTCTGGGATGGACGAGGTTGGCAATGCTGGCTCTGGGACGGACGAGGCTGTCAACGCTGGCTCTGAGATGGACGAGGCTGGCAACACCGGCTATGGGATGGACGAGGCTGGCAATGCTGGCTCTGGGATGGACGAGGCTGGCAACGCTGGCTCTAGGATGGACGAGGCTTCCAGCTCGTTGGCCGTGGTAGGCGTGGGCGTTGGCTCATTGGCTATGGCAGGCGTGGGCCGTGGTAGGCGTGGGTGTTGGCTCGTTGGCCGCGGCAGGTGTAGGCACTGAAAATTTGTGAGGAAGGGTCTTCATGGCCTTACGCACCGACATCAGTGGCGGATCATTCAACTTGGAGACAGGGGCCGTGGAAGGCTTTGAGACAGGGGCCGCGGGAGGCTTGGAGCAAGGAGTCATAGAAGGCTTGGCTGTGACATGGCGTGGAGCAGACTCAGACTTGGCTGTGACTTGGCGTGGAGCAGACTGTTGCATAGTTGTGACATGGCGTGGAGCAGACTCAGACTTGACTGTGACATGGCGTGGAGCAGAATTAGACTTGGTTGTGACATGGCGTGGACTCAGGCGTGGAAGGCTCAGAAGACTCGGAAGCCGGGATCGGGATTGAGAGAGGAGGATCCTCTGAAGTGAGAATTTTTAATATTAGCTTCACGTATTCCTCCCACGTGTAATTTCCGGTCTCCAGTAATTCCCTCCAATGGCGAGCTGTGAGTCCGATCCGATATATGGATTTCAGGGTGGAATCATCAAATCCTGTGTGGCTGGCAACAGTGGTGAAAAAATGGGAGTATTCCCTTAAAGATAAATATGCTTGGCTCAGTTGGAAAGAAGTATGCCACTAGATCCATTTGTGCGGTGAGTTGTTCTGTAACATTTCGAAAGAAGTCACAAGTGCAAGATCTAGGTGCGGCTAAAGAAGTTTAATAAAGAAATAAAGTACAAAAATAACATGGAAATCTCGGAAACAAGGCTGAACTAAGATCTAGGAAATAAAACAAATGAAACATCCACGATGGGAACTGGTACATATGAACTAGTGCCCGACCGATATATCTCTGAACTGACGGTGGTTCTGCAGACAGGGTGGAGTTAAACGGTGTGGATTTGAGCAATCTTTTCTCCTTAAATTGCGAACTAGTTTGTGAAATACATACTGGAAAGTTATATTATAACTAATATAACGTTAACCCTGTCCCTGACAACCATGTCACTCATGTTTATCACATCTGTTTGCTGTTAGCCAGCTATAGTTTATCAGTGCAGTCAGTAATGCATCAGATTGAAAGGTAAACATCAGAGCATCTTTTTGCAGCTCAGCAGACAATGGTGCGGTGGTGGATTGTGTGTGGTGAGTGTTAATTTCACGCTTTGCTGTTACCTAATTGGTGAGACGCAATGCTGGAAAGTAAATAAAGTCCATATTTTACTCTCCATGGCAATGAGCTTACAGCTAACTAGCTAACCATGTAGCTACTTTTATTGTTGTCAGCTGAGTGGAAGCTAATGAGTAAACATGTATTCACCAAACTGTTTTGTTCACATGTATTCACAGTTTGGTACCCACTTCAACCGAACAATTCCAGTCATTGCATTTACAAAATGTAATATTTAAAAGTCTGCTTTTCCAGACATTAAAATAGGATGCGTAATAAAAGTTATTTTAATAAATAAAAATTTATTAATTTAATAAACAGTATATTCACCCTGTGTAAATAATAATATATAGGAACTGTATCTAAAATAAATGAGGGGTAATAAATACTAATACAACAGGCTGGAAAAATAGACATTTATTCATTTTAATATCCTATATATATATTTTGAATGTGTTGAAACTTGACACCAGGTGATGCACCCTAAAAACGGCACCGTTAGATTGGTTTCATGCTGAAGAGCTGCTTAAAAGTAAGTTTTTTTCTCTCTCTTGTAAATGTAAATGAGTGTAAATGCCAACATCATCATATGTCGAAAGGACTGATGCCTGTCAACCAAAACATGAGCTCATTGATGTCATTAAGTGAGTCTGCTTTTTTATTCCATCAGTTACTCCTGGTCAGAGGCTGCCGTATATATTTAGTTTATACGTAGGGTTACGTTCTACATAGATTTAATGGTGCAATGCTCAAATATTTAGTAGAGCATAAATTGTGACTTAGTGCCCATTTACGCCACAACTGGGCTAAGTTGTAACGTACGTATAGCTGGTGCAACTGGCCCCTGATGTTTATTTAGCTATTTATTTTATTTTTATTTATTCTTTATTTTAATGGTCAGCATTTGACTGATACTAAACAGTAATACTGATGTTTATTTAGCTATTTATTTTATTTATTCTTTATTTAAATGATCAGTCATTGACTGATACTAAACAGTACTGATGTTTATTTAGCTATTTATTTTATTTGAATTTATTCTTTATTTTAATGGTCAGCAATTGACTGATACTAAACAGTACTGATGTTTATTTAGCTATTTATTGTATTTTTAATTATTCTTTATTTTCTCAGTGTTCATTTCTAGTATTTGTTGACAATGTATAATAATAATGTCAAATGTTCTTTGATAAAATATATTTGTTTAAGAAAGCAGCCTTCTGAGTACCTTTGCATTGTCATATCGGTGCAAAATCCACATAGAAAAGGTCTGTTTTCATTCCAGCTCAAAAATTAGCTATATCGGTCACCATATCGGTAATTGGTGAATTTTCTCTCTCTAAAATCGGTATCGGTCTCAAAAATCCCATATCGGTCAGGCTCTAATATGAACAGGAGTTAAAAACATAACAACTCACAAAGAATGGGTAGAAATCAGGGCATTATATACACAGGGGTAAATGTGGAAATGAAACAGGTGAGAACAATAGGGAACAGTGACGAGTGCAGGGAATTATGGGAAGTGTAGTCTGAGGGAAATAGATGACAGGGGCAAAACACAAGGCAAAGCAACAGTGAATCATGACAGTGACGGAGTGATCTATAGTTTTTACACCTTTCATATTTTGGCACTCCATCATTAGTCAAAATGCAGCACATCTGACAAGAAAGGCAAATAGCTAAACATGCTTTGTGTGAAGAGAGACACGTAATCACCTTTTACATCTCTCATCTCCATCTCTCTAGTGTTCCATCCACGGTCAGAAATTATCCTGGGCTCTGAAATGGGGGCAAAATTGTCCTCGCAAAGAGTTCCTGTTGTTTTATTAATAACATCTGATATAGTTCCAAATACATACATTGTGATCTTCATTGGCATTTTCGCTGAACTTTATTTGTTTCGTGCCGTCTGTTGTACAGATGTTGCGGAGTCAGTGGAGGATACTCGTGCCATAAACGTGCACAGATGGGCGCTCCACTTCTCACGCTCCACATCAGTTCGGTGTCGTGCTCACGGGCTAAATTACGTGACCGTTCGGACCATTTATTCAAAATATACTGTCCTAGTGAGTAACACTTTCACTCCCTGTGCTAATTCCCTGCCATCAGCTCATCTCACGTATCTGTCTGTTTGAAAAGCCTTCTCATCAGCTATTAGCCAAAAGTGCAGGAAGGATGGATGTTATATATTTATTACATTTATCAGGTCTGAGAGAACACAAAATCTAATGTAACCAAATGCTACAATGTAGTAATAATATTAACAAAATTAATATCTCGATAAATAGCCTTGATTTGAAATAACACATTATTAATGATACAGTAATAATATTGCATTAACCACTTTTAGTGTATGAATCATATCGCTTACTAATTTTCATTGTGAAATGTTTATTTTTGCATTGTTTTATTCAATTGGCATGATGGAGTTGCTATGTTTTTTTTTTTAAGGGATAGTTGATCCAAAAATGAAAATTATCCCATCATTTACTCACCCTCATGCCATCCCAGATGTGTATGACTTTCTTTCTTCAGCAGAACACAAAATAAGATTTTTAGAAAATTATCTCAGCTCTGTGGGTCCAAACAATGCAAGTGAATGGTGATCAGACCTTTGTTGCCCCAAAAATCACATAAAGGAAACATAAAAGTAACCCATATGACTCCAGTGGTTAAATCCATGTCTTCTGAAGCACTATAATAGGTGTGGGTGAGAAACAGAACAATATTTAAGTCCTTTTTTACTCTAAATCTCCACATTCACTTTCACTTTCAGATGCAAAAGTTAAACTAAACAGGCACCACATGTGGCTTTCAGATGTGAAAGTGAAAGTGGAGATTTAAAGTGGGGGAAAAAAGACACATTTTGGACTGTTTCTCCCCCACACCTATTATATTGCTTCTGGCAATATAGAGTTGAGGTCATATGGATTACTTTTATGCTTCCTTTATTTAATTTTTGGAGCTACAAAGGTCTGCTTACTACAGACCTGAGATATTCTTCTAAAAATCTTGTAAATGATGAGAGAATTTTCATTTTTGGGTGAACTATCCCTTTAAGCTCCTCATTCCAATCTGGAGAAATCTCCTTCATGTCGATGCATTAGTTTTGTAGGCTATGTGTCAGGGTTTGTGTGGGGATGAGGTGAGAGAGAGGATCCAAATACAGCTCTTTTAATGATAAACAAACAGAAGAAGGTGGTGACTCAGCAAAGAAGGTAAACATAAACTCAGCAGCAGTATTCTGGCTTACAACACTCTACATACAAACTAGAACCGACCAGGCACAAGAAAAACATGAAGACTAAATATACACCAGGACTGATAGGCTAAACAAGACACAGCTGAAAACAATGATGAAGGGATCCAAGAAACCATCTGGAAGAATAAGTCAAAAATACATTTCAAAATAAGAGTCCCAGTCAGAATGCTGGTTCAGAGATGGAAAACTCATTTGAATCATCTGAGTAAGACTGGGGTGAATCATCTGTGAACAAAACAGCTGACACCTCTGCATCTCTGGAATCAAACAAGTCCTGTGTGTCAGTCTGACTAGGCATTACAGTAATTGCGGTTTGTTCTGCTCCACAATCATTATGGTCAGACTCTGCACAAACCAATGGCTGGACAATTTTGCTGGGTCTCAACCCTTCAGTGCCAGGGACTGGTAAAAAGTTTACTTCCTGCAACAGATTCCGATGCACAACTCTTGTGCGACCTGCTGCATCCTTTATCTTATGAACATGGATGTCTGGATTCACATCGACAATGGTGTAAATGCCATTCTCCCATTTGTCAGCCAACTTCATTTTTCCTCGTTCTGACTTGTATGCCACTAACTGCCAAACCACCACAGACAGATAAGTGCCCTTAACACACTTGTTGTATTGCTGAGCTTGGTGTTGTTGCTCAACAGATGAATGCTTCTGAGCGATCTGCATCATACTTTTCAAGCAAGACAACAGAGAGTCATAATCAGCAACCTCAGGGTTATTGAGGACCTGCTAAAAGATTACATCCACTGGCAGTTGGGTACACAGCCAAAGTGAGGAAGAAGGGTGCATAACCCTTGGTCTCGTGAACTGTGGCATTGTAAGCAATGTAAGAGTTTGGATATGCTGGGGCCAGTGGTGTTTTGCTTTCAGGGGAAGGGAACGAAGCATGTCACCTAAAGTTTGATTAAATTGCTCTGTGCCCCCGTTACCCATTGGATGGTAGGCTGTGGTGTGGGATTTTGCAACACCAGCCAGACAAAGAAGATCTGCTATGAGTTTGCTCTCAAAATTGGTGCCCTGGTCAGAGTGTATTCTTTCTAGGAACACGTAGATACAAAACACATTGTCCCAAAGCTTTCTCGCAACCTGCTTTGCTGTTTTATTTACACAGGGGAATGCATGAGCAAGCTTAGTGAAATGTCAGTAACTATTAGGACATCCACTGATCACTGTTTACCATCTTCTGCTGAACAGAAATCTATGCACACTAACTCCATTGGAGCTGAGCTCTTAGTGCTCTCCAGGGGAGCACAAGCAGAAGGCTCTGATGACTTCACAAATGAACCTTTGACAGCACCTGACATACTCTTTGATGTTCTTTTCCATATCAGGCCAATAAACCACTTCCTAGTGAGTGAGAGAGTATGGTCCTGCCCCTGATGCCCTGCAAGATCGTGAATGCCAGACAAAGATTTGTCCCTCAAACTACAAGGCAACACATACTGGAATCTTTTCTGCATAGACACGGGATCTTTTGTCACTCTATACATCACACCGTCTCGAACTTCCAACTTATCCCACTGTTTTAACAGCCTTAGCACTTGTGCACTAGCACCATGTCTTTCTCGCCTTGAAGGACACTTTCTGGTGGTAAGAAAAGACAACAATTTAGAGATGGTGGGATCTTTCTGTTGGCTTTGCTGAAGCTCTTGGGCAGAAAACACAGGCAAAGTTTACTGGAAAATTGATATTTGTTGAACATGCTGGACTAAATGGAGAGCTCTGAAATCAGCTGCATATGTCCAATCACAGTGAGACTGACAAAGAGCTCTGATTTCAGCCGCATCATAATCAGCTCTTGGTAAGGGAAACTTTTCGGATTGGTGGGGTTGAACCTGGCAACTGAGCCTAAAGACATCCTGAACAGATTCCTCTCCCACCTCATTAGCTTCCTGCATCAGAAAAGAGTATGGTTCCCTTAGCATCCTTTGTCCGATTAGCTTGAAAAAAGGGTCATGGCTCAAAGCATCTGCCACCACATTTGCTTTGGCAGGTTAAGTGTTTTAGGTCAAAAGTGTACAATGCCAGTTTCGAAACCCATCTAAGATCGTAGGCATCAAGCTTTGACTTACTTAAGAGGTAAGTCAGAGGGTTGTTATCTGTCCAGATGGTGAATCTATGGCCCTTCAACCAATGGCTGAACTTCTCACATGCACTCCTCTTCAAAGCTATAAATTCCAACATGTAAGCTAGATGTCTGCGCTGTGATGCAGTGAGTGTCTTGCTCGCAAAAGCAATTGGTCTTGCCCTGAGTTCTCCCTTGAGCACCTGGGAATGCACAGCCCCTAAACCATCCAATGAGGTATCGACTGAAAGAATGAAAGGCTCATTAAAGTCAGGATGAGCAAGCATGACACACTCAAATAAACTGGTCTTTAGCTGGTTAAAAGATCTCTCACACTCTGCCGTCCAATCAGCAGAAGTAAGCTTATGGTAAATGGCCTGGAACTTCTTATTATTGGCTAAATTCTCTCTTCTTTTCTGCTCTGCAGTGAGTGCGAAAAGGGTTTTTGTGATGGAAGAGCAATGGGTAATAAAATGCTGGTAATACAATACCATGCCAAGAAAAGATTTTATTCTTTTAACAGGAGGTGTGAAGCCATCATTTCCCATAAGGTCTTATGCTTTCATCCTTGTGATGACCTCCACTTTAGCTGGATCAACAGACATGCCCCTACTGTCAATGATATGGCCTAGAAATTTGACCCACCTCTGAAGTAGATGACATTTTTTAGGGGCCAATTTCAGGTTGTTTTCCTTCAACCTCTGAAGCATGGTGCACAGCCTGGACAGAGCCTCACTTTCTGATGTGAAAACCAAAAGGTCATCAAGATAGCAAATTCATATCCCCGAAGATACCAAGCATCATTCTCATGATTATATCATGAGAATGATATAATCATTAGTCCCTGCAGCATTCGGTTATATTCATGCAGACCTAGCAGTGTTGTAAAGGCTGTATACTTTTTGTCCTCTTCATTCATCTGTATATTATAAAACCCGGAGGTGTGGTCCATCATGCTGAAAAAGCAGTTTCCACCAAGTTCAGCCAGACAATCAGCTTGGTGTGGCAGGGGATGTGCACCCTTCATAGTCCTGGCATTTACCCACCTGAAGTCAGTGCAGCTACGCAATCCGCCATCCTTCTTCCACACCATCACCAACGGCGATGCGTACTCACTTGTTAACTTCCTGATAATACCCCTTTCTTCAGTTTCAGTATGATCTTGCCTTAACGTTTGGTAGTGGGCTGGAGGCACTCGTCTGTTGGCAAGCGAAAGGGTCCATCATCAGTCAGACATATATCCCTTGGCCTCACCACAATCCAGTGGGTGTTTGGAGAAGATGTCTTGATATTTTATATTTTAATCTTGGACCTGCAATCATCACTGATCTCGCACAGGTCAATATTAATGTCTCCAAGACCCAACTCTGACAAATTTTTGTCAATCTAGTCAACAGGACTGGAACTACATTTGACTTGTTTTTCATTGGGGTTACATGTAGGACCCGGAAAACCTCAAAATCCTTAGTTGCAACACATGTGGACACATCAGCTAATTTACAGTTTCTTTTTAGTGTAATCACTTTGTTTGTTGGGTTTATGACTATCATAGGCACCCATCTGTCACCCCAGAGTGGCGTGACAAGTCTACTGACTAGAATGTCTCACGGCAAAACTTTGGAATTGGTCGGTTCCACAATCACTGTGCTGCCAGGTGACATGGGCACACCGGGCGGTAGACGGCCCCTGACCAAATGTTCATGCTCTGGCAAGAGCAGTACTGCCTGAGTGAGCTTGACTGTGTCTTTTTTATCAGAAACTCTTTCCAGTGCTCAACACCCGTAAACATTGACAAGAACTGCCTAATGTCTGTATTAAGCAGATGGTCGGGTCTAGAAGCAATGTTCCAGCAATCACTGCTGCTCTTCAGCTCATGAAATAGGTGTTTGATGACATTTGAGCCTAAGACAAGGTCATCATGTTGGCCAGGCACAAGCAAACATGGCACAACACACTGAATGCCATAGAACTGAATGCCTAGATCATAGAAACCTTCAGACTGGGTATGCAGACCACCGCAACCAACCAAGATGACATTTTCTTCAGACTGTTGCTTTAAAGGTAAAATGCCAGCAGAACTGAGTTTCTCTTCTGCATATTTGCTAATGGTACATGCCACTGAACCGGAATCTAGAATTCTGTTAAGCTGAACATGACAATTGACAAGAACAGGAACGTGGAATTTCTGACTGGATTGTACAATTATCCTGGATCCCTTGGGAATACTACTGCAGCTTTCCTCATATAACTGAGCAAGATCAAATTCATCATGAAGGGTTTCAGCAATTTTACCCACACCACCTCTTCCTAGATGTGGGTTGTCTAGTTTAACTGGTGAGCTGGACCACTAACCTCAAGGCCAGAATGAGGTTGGCACTGACTGGTCTGCTGAGGACAGTGCTTCTTCCAGAGTCCAGGAGAAAAGCACTTCAGGCATCTACCTTCTTGTCTACAGTGAGACAATGTGGAATGATCTAAAGTTCCACATATTCTGTATGGTCTGCGGTAAGACTGAGATAACTTAGCCTGACAAAAAGGGCTGGTTTGGAACTGGGTCTGTTGAGTGACTAAACTATCTAACAGACTCACCAGGCTTTTCATGTACCATGCTGGGCAGGAAAAGATGGCAGCATAGAAGAAGCAGCACTAGGATCTGACACCTCCACTACATATGATATATGGCTCTGAGTACAAACTCTATGCTCTGTTATGTTTAATCTCTGTGACTTTGCTGTGGCTCGAGCTTTTTTCTCCTGCATGTGTTCATCAAGCCTCTCTTGGATCTCACAGGCTGACCATTTCTCCACCGACTTGAACTTAAAGACACCAAAAAAGAGACTGATCTGGGCAATGTTTGATAAACATCATACTGATATCATGACTTGGATCACAGATGCTTCTGCCCTGTCTCTCCAAGCATTCCTTTGCAACATCCATTGTCTTGTTCAGTTTAATCCAATAATCCATAGCATTTTCATTTGGCATTGGCAGTGTATTATAGAAATCAGCTAAGGGCATACTAGAGTAAGTTATTTTGCTGAAATGTTGATTTAAGATGTCGAAAAATCAGCAGATGTGTAGTTACGCAGTTTGATTCTCACTACATCACCTGCTTTGCCCATAAACCTATCCAGGATTTCTTGTGAATGCTATTGAATTGGAATGGCATGTTTTGTCAAATACAGAGACATGAGACATTTTCCCAGTCTTGTACAGTGAGTCTGTCTGAGCCGTCACCTGTCAGGGTCCAGTCACCTTATCAGGTTGGGGTTCTGCCTGACCGGACCATGACAGTATCGGCCTGCCACAGTGTTTTGTGTACCCCTTTTGTGTGAGCTCATGGGTCTGGATGTTTGGGACCGCTGTGCGCGTTTCTGCCGTGCGCTCTCCGGTGATGTCATGGTCCTGTCAACCTGTCAGGTTGGGTTTTGTCTGATGAGGACCATGACATCATCGTCCCCTGTCTGTCTTGTGTTTTGTGTTTGTGCTTTGTGTGGGTACACTGGTCCGATGGTGGGTTATCGCAGTGTGAAATAGGTTGCCGCCGTGCACCCTCCGGTGATGTCACAGTCCTGGCACCTTGCCAGGTTGTGTGTTTCATCTGATGAGGACCGTGGCATCATCGTCCCATGTCTGTTTTGTCAAACCTTGTTTACGTTTTGCCCTTATCTGTTTCAGCGTGCGCTGGCATGCTGAATCAGCATTTCCATGGGAACCCTGATTGTTTCCATGGGAACGCTGATCATTACAACCTTCAGCTGTGAGTGGTACCTGCCCCTTGTTTGTTCCCCACTTATTTAAATCCCCTCGTGTGTCATGTCCGAGGTCGGATCATTGTTTGTACTGTCAAATGTGAAGGTAGTTTTCTCTGTCAATGTTAACTGTGCTCTTTTGTGTAGTTGGAGATTGCTTGGTTGGTGGCCTGTCTCTAGAGGTGTGGTTACCCTCTAGATCGCCTTCGCCTTCCCTATTTTTCACAATCCAATGTTAGCAGGTATGCTAGTGTTGATTAACAGGTATGCTAGTCTTCATGTATCAGTCCTTTAAAATACCTGATGACAAAATATTAAGTCACTGTAGCTTCCCACAGTGAACAAAATGACATCGATCTTTGGATGAATTCTTAAAGGATCACGGCACCATTGTAACGGGCTCCACATGATGTGAGTCCAAATCTGCATTGTGTGATGATGTATGTTGAATAAAAAGGAACATAATATTTCTGTGCTGGTCATCAACTCTTTTATTTTCAGCATAAATGGGAAATATATGTTTAAAAACATGTATTTTGTGGCTTTCTCCCATAAACTCTTTCACCTGTTGGCAAAAGGGAGAGTAAATGAGCCATGCAAGCACTAATCAGTACATCTGTCTGATCCCACATTGCAAAATATGTTCAAACACAACAAGTAACACTTTTAACTCAATTAACAAATGGCTCACAGGTTATGCAGATAGAATTGTTTCTAATTCAGAGACTAATGGAAAGAGATTCACAAATGGAAAGTTGATTCACAAATAAATTGAATGAGATCCACTAATAAATGTAAGGAGTTTCACAAAATGAAATTCACAAATAAAAAGAATGAGATTTACAAATATATGTTAGGAGTTTCACAAAAATAAAGTGAGATTTGCAAAAAAGAAAATTATTTACAAATATATTTTTTAACTCACAAATACAACTCTGTCCAGCATTCATTTGTGGATCACTTGCTGTGCATTTGTGGATGGCAGAATTCTGAAACATTTCTTGTGGGAGAGCTGCAGGCAATCCACAAATAGGTGGACTCCACCCATCGTCTACTCAATTGGTAAACATTACTCAGACCAATCGTAGCACATTCTATCTTCAACAAATCACGCTTCACTTTACCATCAGGGCGGGACCCCTGCAGGCACTCTGCATTACGTCGTGCCTGCAACCCCTTCACCCATGACTAAATTCACTATAAATTCAAAATATGGTGCCTTGAGGGCCTTATTGGTTTTTTGAAATGCTTACCACATTATAAAAATATTAAGGACACAAATATTTATTAAATTAAAATATTATTTTTGAAGCAAAATCATTAAATGCCATCCTTCTGCTAGAAGAAACAGTCCCTGTAAACAGCAACAGAATGTTGTTATGTGTATCCAGCCTCATCTGATGGAGCTCAAATAAAAACGAGAGAACTGCGTATATAATATAAAATATATACACTACCGGTCAAAAGGTTTGAAACACTTACTCATTCTTTATTATATATTTTTTTTTTTTTTTTTTTTCACATTTAGAATAATAGTAAAGTCATCAAAACTATGGAATAACATAAATGGAACTTTGGGAATTATGTTATGACTAAACAAAATCCAAAATAAATCAAAACTGTGTTATATTTTAGCATCTTCAAAGTAGTCACCCTTTGCCTAGAATTTGCAGACATGTACTCTTGACATTTTCTCAACCAACTTCTTGAGGTATCACCCTGGGATGCTTTTTAAACAGTATTGAAGGAGTTCCCATCTATGTTGGGCACTTATTGGCTGCTCTTCTTTATTATTTAGTCCAAGTCATCAATTTCAAAAAAATATTTTTTTATAAAATTTTTGTTTTATAATGAAATAAATTAATATGGTGGCACAATTATATTTTGGTCTACAAAACTAATTTCAAACATTTAAGCATACGCCTTCAGATCAAAATATTTTTAAGATCATGAGAAACATTTCAGTCAAGTGTTTCAAAACTTTTGACCGGTAGTGTATATATATAAAAAAAACACACACACATGCACACACACACATTATGTGAAACTTTCTTTGCTGGGGGAGTGGAATGGCCTCACAATTTAATTCTGAATGGCCAACATATTTATAAAATCGACAGCAGGGGTCACAAACAGTACTTCATGAAATAATTAACAAAAAAAACAAAAAAAATGTATTGGTGAAAGACAATACATTGAAAGGCTTCAACGGTTTCCTTTTTTACCCTATTACATTTGCAACAAAAATAGTAGTCAGCTTTGGGTGCTGTGGAGTGATACAAATAGTAGATCAGTAAAGAGGTCACAGCTGTGCTTTATTGTGCTTTATCCATTTTACAAAGTCTAATAACATTATAGTTTTGCATTTTTACAAGAACTTTGAGTGGAATCAGCCTTATTATGTTGGCCAGTCAAATTGTACCTGTATTGGCGGGGACTCCACCCATATTATATATTGGGAGCCCGGGGAAATGGGCAGTGGGTTTTTATGCAGTTCACTGAAATGTGCAGCTCATGCAGTTTGTTCAATAAATGCATAGTTGTTAAATAACGCCGTTGTTCCCTCTCGTGACATGGTGTCAGAAGTTTAGGTTGCACCCACAACCTTGTTTTGAATGGTATAATGTCCAAGCTCAATGCACCAGAGGCTTTTGACTTCGCACAGCCTGCGACCTTGCCCGCATGGATCCAGCGGTTCTCCCGGTTTCGCATCGTCACAACGCAGCTGAAAAAGGAAAGCGGTGAAGTACAAGTCAATTCCCTGTTTATGCAATGGGTAAAGATGCCGAAGCAATATTCGCATCGTTCATGTTTGCCGAAGCTTCGCATGCAAGTAATTAAGAGACTGTTGTTGGCAAATTTAATGAACATTTAGTTCCCCGGAGGAACGTTATACATGAGAGGGCCTGTTTTCACCAGCACACACAGAGATCGGGAGAGACTGTTGAGGCTTTTGTGAGATGCCTCTATGAATTGGCCAAATACTGCGAGTTCGGTGCGAGCAAAGAGGAACAAATAAGGGACAGAGTCATCATAGGGATTGCAGATGACGTTTCCCAAAGGTTACAAATGGAACCTGAACTGACTTTGGACATAGCGGTCCAGATCGCATGGCAGTCTGAGCTCATTAAGACCCAAAATGCGAGCGGGGGAGCGGCCGCTGAAGTGAACGCAGTACAGCACGGACAACGGAAAGGCACGAAGCGCTTTATGGGACCACCAAATAAGGAAAAGTGTGGTACAAGCCATAGACTGCACACGCTGTAATCGCACACACACACAGAATAATTGCCCCGCACGAATAAGCGATGTAAGAGATGCAATAAGTTAGGACATTTTGCATTTGCATGTAAAACGAAAAATGTCAAAGAGCTGGTAGTGTGTGACACTGAGACATGTGATGCATTTTTCATCGGGTCAGTAATGAATGAGTCTGCTTCTAAGGACAGGTGGTGCATTACTCTGCCTATACAGGGCAGGTCAGTCAAGTTCAAAATTGATACTGGGGTTGACATCACCATCATGTCACGCTCTACATATGAGAGCTTACAAGGGCACCTTCCACTGATCAAAACCAGTATAAACGTGAGAAGTCCTGGGGGAAAAGTGAGCTGTATGGGAAAATTCCTAGCAAATACTGAAAGTAAAGGGAACATTTTTGAATTTTGGGTTTTTGTTGTAGCTGGGCCATTTGATAACAATTTGCTCAGTCGAAGCACTGCTTGTAAGATGGGCCTAGTACAGAGAGTGGATGAAATCACAGACCACAATGATGTCTATGGAGACATTGGCTTGCTCAAATGTGAACCAGTGAAAATTGAGCTTAAGACAGATGCCACTCCTTATAGTCTGGCCAGCCCTCATAAAATTCCCTTTCCCCTGTTTCCTAAGGTAGAACAGGAACTTAAGCACATGTGGTCCTTAGGGATAATCTCTGAAGTCACTGAACCAATGGAATGGTGCGCCCCAATGGTGCCTGTAGTAAAAAATAATGGTTCTTTCAGGATTTGTGTTGACCTCAAACGTTTGAATCAGGCTGTAAAACGTGAGCACTTTATTTTCCCATCATTAGAGGATATTGCCCCCAAACTCTCAGGAGCCTGTGTATTTTCTACTCTGGACGCATCCTCAGGGTTTTGGCAAATCCCTTTGGACCCAAGCTGTGTGAAGTTGACCACATTCATAACTCCAGTAGGACGGTTCTGTTTTAATAGACTACCGTTTGGGGTTACTTCAGCACCCAAAATTTTCCAAAGAGAAATGAGTAGACTTTTAATTGGACACAAAGGCACTGTAGTTGTCATGGATGAAATACTTGTTTATGGCAATGACCAAAACGAGCATGATGAGAATCTTGAGGCTGTTCTGAGAAATATCAGAAAGTCAGGTCTGAAATTGAACCATGATAAATGTCACTTTAACAATCTGAGCTGCAGTATTTTGGCCACACAATCGGTCATGAAGGAATTAAGCCTGATGCAACCAAGGTGAAGGCAATCACCGATATGCCTAGTCCCACTAATGTGACAGAGCTTAGGCAAATTCTAGGAATGATCAATTATTTAGGCAAATTTGTGCCAGAGCTTTCCACAGAGCTCCAGCCAGTTACAGCTCTGCTGAAGAAGGATGCAATCTGGCTTTGTACAGAAGTCCATGAGCAGGCTCTGAACAAAGTAAAGTACAAGTTAGCCACAGCTCCTGCTCTTGCATATTACGATCCTGAGAAACCCACTATGGTCAGTGCAGATGCAAGTAGTTTTGGGTTTGGAGCTGCCTTGCTTCAAGTTCATGGTGATGCAGCACGTGCAGTCGCATTCTGTTCCAGAACCTTGACTGAAGCGGAGCGCAGATACTCCCAAATCGAAAAGGAGTGCCTGGCAGGTGTGTGGGCATGCGAGCGGTTCGCCTGCTACTTTCAAGGCTTGGATGAATTTTGCCTGCAAACAGACCACAAACCTTTGGTCCCACTCATTAACTTGTATGATATTGATCGTGCCCCATTACGGTGTCAGCGGTTACTAATGCGCCTCATGCACTTCAGTGTGAAAGCAGTGCATGTCCCTGGTAAATGTTTGGTGGTGATGGACACACTTTCTCGGAATCCTCTGAGAGGGCACTGCCACTCAGAGATGGAAGATGAGGTGAAGGCATATGTTGAAGCAGTCATCACATCTAAAGAGGTGTCACAATCATAGCTAGTTACCATTAGAGAGGCCACAGAGGAAGATGCAGATCTCCAGGCAATGATAAGCTTTCTCAGCAAGGGTTGGCCAAAGCATATACCCTTCCAGCTGAGTGGCTATCACACTGCTAGGGCTTCTTGTCTGTTGTTAATGGGCTGCTCCTGTATGAGGGCAGTATTGTCATTCCTGAGTCGATGAGGGAGGAGGTGTTAAGCCGAATTCACGAAGGGCATCAAGGTTTATCCAAGTGCTGTCAGAGGGCAAAGATGTCAGTTTGGTGGCCTGCAATAGGTAATGACATTAACAGGAGGGTCTCAATGTGCACCTTTTGTAGGGCCCACAAACCCATTCAAAGGAAAGAACCTTTAATCACTACCCCCTTGCCTGTTGGTCCCTGGTGCAAAATTGCAGCAGATTTATGCGAGTTGAATGGTAAACCTTACTTGATAGTCGTAGACTACTACTCGCGTGACATCAAAATAGCCCACCTTCAGACACCATCCAGCTTCCATGTTATCAGCAGACTGAAGTGCGTAATTGTAAGATGGGGAATTCCCAGGGAGCTTGTATCTGACAATGGCACACAGTTCACCTCAGCTGAATTTCAGCAGTTCAGTACAGACTACGATTTTCACCACACAACCTCAAGTCCTCATTTTTCCCATGCCAATGGAGCTGCAGAGAGAGCAGTTCTAACTGCAAAACGGATTATCTGCCAACCTGATCCTCATATGGCACTGATGTGCTACCGGGCAACACCCATGACTGCAACTGGACTAAGCCCTGCCCAGATAATGACAGGTCGACAGATCAGAACCAACCTGCCAATGCTTGAGGAAAAACACCAGCCTCAACCCACTAATTACAAAGCCATGGAGTGGAAGGATAAGGTTGCAAAGGAATCCTACAAGTTCTTATATGATTGGAGACACTCTGCTTGTGTTTTACCAGAACTTCAACCTGGGGAGAAAGTTCTTCTTAAACTGGACAGTGAGAAAGGCTGGAAAACACCAGCTGTGTTGCTGAACAAAACATGTGAACCAAGATCTTACATGGTGCAAACACAGAATGGAGCTGTCCTACGCAGGAACTGTAAACATCTGCCAGCGATGCCATTGCAACCAGATGCTACTGGGTGCAGTGAACAACAAGGAGGGAAGAATTCAGGCCCCCCTGGTGCAGGAACTGGACATTTAAATACTCCTGCGGTTGCTCCTGCTGCACCTGTGAAGGCACCACCAGTTGCAACTTTCAGCGGAAGAGTTGTGAAAACACCAAAACGTTCATTCGTTTACAGAGACTGATTAGAGTGTTCCTTTGTTCTATTGTTCTTGTTTGGAAAAACAAAAAGAGGGGAGAGGAGGAGAAATAAAAGAGAAAATGACACAAGAAATGTTATATCAGATTGTTCTTTAATGTCTTTAATTGGTAAAAGGAAAAAACAACCACAGTGATGTAGTTTCATTGTGTTGCATTGATTTGTTATTGTGTTAAAGAAAAATAGAATGTTCTTTTTTCAAAAGAGATGTGTGGAACCAGCCTTATTATGTTGGCCAATCAAATTGTACCTGTATTGGCGGGGACTCCACCCATATATATATTGGGAGCCCAGGGAAATGGGCAGTGGGGATATATGCGGTTCACTGAAATGTGTAGCTCATGCGGTATGTTCAATAAACGCATAGTTGTTAAATAACGTCATTGTTCCCTCTCGTGACAAACTTGTAACTTTAAACTGTAACAATCCATATAGTATTGCTATAATAATTATAACTAAAATAACAGAATTTAATACAGTTCCCCATGTTTAGTTTTTCTCTTGTTTAACATCCTCAGCCCGGATATAAAAAAGGCATTGAAACCTCAGTGAGACTTTTGCTATCTTACTCACTTAAATGCATACAGACACCCCCTTACTGCTGCTCCTTTGTTTTTCTTAAGCAAGCAACACACTCATACAAACACACACACACATGCACGCACGCATAGAGACATGAGGTCGCCTGCTGATTAAATCAGTGCACAGGAATGCGTTCACTCTGTTTGTCAACTTTGCAAAAGTGTACTTTGAGTTGAATTGACCATTGCTTAACCATGATGGACGTTTTCTTATTTTATGCATTCCACGTCTACTTGAATGTGTCACACTTTGTCTTGTAAACCCACAAAAATGTTGTTGTTCAGAAAGTTGGGGTTTTTTAGTGGGCGGGGAGAGAGACTGTAGACATAACACATGTCAGCTGAGCACTGATGTCATCCAGCTGCAGGAAGACATTCTATTTATTGTTGGCTGGTAAATTATTCTGAATAATGTCAGCACTGAGATTGTGTGGAGGTCAGGTCAGGTAACACCAACACGCAGTGTAGCGTATAAGTTACACATGGTCAGTGCTAAAGTAACTGACTTAAAAGAATGACTGAATATATGATTTGTAAATTCTTTGGACATAATCCAGCTCCAAAAGAAAACAAAGCATCCACCTTTAAAAGAGAACACAAGCTGTACCAGTACATGTAGGTTCACAGAGCTGAATGCATTCATAAAAACTGTAATGGTGGGGGAAGAACACACAATTAATAAGATCCGTTTGGTGGTTTGCATTATTTAAATATTTCAAATGATTTAAAATGCAACACTATAGATTTAGATTTTAAAATACTGAATAAAACTCATCTTCAAAATGAATCTCTTTACATTAGATGTAACTGTTTGTGATGGCTAAAATGTCATGATTTGCAACCCCAACATAATCAAATCAATACTTTCTTTCTGGTTACATGATAAAAATATAATGAATGTTTAGTCACTTTTTTGCACATTTTGGTGTCAAAATAAAAATATTTCATAGATTTAAAAATAAATAAATATTTGAATGTTTCTTATCTGAAAAGGTACATACAGTATGTTGTAATTTTGCAGGACACCATCTATAGAAATAGACCAGAAAGATCACTTGTGGTCAAAGTGTTTAACAAATATATTGTACCAATCTGTTTTAACTGTAGTCCAAAGCAAAACATGACTGCAGGTACTCAAAAATATATCACAAATTAACTGTGCTGTTGATTTAATTATGTTAAAATCTTCAAAACTAACCCAAATAGGGCTGCGTTTCCCAAAAGCATCGTAAGCCTAAGTAGATCGTAGAAACCATTGGCACCAATCTACGAACATCTTAAACTTGCAATGCTTTTGGGAAACACCGCCAAGGTGTAGAGGTGTAAATGTGATCAAGTTCTTTCTTGAGGGGGTCAAACTAGCACTCAATAATTGACTGATTCACAAGGGGAGAATGAACTGAACATAACATGAAGAAATGCCACAGTGTCATTATGGGATAAAGTCTTTACAGTGCTCCACTTCACAACTGCACATACAATCTGAGATCATATAAAGCAAATTCTGTTATTATTGAGTACTTTGAGTATAGATTGATCGGTATCACTTTATAATAACTACACAGTATAAAGTATTTGTAAAGCATTAGTTTATAGTCAATTGATCATTTATAAACAATTGTTCCTACATTAATAAGCTACATACAAATAGTTTGTTATTTGTTTATATTCACTGTAGCAAATGATGTATTAATTTTTAATAAGTTAATTTATAGACAGTTTGATAATGTGTTTTTTTTTTACATGAATAAGGCATGAATTCATAGTAAATAAGTAAATTATATATGTAATTAATTGAATTTACATTTAAATGTTATTAATGTATTTGTTTTTGTAACACTTACTATTAAAGCAATTATTACTTAATATATAGGTTGTAATAAGCATTGAATATTTGCTAACTAAGCATTTTGCATGACCTAATCTAAAGTAAGAACTGTATTTGCCTCATTATACATTTATTAATGACCCACTTATCCATTACTATGAACTTGGCCCTGAAATAACCATCTCCACAGCATCTCAATCACAAAGGCACAAAACAGACACTAAAGCTTAACAAAAAAACAAACAAACAGACAGACACAACACAAAAGTATTGGAATAAAAGTGAGAGAGGAAAATACACAATTTATTAAAAGATCCTCTAATTGCTCAAACGCCACTTTAGCATTTTCCTTCCTATTAAGCTATATGAGCAGACTTGTTCTCATTATTGCCAATTAAAATGACTGTTTAATTCAGTTTCACCAGTGGACCTACTATAAATATTTCATTAAATTTAATGAAAAATCCGGCTTCAGTCTGTGCGCACACTCTGGAAACAGCCAGCACGTCACTACGGTCAAATGACAGTGATAAAATGGCAAAAAAAATAAAAAATAAAAAAATAAAAAAAACAGAAATAGGAAAGAGCATTTAACATTATATTATTGAATTTAGATATTTTGCCAATTCAGTGCCTATTGAATTTCATTAGTGAAAATGTCCTTACTATGCTGCTGAAGTGTACAAGTGACGTTGTCACGCCATACATGCTCCTTTTTTCAGTGCTGAGCTGGATGAAACAATAACAGTAGTTTGTGGTTACTGAATAGGGCATATTATGTAATAATTTTCCAGAGATTGCAGGGGCGTATTTGTATCTCAGGTACCAATCCTTGTAGTAAAAATATACAAGCGCAGTATTTAATGTATAAATGTCTGCAGTATGACAAAAACATCCTAAGATTTAAATGCTGATCAACGAAGAATTCCACTTTCAGGATTGAGGCTGGGAGGCACCCCCTTCAGGAAGACACATTTGTCTCTCATAGAAAACTATTTTTAGCCAAATCACCACTTTGATGACAAGTTTCAGTGAGCAAAATTAGATATTCAATACATCAACAACTTTTATTACTTCAAAGAAAATGCAAATGTTTAAGTTTGCAAGGCATAAAAAATAGGACTCTATCAAATATTTTCTTTCCTAATTCTGTTTTGTTTTCCCAAATTCTGTTTTCTATTTTATTTTTCTGAATTCCATGTTTAAAATGTTAATTATTTTTTAAATACAAATATGACTAATCAAAATAATGTAAAGAGTTCATCAAATTCATCATATTACTTTGAAGTGTGCAACACAAGAGAACTGGATATTTCTTAAATGAAATCGCAGGCTGTTGTGGTTTAATAATCAGACTATGACACATGTACAACACATTTACAAGATCAACAGAAGTTTTAGTGACAACGCAATACTGGCCTGAAAGGCGAAACTCTCATACTTGGCCAGGGCCAGATGGCCATACTTACTGTTGAACCATGTTAATGAATGTTTAATTAGGCATATATAGTTCTCACTTTATATTAGGTCACGCAAAATCCTTAGCTAACCATTAGTAAGTGCTTTATTACGACCTTTATTAAGCATTAATTGATTGAATAGTGAGTGTTCCAAAAACATTAATATACACATTAATTAAGCAGAAACGTTTATCCAGTTCATTACATATTTAATATCTTTATTAACTATGAATTTATGCTTTCTTAATGTTCTCATAAACACTTCTTTACCACTGGTTTGCATCAACTAAAATACATGAGTTAGGTATGATTAACAAGTTGTTTACTAAGGATAAAAAAACAATCAAACTGCATGAACTTATTAAACAATAATAAATAATTTGCTAAAGTGAACTGAAACAAATAACATACTATTGATATGTAGCTTATTAATGTATTAATAATGTAGGAACAATATCTATCTATCTATCTATCTATCTATCTATCTATCTATCGACCTACCAGCCTACCTACTGACCTACTGAATTTGTACTATTACACTAATTATCATTCCCTAAACATTGGAAATGAATGTCAGCATCATTTATCCATAGGCTATAAAAACAACAGGTTTGCACATCATATCAAAAGATTGTTTCATTACAACACATTACACAATGCATAATAACAGTTCAAATTAATTAATTAATCCTGGCTGTTAGTGATATTATAACATAAAATGTTATCAGATAATAAAAGCTCTTCTTTTTACTTTTTTTTTTAAATAAACAAGCCGTGATGTCACAATGATTTGATAAACACAAAGTGTGTCTTGAGTGTAATAATCTGTGTTGTTTGATAGATTACAGATTCCTGTATAACTACTGTCCAGGGCCAGAGTGGAGTGTGATGTGCAGAGGATGCTGTGAATATGATGTCATCCACTGTAAATGTCCTCTTCAAGGGACTCCAGTGGGCTACGCTGTGCCATGCTGCCGTAACGCTGTAAATGAGTGTGATCCCTGCATCATACACCCTGGTGAGCAGATAGCACACTCTCACAGTACACTGAAAAAAGAGGTAACCTGCAATTGTTACATTAAGGAGCTATTTCTTCCTGAAGTAACCCCTATGTAGTCAGGTTTATTTAAACATGTTTTTTTACTTGAATCAATTAGCTTAAATGTTACCATACAAAGCACATTTTTAATTAACATTTTTCAGTGTATAATGATAAGTTTATTTTATATAGCACCTTTTTGCCAACTCAAGGTCACTTTAAAATTCAAGGGAGGCAGGCGAGGAATGAGGAACTAAACGCAGCTTTATTAACAAAAGGATAAACAAAGAAACTCAGAATATAAAAAACAAAACACGGGAAACCAAGCACAGAACATGACAACACATATGTAAAGACTGACAAATTAACCAGGGGAAACAAGGGCTTAAATACACAAGGGAAGACAAGGAACACCTGGGGAAACAATCAGAGAGAACCAATCATGAAAATAAAAAAAAAAAAAACTACAAAAGGACTGCAAAACCACAGGAAACAGGAACTAAACAAGAATTTTAAATTAAGTCTAAGCAAAAACACAGGGAATATGTGACAGAGCCCCCCTTATAAGGAGTGGATTCCAGATGATCCAAAAACAAAACAAAAAAACAAATTGTCCATGGGGTGTGGGGGAAAACAGGTAGTTCAGGGGGGCACAAGGGGAGCAGAGGAACAAGGCAAAGACAGGGAGGCTTGGAAACAAGGCAGAGCCAGAGGGATGGAGAGCCAGGGCGACGCTGCAGGCTCGGAGGACCAAGTAGACCAGAGCAGATCAGGTGGACGGCCAGGAGACCAGACCAGACCAGGCGGATGGCCAGGAGACCAGAGCAGACCAGGCGGACGGCCAGGAGACCAGAGCAGATCAGGCGGACGGCCAGGAGACCAGAGCAGATCAGGCAGACGGCCAGGAGACCAGAGCAGATCAGGCGGACGGCCAGGAGACCAGAGCAGATCAGGCAGACGGCCAGGAGACCAGAGCAGATCAGGCAGACGGCCAGGAGACCAGAGCAGATCAGAGCAGATCAGGTGGATGGCCAGGCGACCAGGGAGACCAGAGCAGATCAGGCGGACGGCCAGGAGACCAGGGAGACCAGAGCAGATCAGGCGGATGGCCAGGAGACCAAGGAGACCAAGGAGATGACCTCATGGTGGGGACTGGGAGGCGGCTGTAGGGCCAAGACAGGATTAGGAGGCCTGGGAGGTGGCCGCAGGGCCGAGACAGGGTCAGGAGGCCTGGGAGGTGGCCTCAGGGCCGAGACAGGTGGCAGAGCAGCTGTAGGAGGAGTCTCTGGGGGAGTGGGCGGAGCCGCAGGAAGAATGGTCTCTGGGGGAGCGGGCGGAGCCGCAGGAAGAATGGTCTCTGGGGGAGCAGGCGGAGCTGTGGAAGACTCTGGGGCGGAGCCGTGGAAGACTCTGGGGCGGAGCCGTGGAAGACAGAGCCATGGCAGGCTCGAGGGGCGAAGCTGTGGAAGGCGGAGCCGTGGCAGGCTCAAGTCCTGGATCAATGGGAAATGACCTCCATGGTCGCGAACATGGGGAGAGACACGGGAACGACCTCTGTGGTCATGGGCATGGGCAGAAACTGGGAAATGACCTCTGTGATCGTGGGCATGAGCGGAGACTCGGGAACGACCTCTGTGGTCGTGAGCATGGACGTAGACTCGGGAATGACCTCCGTGGTCGTGGGCATGGGTGGAGACTCGGGAACGACCACTGTGATCGTGAACATGGGCGGAGACTCGGGAACGACCTCCGTGGTCGTGGGCATGGGCCGAGACTCGGGAATGACCTCTGTGGTCGTGGGCATGGGTGGAGACTCGGGAACGACCTCCGTGGTCGTGGGCATGGGTAGAGACTCGGGAACAACCTCCATGGTCGTGGGCATGGGTAGAGACTCGGGAACGACCTCTGTGGTCGTGGGCATGGGTAGAGACTCGGGAACGACCTCTGGGAAACTTTTCTTCACCTTCTCCTCCTCCGGATGGCTGAAGTTGACAACGCAGGCTCTGGGACGGATGAGGCAGGCAACGCAGGCTCTGGGAAGGACAAGGCTGGCAACGCAGGCTCTGAGAAGGACGAGGCTTCTAGCTCGTTGGCCGTGGCAGGCGTGGGCGCTGGCTCGTTGGCCGTGGCAGGCTTCGAGATCACTGAAGCCAGGGTCAGCTTAGGGAGAGGAGGATCCTTAGATTCCAGAGTGTCCTGGGTCAACCTCACATAATCCCTCCATGTGTAGGCTCCCATCTCAGGCAATTCCCTCCACCGATAATAGGTTAAACCTATTCGGTATATTTTCTTGAGATGGGAGTCCTCAAAACCTGTGAGGCTGGCAATGGCGCAGAAGAAACGGGAGTATTCCCTAATGGGTAAATCTGCCTGGCTCAATTGAGTGAACATGGCTGCTAGATCCATTTTTTGGTTAGTCTTTCTGTGATGAGGCAGGCAAGGAATGAGGATCTAAACGCAGCTTTATTAACAAAAGGATAAACAAAGAAACTCAGAATATAAAAAACAAAACACGGGAAACCAAGCGCAGAGCATGACAACACATGTAAAGACTGACAAATTAACCAGGGGAAACAAGGGCTTAAATACACAAGGGAAGACAAGGAACACCTGGGGAAACAATCAGAGAATGAGGAACACATGGGGAAACAATCAGAGAGAACCAATCATGAAAAAACTACAAAGGACTACAAAACCACAGGAAACAGGAACTAAACAAGAATTTCAACATAAAAGTCTAAGCAAAAACACAGGGAATATGTGACAGAAAGAATAGTACACAATAAAAAAATAAAAAAAATATAAGGATAGATATAATGGTATATCAGACAGGATATCAGCAATTAACCAAGAGTTAAAAGAAGTTATAAGATCAAGGAAACAATGAAAAGGTAGGTTTTCAGTTCGGTCTTGAAATCAGAAATGGTGGAGATATCACAGAGAGTTTTTGGTAGCGAGTTCCATCATTTGGGGGCTGCAACACAAAACGCCCTTCAGCCAAATGATGACAGCTTAAAGCGAGTATCAAGAGAACCAGTATATACTGGTGAGATTATTGGTACCTACAAGTAGGATGTCTGTTATATCACTATTAAGTTTAGGAAGTTATGAGTCATCCAGTCCCTGATTTCTAAAATGCATTCTGTTAAGGATGCAGTTTGTCCATGTAATGTCTTATGGTTTTACACTAATACTATCTTATGTTGATTTTATGTGTGTTGTATATAGGGACCTTGTAAAAAAAAAAAAAAAAACATCAACAGAAACTAAATAATTCTCCACGTGTAAATAGTGCATTTCTGAAAAGAATAAAAAGCTTGGCAAAATATGCTTTTTAATGAACGTTTTCTTCTGTATAACAGTCTGTTGGTGATCCATTTTCTCAGCTGATCTTGCAAATATAATTTTTCTCTGGAACTTGTTAATAAATAAAACACTTATCTAATTCATTCCAGATGGGAATTTTATTTTATTTATTTATTTCTTCTGAAAAAAGGACATATGATGTTTGTCTTATTCTTGACTATATGATTGACTGTGGGTTTTATGTTACAGCAATGTGAAGAGTAAATGGTCTGGTCTTAAAAAATGTCTGCACATGCAAACAACCAGATGTTTGTAATCCAATAAACGACTGAACTGCTGTTTACGGTCAAAACTATTCCAAAAATGTTTTGGCTCTGTCTCAAAAACTACCCAGACTACATCTGTAAGCATCATATGGACACCCCAACATAAGCCTGTTAAAAAAATAAAATTAAATAAAAAGATGTAGCAAAGGGAAATGGTATTTTTACATCTAAGAAAAATCAAAAAAATTTCAGTGCTGAAAAAAGTAGTTTGGAAATTGTTTCAGTTTGTTAAAGATGTATCATGGCACAATTAACCCAGAGAGCACATGTACATCTCTAAGAGTATTTAATCTGGTAAGTATTGCATTTTTGTGTAAAAACTAGAGCTGTCAAAATTAACGCATGCAATTATTACAAAAAGTTTAACTTGTTCATTTTTCTTAATCACAATTAATGCATTTACCCACATAAATACAGGTTCGTTTTTTTACTGTGTTGGGTCACCACTTGCTGGCCAATGAAAAATCTGGGTTCTGAAGCAAAACCAGATGAGAACCACTGTTCTAAATCATACACATCTAAAAGACATCTGCTAAATGTCCTTTTGACATTTGAGAGGAACTGTCTTATCGATGTGTCACAGATGAAAATGCATACAAAAAACAGACATCTGGGTGATGTACGTTTGCTATCTTGGAAGGGTGAGACAACATTAAAAATCATCAAATATTTGCTAACTCTACCGATGTTTGATCACTGTACTGTCAGAGCCTTGCTGATGTCTTCACATTGGGCTTGATGTTGACAAAAGCAGCAGATAAAGAGAAAAAGAAAGCCACAACATATAAATGACAAACAAGATTTACAGGAGATGGACCTTCTATCTGTTCCATCAAAGAGAACTACACTCTTGAGGTTTATGCCTGTGAACATTTTCCGTTATTGACACTATTGCTTTTGGCAGTTCAAGCAGTGTTAATGGTCATGAGCACCTGTATGGAAAAAACTGAAAACTTTATATATTTTGTTCACAACAGTAGTGTATCAACACCATTTCCCAACCTTTTAACGCCTCTTTCCAATTCCTGTTTTACTTTTTTCACTTTAGGCTGCAGCATATTTGAGAACTGCAAGCGCTGTAATAATGGCACATGGGGCCCAAGGGACGATTTCTTTGTAAAAGGGCAGTACTGTGCAGAGTGTCGCCCTGGATGGTCCGGTGGGGATTGTTTAAGTAAGTTCCTTACAATTTCTCTGCAGTCTCCATTCATGCTTTCAGACTAATGAAATGTTTATAATACCACTGCGAAGTTCCTGCTTTTGAACATGCCTGAGAAGCGTTTGGGGTTCAGTCTTTGCTTACTTCTGTAAAGATGACTTAATACGTGTGTTATGATGCCATTTTTCTGCATCAGTGATCAGCCAACTTTTCCTGATGAGCATCATCAACACAGCCACCGGCAGAGATTTAATAAGCTACAGCTTGATAATACAAAGGATAATAGTAACTATAACAGCAGGAACATATGACAAAACAAGGCAAGAACTTATTAGAAAACTTTCCAGCTTCTTGTTTACGCTTACTAGGGAATGAATCTACACACTGTTTTGTTATGTGGCAGCCCAGTACAATCCTCATTATTGTCAGCAAAATGTAATCATGTGGAACATGCAATCCTGCTTTATGAAATATGCTGCATAAATATGCTTTACTTTTAATGTTCCCTTTGATAAAGGATTATAAAGGAGTTCATTAATGACCAGTAAATAATTTACAAATGCTTTATAAATCATTGATATGCAGTTATAACAACATGAAAAAGGGTGACTTTCCTGCAATACTTGCCAAATAGTGAGCATTTTAACTTGCATGTTATAAATGCTTAATAGACTTATTTATACTTATTATATTAATAAAAATATAAAATGCCCTAATTCATGATTAATCTCACAATGCAGCAAAAATAGACTATTATAGCGAGATGAAAAGGAAGGATTATGTAATTTTGCTACAGTCTGCTATTTGTTTACTGTTTATTCATTCCTGTAATGTCTTGACTCACTTGTTTTGTCACTTTCCTTGTCACGTTGATGTCAAAAATCCTCACCAAAAACACTTGTTTTTGTGACAGGGTCAGCAAGAGACAGACACAGTAGATGTGGTGTCAGACCTTGGAGAGGTGTTTATTTTAAATAATAAACAACAGAAAATGTCCAAAAAGGGGAATAAAGTGTAAAAGGGGAATTAGTGTCCAAAATAAGTGAGCAATCTGACATCCTTGCAGTGCATGGGGCTATATGAAGTAGTGACATCCGGTTCGTGAATTAATCATTCTTTTGAACCAGTTCTTTTCAGTGAACTAGTTGAACAAGTTAACTAATTCGGACTAAATCCTTTCGAACAGTTTGCGTTTCGAGTCAACACTGATCTACAAGTTACTCAATCTTAACCTGTCTCTCAGATGTTCCTGTCAGGGTGCTGCCCTTAGTTTTGGGTTTTTTACCCTTTGTGGCAGAGCCCTGACATGTAGAGTTGTGCTCAAATGTTTGCATACCCTGGCAGAAATTGTGAAATTTTGGCATTGATTTTTAAGGATAGTGATCATATGAAGCCATTTATTATCATATACACTGCCGGTCAAAACTTTTGAAACACGACTGAAATGTTCCTCACGATCTTAAAAATCTTTTGATCTGAAGGCGTATGCTTAAATGTTTGAATTAGTTTTGTAGACAAAAATATAATTGTGCCACCATATTAATTATAATTACCAATTTCATTATAAAACTAAAATTTAATAATAAAAAAAAGCTTTTGAAATTGATGACTTGGACCAAATAATAAAGAAAAGCATCCAATAGTGCCCAACATAGATGGGAACTCCTTCAATACTGTTTAAAAAGCATCCCAGGGTGATACCTCAAGAAGTTGGTTGAGAAAATGTCAAGAGTACATGTCTGCAAATTCTAGGCAATGGGTGACTACTTTGAAGATGCTAAAATATAACACAGTTTTGATTTATTTTGGATTTTGTTTAGCCACAACATAATTTCCATTGTTCCATTTATGTTATTCCATAGTTTTGATGACTTGACTATTATTCTAAAATATGAAGAAAAAAAATTATAATAAAGAATGAGTGTTTCAAAACTTTTGACCAGTAGTTTGGCTCCTTTTTAAATCATAATGATAACAGAAATCACCCAAATGGCCCTGATCAAAAGTTTACATTTATATAAGGCCTATAGTGAAAAGAATACCATCCCCACTGTGAAGCATGTTGGTGGCTCACTGATGTTTTGGGGGTGTTTGAGCTCTAAAGGCACGAAGAATCTTGTGAACATTGATGGCAAGATGAATGCAGCATATCATCAGAAAATACTGGCAGTCAGTGATAACCTCGCCCTCTCGTTTGCCTTATTATCTGTCTGATTATTAGTTGATTGTTTTCACCTGCCCTCCTCATTTTTACCTTGTTACCTTCCTGATTTCTCTCCCTTTGTGCTCTGTCTGGTGCCAGTTCGTTGTGGGATGTTGCTTGTGGATTTGTTCCCTGGTAAGTGTCTGCCAGTCGGTTCCTGTCCTGTCCTGTTGTCTGTTCCAGCCCTGCTCTAGCCCATCCTGTCATCTTGTTTGTTGCCCTGGACTGTGTTTTTTTCCCCTTCGGGGTTTTTTAATAAAAGCCAGTATCACTACTCTGCGTTTGAGTCCTGCCATTTCCTCAACAAAACCTGGCAGAATGAACTAGACATTTTTGGAAATTCGAGTAGCAATGACCATCTTCTTTTTCCATCTCCCATTCCCCGGGGGTCCATTAGAGAGCCCTCAGCCCAGCTCGACCAGCTTCGTTCCCTTCGTCAAGGGGAGGCGGACGTGAGGGTTTTTGCTGGCGAGTTCCTCAGAACAACAGACGGGCTGAACTACAATGACGCTACTCTCAAGGACCTTTTCAACACCTGCCTTGAGAGTCCCCTGGGTGCTTGGAAGATGGGAAGTCTGGGGGTCTTGTCGTTCGAGGGGTTTGTAAGTTACCTGTCCCATCGTGTTCACTGGGACACACATGATTACAGACAGACCCATCTAACGAAGGGGACCCCAGACCTTTGATAACTCCTAAGTGGAGGAGCAGAAGGAAGAAAGGCTCAGCTGCACCCTCCCAGCCTAAGCCTGCTGCTGACCGCCAGGAGGCGGAGGGGCTGCTGTTGACCGTCAGGAGGTGGAGGAGCCCGCTGCCAAATGCCAGGAGGCAGAGGAGCCCGCTGCCAAATGCCAGGAGGCAGAGGAGCCCGCTGCTGACTGCCAGGAGGCGGTGCCATTACTG
The DNA here is from genome assembly GCF_019703515.2 of Myxocyprinus asiaticus. Taxonomy (NCBI): domain Eukaryota; kingdom Metazoa; phylum Chordata; class Actinopteri; order Cypriniformes; family Catostomidae; genus Myxocyprinus; species Myxocyprinus asiaticus. The sequence goes on along the minus strand of NC_059391.1, from coordinate 706,895 downwards.
CAGCAGTGCTTCTCACTGCCGAAGGAGGAGGAGAAGGGCCTCTACTCTTCAGTCGCTGCCAGAGCTCATGGCCATGGAGGCCATTGCCCTGCCACTGCCAACGTCCATGGCCATGGAGGCCGTTCCCCTGCCGCTGCCGGCATCCACGGAGGCCGTTCCCCCGCCGCTGCCAGCATCTACGGCCTCGGAGGCCTTTCCCCAGTCTCTGCCCATGCTCATGGCCATGGAGGTCGTTACCCAGTCACTGCCAGTGCTCATGGCCATAGAGGTCATTTCCCCTATTTGATTCCGCTTCCGTCCTGGAATTGTCTGTCCTTGCTCTCATCCTGGAGCTGTCTGTCCTCGCTCCCATCCTGGAGCTGTCTGTTCTCACTCCCATCCTAGAGCCACCTGTACAGTTCCCGTTGACAAGCCTGTTCAGTTTCCTGTGGCCGTTGACAAGTCCGTCCAGTTCCCTGAGCCTGTCCCATTCCCTGAGCCTGTCCAGTTCTCTGAGACTGTCGATAATCCTGTCTAGTTCCCTATCTGTCACTCACTCGACGTTGGTGTCGATGTAGTGACACTAGGGGTCACTCTTGGGAGCCCGAGACACCTCTGGTCTTTGATAAAAGGCCAATGAAAATTGGCGAGTGGTATTTGCATGCCACTCCCCCGAACATACGGGTATAAAAGGAGCTGGTATGCAACCACTCATTCAGATTTTCTCTTCGGAGCCGAACGGTCATGCTCTTTGAGCTGAATACTACTGTTCATTCACCTGCTGGATCTGACGGCGCATTTCAGCGGCTTCTCCCTCCTCTGCACTGGTGCACTGCAGAGAACGCCCCTGGGCGCTTCGGCAGAAAAACTAGAGAGTATATTTTCTGAAAGAGCATTTTTCCCCTCTAAAAGAGTATATATTTCTCTAAAAGAGCGCACACACGGAACATCTTTTTAAAGACGCGTCTTTTTAAAGATGCTTTTCCGATTGTGTGTTATTCCTGGTTGTGCTCGTTATCTCTCGCCTTCTAACAGTCACGATCACTGTCTTTCGTGTCTGGGCACTGCTCACGCGGAGACAGCGTTCGTGGATGGTCACATTCTCATTGCGAGAATGTGTCCATGGCAACGTTGCGGTCGCGGCTCGCCTTCGTAAGGAAGCGAGCCACCCCAGAGGCTCCCGCCTCGGTCATTTTACCCATGGGTTTGAGGCCAGCGCGGCTAGCACTGGGGGCGATTTGGGGACCCCAATGGGACCGCCTCCGCCGGGTATCCCCCCGCGGACCTCCCATTCCCCAGCACGCTCGTCTGCCCCGATCGGGCTTCCGGGTGAGTCCGCCGGCTCGTCTCACGGCGAGTTCGACCTCTTATTCGGAGCCCGCGAAAGTGATGAGCTCTCGAGCGCAGCATCGGAGAGCGGGCTCGTCCAGTTGGAAGCCTCGGCTGGGCTCCTCCCTTCGGGGTCGATCGCCCAGTCACAGGCTGACGCGGAGATGACGACATGCTTTCCCGGACAGCCGCGAGCATCGGTTAGAGTGGATTTCACCGCTCTTCCCTGAACCCTCGCGGCTCTGTGATTGGTTCCTGGGCTCGCGGCGCCGCTCAAAGCCACGCCCCGCCCCGTTCCTTTCTTCCCGGAAGTGCATGAAGAGCTGACAAGATCGCGGGAGGCACCTTTTACTGCCCGGTCCCGATCTTTTCAGCTTCCCCGCTCTCACTACCCTCGATGGTGGGGTGGCCAAGGGTTATTCGGCAATCCCCCGGTGGATAAAGGCGCTCGTGGTGCACCTATGCCCGCAGAGCGCCGCCACCTGGCGTGGGTGCCCAAAGCCCCCGTCCAAGGCCTGTAGGTTTACGTCGTCTCTTACGGTCAAAGCCTACGGCGCTGCTGGACAAGCCGCCTCCGCCCTGCACGCCATGGCTCTCCTGCAAGTCCGCCAAGGCGCTAAAGGAACTGCACGAGGGTAGTTCCGCCCCGGGATTGATGCAGGAACTGCGCTCGGCGACCGACCTCGCTCTCCGAGCGACGGAGGTCACGGCGCGGTCTCCCGGGCGGACGATGGCCACACTAGTGGTCCAGGAGCGCCACCTTTGGCTCAACCTGGTCGAGATGAGTGAGGCCGACAGGACACGATTCCTTGCTGCCCCCATTTTCCAGGCGGGCCTATTCGGCGACACTGTCGAGGACTTTGCCCAGCAGTTCTCGATGGTAGAGCAGTAGATGGATGCTAGCCGGCTTGTCCTGCCCCGGCGTGGCTCAAGATCCCCCCATCTACTCATCGCCGAGGGCGTCCCCCTGCGGTGACTGCACCGGCTCCGCCGCAGCCCGCCCCTCCAGCCCGGCCCCGGCGTGGAGCCCACCGCAGGAAGCTGACGCCACCCGTCTCACAGCCGGCACCGAAGAACCCACGGAGGTCTTCGAAGCGCCCCTGAGACGGGCGACCCAGGGACAATGAAACCCGCTGCTCTGGAGCTGGTAAGCAGATCTTCTTTTTGTTACCATTTGCATTTAATTGCGCTGCATGCCCAAGTGGCTGCAGTACTCAAGAGCTCCGCAAGAGTGGTTTCCTTGTTCCCTGGGTCACATATTCGGTGTGTACGGCTGGCATCACGACCACCGTCCACCACTCCATTTGGCAGGTTGGCGCTCCAGCGGCGGTCTCCCGCCCTGAGCGCCCAGCTGTGGCACAAATCCGCCCCCGATGTGACAGTCTCCACGGGTCATGAGGACAGGCCTCTTCCTCCCCCGTCCCAGGCTGTTCCGGGGGTGGTCACAAGGAGCCAGGTAAGTGCTTCGATGTCCTCGGACTCAGCACGGCCATGATGTGGTGTGGCACCTCAAGCTCCACCCCGCCGCGAGGCCCCACACGCCGGTACATCCGATGACATTTTCCCTTTGGTCCTCCTTGCGCGGAACTCGGGTGCATGGCTTGCGCTTTCCAGTCCGTCGCGAGGGCTGGTCCGGACCGTCCGACTCGGCTGCACGATTCACTTCGCTGGGCATCCGCCCAGGTCCAGCGGTGTCCACTTCACCTTGGTGAAAGATGGAAACGCTGCTACCTTGCGCGGAGATCGCTACCCTCCTACGGAAGGACGCGATAGAACCTGTCCCTCCAGCCGAGATGAAGAGGGGGTTTTACAGCCCCTACTTCATTGTACCGAAAAAAGGCGGTGGGTTGCGGCCAATCTTGGACCTGCGAGTACTGAACCGGGCCTTACACAGACTCCCGTTCAAGATGCTGACGCAAAGACGCATTCTAGCGAGCGTCCGGCATCAAGATTGGTTCGCGGCGGTAGACCCGAAGGATGCGTACTTTCACGTCTCGATCCTTCCTCGACACAGACCCTTCCTGCGGTTTGCGTTCGAGGGTCAGGCGTATCGGTACAAGTCCTCCCTTTTGGCCTGTCCCTGTCTCCTCGCGTCTTTACGAAGATCGCAGAGGTTTCCCTTGCCCCGTTAAGGGAGGTGGGCATTCACATTCTCAACTATCTCGACGACTGGCTAATCCTAGCACACTCTCGAGACGGGTTATGCGCACACAGGGACCTGGTGCTCTCACACCTCAGCCGACTAGGGCTTCGGGTCAGCTGGGAAAAGAGCAAGCTCCTCCCGGTTCAGAGCATCTCTTTTCTCGGTTTGGAGTTGGACTCAGTCTCCTTGACGGCGCACCTTACGAACGAGCGCGCCCAGTCGGTGCTGGCCTGTTTGATGGCGTTCAAACAGAAAACAGCGGGTCCACTGAAACATTTTCAGAGGCTCCTGGGGCATATGGCATCCTCGGCAGTGGCCACCCCGCTCGGGTTGATGCATATGAGGCCGCTTCAGCACTGGCTCCAGACTCGAGTCCCGAGATGGGCATGGCGCCACGGGACACACCGCGTGGCCATTACGTCGGTCTGTCACCGTCTTTTCAGCCCTTGGACCGACCTCTCGTTTCCACGAGCAGGTGTTCCGCTAGAACTGGTCTCCAGGCGCGTCGTGGTCACGACAGACGTCTCCAAAATGGGCTGGGGCGCTGTTGGCAACGGGCACGCAGCTGCCGGCCTCTAGACGGGTCCGCAGCTGCGTTGGCACATCAACTGCCTCGAGTTACTGGCAATTCTGCTCGCCCTGCGGAGGTTCCGGCCGTTGATCCAGGGCAAGCACGTGCTAGTTCGGACAGACAGCACGGCAGCGGTAGCATATGTCAACCGCCAAGGCGGTCTGCGCTCCCGCTGAATGTCATAACTCGCCCGCCGTCTCCTCCAACGGAGTTAGCAGCACCAAGTCGCTGCAAGCCACTCACATCCCGGGCAACCTCAACACTTCGGCGGACGCGCCGTAACAACAGGTTACCCTCAAGGGAGAGTGGAGACTCCACCTTCAGGTGGTCCAGCTGATTTGGAGTCGATTCAGTCAGGCACAGGTGCACCTGTTCGCCTCCCAAGAATCCTCCCACTGCCCGCTCTGGTACACCCTCACCGAGGCCTTCCTCGGCATAGACGCGCTGGCACACAGCTGGTCCCCTGGCATTCGCAAATATGTGTTTTCCCCAGTGAGCCTGCTCGCACAGACCCTGTGCAAGGTCAGGGAGGACGAAGAGAAGGTCGTCCTGGTAAGCACCCTACTGGCCCGCCCAGACGTGGTGCTCGGACCTCACGCTCCTCGTGACAGCTCCCTCTGGGCAAATTCCCCTGAGAAAGGCCCTTCTTTCTCAGGGAAGGGGCACCATCCGGCACCCGCGCCCAGACCTCTGGAATCTCCATGTCTGGCCCCTGGACAGGACGCGGAAGACCTAAGCTGTCTCCCACCTGCGGTGGTAGACACATTCACTCAGGCTAGGGCTCCCTCTACGAGGCGCCTGTATGCCTTTAAGTGGTGTCTGTTCGCTAAGTGGTGTTCTTCCCATCAGGAAGACCCCCAGAGGTGCGCAGTCAGATCAGTGCTTTCCTTCCTGCAAGAGAGGTTGGAAGGGAGGCTGTCCCCTTGCACCTTGAAGGTGTACGTTGCTGCCATAGCAGCACACCATGACGCAGTCGACGGTGAGTCCTTAGGGAAGCATGATCTGATCATCAGGTTCCTAAGAGGCGCCAGGAGGCTGAATCCCTCCAGGCCACGCCTTGTTCCCTCATCGGACCTCTGTAGTTTTTCAGGGTCTACAGAGAGCCCCCTTTGAGTTTTGCAGTCAGCCGGGCTTAAGGCACTCTCCTTGAAGACTGCCCTCCTGACTGCGCTCACTTCCATCAAGAGGGTAGGTGACCTGCAAGCGTTCTCTGTCAGCGAAACGTGCCTGGAGTTCGGTCCGGGCTATTCTCACGTGATCCTGAGACCCCCGACCGGGCTATGTGCCCAAGGTTCCCACCACTCCTTTTAGAGACCAGGTGGTGAACCTGCAAGCGCTGCCCCAGGAGGAGGCAGACCCTGCCCTGGCGTTGCTGTGTCCGGTGCGCGCTTTGCGCATCTATTTGGATCGCACGCAGAGCTTTAGACTCTCTGAGCAGCTCTTTGTCTGCTTCGGTGCACAGCGGAAAGGAAGCGCTGTCTCCAAGCAGAGGATCGCCCACTGGCTCATTGACGCCATAACTATGGCATGTCTCGCCCAAAACATGCCGCCCCCGGTAGGGCTACGAGCCCATTCTACTTGTGGTGTAGCAGCTTCTTGGGCCCTGGCCAGAGGTGCCTCTCTAACAGACATTGCAGAGTAGCGGGCTGGGCAACACCCAATACCTTTGCAAGGTTCTACAACCTCCGGGTGGAACCGGTTTCGTCCCAGGTAGTGGCACGCAACACAAGCGGATAAGCCCGGGATAGCCGGCCGGGTGTATCGCTTGCACATAGCGCCTTCCACCTCCTTTTGAGCTGAAGACGTGCGCTGTTAATTCCCAGTAGTGTTCACAAAGGTTGTTCCCTGGTTGACTTCCTCCGAGCCCTGTGGCAGTCGAGTTTTCGGAGAGACTCGCTGCCGGCCCAGTACACGCGCTAACTAAGAGCCCGGTTCTGGGGTAGGTGCTCCGCATGTGGCGGTTCCCTGTAAGGCTAAACCCATGCGATCTATATCTTCTGCTAGTTCGTTTCCCTACTGGCAAACTGCGTCTTCCTTGGGCAGAGCCCCTCAGTCTCCATGTTGTAGTAACTCCTCCCCCATTGGGTAGGATCTACCTTGAAGGCTCTCCACATGGTTGGAAAGACCATGTGATGTATTCTTCCACTTAAATATCCCCCCCTCTCTTGGGGCGAGGTGTGGTCTCCGCGGTGTCCTCCCTTTGGGAGGGACACCCCCCGACTAGACCTGGCGGCCCAGTCGGATAATCCCCCTTCTTTTTTAGGGAGTGGAAAAAGAGAAGGGGAAAGAGGCCATGACTGGGTTAAGCCTGTCTCTATCTCTGGGTAGTCGACTTGTCCCCAAAAAGGGCCGTTCGACACTCATAACTGTGTTGGGGGAGGTTACGTGTCGACCTGGTGTGCTGGTTATGAGGCACACAGCAAGTCTGCCCACCACACACCACCAGTTCACGTAACACAGTTCAGCCTTGTGGCGTTTTGTATAGGGACCCCTAGTGTCACTACATCGACACCAACGTCGAGTGAGTGACAGATAGGGAACGTCATGGTTACTGGTGTAACCTCCGTTCCCTGATGGAGGGAACGAGACGTTGGTCCCTCCTGCCACAACGCTGAACTACCCGCTGAAATGGCCGGACCTTGTATCGGCTCCTCAGCGTAAAACCTGAATGAGTGGTTGCATACCAGCTCCTTTTATACCCGTATGTTCGGGGGAGTGGCATGCAAATACCACTCGCCAATTTTCATTGGCCTTTTATCAAAGACCAGAGGTGTCTTGGGCTCCCAAGAGTGACCCCTAGTGTCACTACATCGACACCAATGTCTCATTCCCTCCATCAGGGAACGGAGGTTACACCAGTAACCATGACGTTTCCCGTGGCTGTCAACGAGCCTGTCCAGTTCCCAGTATCTGCCGCTTCCCTGCCTGACCTCATCCCTGTCCGCAAGCCTCCTCCCAGGCTGCCCGACCCCACCCCCTTCCTGGTACGTCCTCCCAGGCCGCCGGACACCGCCCCCTTCCTGGACCCTCCTCTCAGGCTGCCTGACCCAGCCCCCTACCTTGAGCCACCTTCCAGGCTGCTGGACTCTGCCCCCTTCCTGGACTGTCCTCTCAGGCCACCTGACCCCATCCCCTGCCTTGAGCTGCCTCCCAGGCCACTGGACCCCACCCCATTCCTAGACCCTCCTCCCAGGCCGCCTGACACCTCCCCCTACCTGGACCCTCTTCTCATGCCACCTGACCCTGCCTCCTACCTTGAGCCGCCTCCCAGGTCACCGGACCCCGACCCCTTCCTGGACCCTTCTCCCAGGCCGCCTGACCCCACCCCCTACCTGAAGCCCCCACCCTCCCACCATTGGTCCGTTCCACTGGCTCCACCCTAGTCTGTTCCGATGGTGCACCCTGGACTTCTCTGTTTGCCCACCCCCCTTTGTTTATCATGTTTTTTTGTTTTCTGCTAGTTTGGTGACATCTGGTATCTGCCCCTTGAGAGGGGGTACTGTCTGGGTCTGAACTTAGTTTTGGGTTTTCTTCCCTTTGTGGCAGAACCCTGTGTTTCTTTAAGGGGGTTGAAATTTATATTTTTTATGTATTTTGCTGAACAGCGGAAACAAAACATACAGGAAATATGTTTATGACTTGACTGTATTACCGTTTTATTCACTGATCTTTCGGACATGTCCGCATTGCTGAAAACCAATGAGTGAGCTGCAGGTACTATGAGCAAATGCGAGGAGTTGAATGAGGGGGCGATTTTTTTAATAGCAAATAAAACGTACTGAAAATATGCATACAACTAGTTTTATTAAATAAAATTTTTATTAAAACATGCAAAACCTTCCAGTCTAGAGATGAAAATGAATATTACTATTGAGTATCGTGCATGCAGATTATATTTTAAATTGGATCATGGTTTCTGTAAAAAGGTGGAGATGATTAAGACTAGTTTTTTAACTTTATATGCTTTAGACACATAGGACATCTGCATTTGTACATCAGTGTTTGTATTGGGCGTTTTAGGTGCAAAACTTTAATGAAGGAAAGTTGTTCAAGATTTAGTTGTCAGTCATATTTGATATGCAGGATCACTGAATAAAACACTGATGACAATAAACAGTCTTGTTATTTTAACTTAATTGAAAAAAAATTATAATCCGCTTACATATGGCTTTATTTAAATGTGTTTGAGCACGTATATCACGAAGCTGTGAGGTTAGAATGCCGGGATTCCCAACTCATTCCCATCCTGGACCTGCGAGAACACTAATGTGCATGCATGGGAGGGATAGCTACCAGTAACAGTGGTGATGAGGCTGTATTAACATATGATGCACCTCATCACAAGCTGAATAGTCAGGGATAGTCACTGTGGCCCTCCTCTCTACTGCCCACTCCAGTTGTGGGCCTGGCTGAAGAACGGCCCTCAAAAGAGGAGGGACGAGTCGTTCCATCACACAGCATATGCCATATATTATACAACATTTAGTTTCGGTCATCGAATCAGATGTTCCATGAGTACTGATGTCTCAGAACATCAGCACTTGGATGCTTCTCTGTTTGTATCACTCTGCATGTGTTTGTGGCATTCTGAACTAAAGTGTAAGAGACCAGCACAGATAAGAGCAGCTAGATGTGTGTCTTTTCATTTATCCCTGGGACATTAAAGGTTTTAGCCAGCAGGTGGCGACAAAAGACAATTTTTATATGTTATGAGCTAGTTAATTTTGACGTGCATTGAGTTAGCATACGTCAGTTAGCAAGCGATTACTTTGAAGACATCAGCATTGTCTCTTACTCCATGATCGCTTAGATTACTACCACTGCATCACAGCTGGGAAATACAGGGGAACACAAGCATATCACAGCAGAGAGACACAACTGACTGAGTAATTAAACATACTCTTAACTGATGCTATTGGATACCAAAGTGTCCGCATTGCGAAATGTATACATTCATCGTGGCGGAGGAGAGTATGCACCGACTACCACAAAACTCTTAGGGGACCCACCACTCGGATGGCTTTTTTTACACAGAGAAATAGGATGTATTTAACCAAAATTCCATTATCTTTAGCAAGCTAACACTACACTACAGGTGTGGAATAAAGTTAAAAAGCTATAGCTTTACTGTTCTTCACTGGTTGGGAGTCATGAAAGACAAAGGTAATCGCACTCTCTCTCTCTCTCTCTCTCTCTCTCAAACACATATCCTTGTTTCTCGAATGATTTGTTAGAAACAGCCCAAGCCATCAGTTCTAGTCCTAAAGTGATGTTTTCAAATTAGAGATGGAGGCATGTTCGCATCTTTTGAAAAAGCAATGGCAGGTCCTGATCTGTGGTGTAAGAAAGTAATTCCTTGCACAAGTGCATTTTTTGGAGACAGTCCTTAGTTTTCCATAATTTTTTAATTTACTTGTTTGTTGAACTGTTGTATAAATATCACACTCACAATCATGCTGTATGGCCCTAAAGCAGCACGGCTGGGATTACCTGTGGCCTCGTACCTGCGGGTGAATCACAGCCGTGCTGATGTAGGGCCATACATGTAGGGTCAGTGTGATATTGCTTTAATAAAGCCTGATGACCATAAAACCATAGGTTTCTAATCTTGGCAACTTCTTAATAAATTAATTGTATGTGTCCACTTTACATTAAGGTACATTTTCATTTAGGTTACTTATGTTGAATAAGTGTTATTAAGCATTTATAACGTGTGAGGTCAAATGGCTCACTATTTGGTAGGTATTGCATGAAAGGCAACCATTTTATGCATGTTACTATAGCTGCATATCAATAATATATAATGCATTTGGATTAATAATGCAATATAATGCATTATAAATTAATTTCTATTCATTCACGAAACCCTTTATAGACCCTTAACAAAGGGTTACCCATTTATGCTTTAGTCACTGGTTTTGCTTAAGGACACAGATTTTACATTGGACATCAAGTGGCGACCCAACACAAAAATGCTGTTAAAATCAAATATTATGTAGCCAAGTGGACAAATTTCATGTAATTTAACTAATAAATTGTATGTGGCCCTTTTAAAACCGGAGATTTGCGACACCGGAGTTTTGCGACACCAGCTTTCCGGCACTCTTTCGTGTTAGAAACGTGAGAACTTGTAGAGAGCTCCCAGTTTTGTTCATTGGTTGAGAATTATTTGTGATAAGTATGGATGGCACACATGCAAGAACTGGCCTCTACTGTATACTGTTAAACCGTATTTCATTTTAATATTTCGTGTTTTGTCTTTCATTTTTTGTATTTATTCTTTTTTTTTTAATACAATACGGCCCCATCTACCACTGTTTTTATTCTCTTTTTTCAAACAGCCGTCAGAATAAAACCCTAAAAATATATGATTGTATCCTATGGTGATTATTTTCAACCCACCACCTACAGTTAAAATTTATTTTAGCATATTTATTTTCTGCGACCCATTTCTGGCTTCCTCACCATATTTTGTTCACTTTCACCTCTGCCTGTTTACATGGCATCTGATGATGGTTTAATCTGTTTTGTATGTTGTTGTGATATTGAACAAATGTAATGTTTCCACAGTTGGACAGTGCACATTGTTGGAGATCATTTAATAATATTTTTTTTGTACATATCTATGCATGTTTTAAAAAATTCTGGAACTTTGCTTTGAATGTTCACATTTGACACAAAATAATTTTACTGATAATAATCGTTTTAGCATGTGGAGGGGTGATTTCTAAGAGACAGGGTCACCTGGTGTTGGAGAGTTACCCGACAAACGCCCGCTGTGAGTGGACGCTGAGGGTGGACCGGCCTTTCGCCATTGATCTGAGGTGAGAACTAATTTCATACAAACATGAAGAACAAATTAAATTCATCTTAGTCAGAAATACCTTCCTAAGAGAGTTAATTATCGAGAAACCCTCATTAACACACAGTAGTAATATGACCAGAAAGCAGCACACAAGAGTAAACTTGTTTTGATACCAAGAACAAACTCCAGGAAGGAAACACTGATGTAACATGCTACATTCAAGTGTAAATCCCTATTTTCCACTAGTTACAATGCACCCATTTAGTTGCTGTTTGTCAAGCAGCTATTTTTGTTAGGCAGTTTTAGCTTTTTACAAAACAAACCTAAACATTTCTAAAAATGACAAGATTGTTTTGCACTCAGATAATTATTAATGTTGCGCTTGTTCACTAGATGAATTATGCCAACTAAAGATGTTAGTATTGTAATGTATGTGCATTCTCATTTTTTTCTTTATGATATCTCATGCTGCCAAACCATTTCTGTTAGTTTGAAACATGAAGTCATTAATGAATTCATGCTGACAGCCTGATGGAAAGTTACAGCTGCCAGCATGCTCATACAATGGCTAACTGCCAGGAAGCATCATGTTTTTAATGTTTAATATATTAATGATTCTCAAGTCATGGATTGTGCCTGTATGGTGTGTCCTTATGCATTGGCATAAGCCCAGAATCTTTTACTGCAATAAATGGGCATATGTGTGTATAGGGAAAATGAACAAAGAATCTGGCAGCATGTCAACAAACAAGTAGAGAGACTGCATATTTGTGTTAGAGTCTCAGTTAGTTCTGGAATCAAATAAAAAAGATATTCAGTGTTAAAGTGCAGAACACAGACAGGCACGAATTATTGTAACACATCTGAATAAACAGTTAGTGATTTATTGATTTTAAATGAAAAATAACAGGGTTTGAAAGGGTCATAATAGGTCACAGGTCTTTTCTGATAGGGTCTCAAACAGTAGAGAAAAACAACTAAATGCAACTATATAAGTGTGCATAGTTAGAAATAATGCTTTCCATCTGTATATCGCCACAAATTCATCTGTCCTTTGGTAGAAGGAAATGAGGAAGACATGGACAGGTCGTGTGACATGCCCTCATCCTTGAAAATTAAGAACAAAACTATGCAAGGCAATAGAAAAAACACCAGTTGAATACGGGCTCATTTGCAACAAGATAATTCAAATTACAATTAGAATCCAAACACTCAAACTGAAATCACATTTCTGCTGTTGTTGATGCATTTGAAAATTGTCCTAAATGTTCAGCATATATCATGTTAATAATTGCAATTTGTTGGGCCTATTTAGTTTATGGTTATAAATACATTTCATTATATATATCAGATGGCTCCTTGGTTTGGTATGGCAATCAAGCACTGAGGAAGGTCACCTGTGACCGAAATGTTTGCTTACCTTTGGTCAAGTCAAGTCAAGTCACTTTTATTTGTATAGCACCTTTCACAACACACATCATTTCAAAGCAGCTTTACAGAACATCATGCATTAACAGAAAATGAAACCGTAATATCTATAAAGTTTTAGAGTCATCATTGTGTAGTTTGATAAAATACGATTGTGAATTGTGTTAAGTAATTAAATAATAATTGTATTTAGAAACCCAGTGAGCAAGCCAAAGGCGACTGTGGCAAGGAACACAAAACTCCATAAGATGTTGGTTAATGGAGAAAAATAACCTTGGGAGAAACCAGGCTCACTGTGGGAGCCAGTTCCCCTCTGGCTAAACAACATGAATATAATACCAATATTAGTTATTTGTGTGCAGTGCAAGTCATGGTTTAAAATTATTAAACTAAGTAAGTGTTCCCTGTCTGTCACTCACTCGACATTTTGTCGATGTAATAACACTAGGGGTTCGATCTTGAGAGCCCCAATCACCTTTGCTTAAAATAGAAAAGGCCATTGAGAATTGGCGAGTGGAATTTGCATGCCACTCTCCGCCCCGGACTGCTGGATTTTACGGCGCATATCAGCAGACATCCTTGCACATTCGAGTGTTGTGTTTCCTCTTGGCGCTTCGGCGGCTGAGTCCGCAGGTGCTAAAAGAGTATATTCAAAAGAGTATATTTCCTTCTAAAAGAGCTCGCGCAAACGCTTGCCTCTTTTTAAAGATGTCCTTCCACGTTTGTGCTACTGGATGTCTCCCCTCCAGACAGCCATGAAATCTGCCTCGAGTGCTTGGGGCCCCAGCACGCCGTGGCAGCTTTCGTGGAAGGGACACGTTCTCATTGCGAGAACATGCCCATCAGAACTTTGCAGTTGCAGCTCACTTCCTTCTTTATGAAGCAAGGAGCCACCACCCAACCTGGTCCGCCCTGGGCTTATGCTCAGCCGGCCAGGTCGACAAGCACTGTGGGCTTGTCGACCTGCTTGCGCAACACTTGGTGCTTTTTAAAGATGTCTTTCCATGTTTGTGCTACTGGATGTGGCTGTTATCTCTCCCCTCCGGACAGCCATGAAATCTGCCTCGAGTGCTTGGGGCCCCAGCATGCCGAGGCAGCTTTCATGGAAGGGACATGTTCTCATTGAGAGAACATGCCCATCAGAACGTTGTGGTCGCAGCTCACGTCCTTCTTTATGAAGCAAGGAGCCACCACCCAACCTGGTCCACCCTGGGCTGATGCTCAGCCGGCCAGGTTGACAAGCACTGCGGGCAATCAGGATGTGGACATGGGAGCATTTCCACCGGCTCAGCCCCATGGACCTCCCATCCCCCAGCACACTCGTTCTATCCGGAAGAGCTGTCGAGCGATACAGGTGATACAGGCGGATACAGCAGAGTCTTTTCTATTTTAAGCAAAGGTGATTGGGGCTTTCAAGATCGAACCCCTAGTGTCACTACATCGACACAACGTCTCGTTCCCTCCATCAGGGAACAGAGGTTACATCAGTAACCAAGACGTTAAGGGTCAGTGTTTAAACAAAGATTTTGTAATAACTGTAAGATTAATGACTAATGTCTTTGAAGTTCATCCTAGATTAACTGCAGAAGTTCACATAGATGCATTGTCTTTTGTTAGTTGGCTGATGAAGGGTTTTGTTGGCAATTAATTGATAGTCTATGTATTCCATTTTAAGAGTGTAGTCCATCATTAGACCGAGGTGATGCAGGCAGAGATTAGTGAGGTGCATCGCAGTTCAACCTGCCGGTAATTTCGGTGAGGTCTATCCTAAGTCCAAGGTTCAGGCAATGGCATATGATGTATCCCATGTCTTATGGTTGGAGTTGGCATCAGTTCATCCTCTGAAGTCCATCGTAATAGACTGAAGTGATGTTTGGCTGGCACCGGCTGCAATTAGTCGTCATGACTCAGAGACACAAAGCAGTGGAGTCCAACATGAAGCAGGAATGAAGCTGGATCCAGTCGGTTCTGGTGACCTCAGGGTAGGAGTCCCGAGGTTGAGACATGGATACAAATAGAATAATATTAGCATAGATGCCATTCAATTTATTGCAGAGTTATAGATCATGATCAATGTTTCTGGTTTCTGGTTCCGGCAGACCTAACTAAAGCAGCCTAATTGTGAGTTGAAGGATAAATTAGGTGTATGCCTGGCTAAATAGATGAGTCTTTAGTCTAGACTTAAACTGAGTGAGTGAGTCTGCATCTTGAACAGTGTTAGAACATAGATTATGAGCCAAATATGAAAAGGATCTACCTCCTTTTGTGGATTAAGATATTCTAGGAACAGGCCAGAATTTTGCGTTCGTTATAAACGTGATGGAATATAAAGTGGTAGAAGGTCATTTAAGTACTGTGGAGCTAGACCATTCAAAGCTTTATATGTAGTTAACAGAATTTTAAAATTAATATGAAATTTAACAGGTAGCCAATGTAACGAAGATAAAATGGAGCTAATATGATCATATTTCTTGGTTCTAGTCAGCACTCTGGCTGCTGCATTTTGAACCAACTGAAGTTTATTTATTGATCTTGCTGGACATCCTCCCAGTAATGCATTACAATAATCTAGTCTTGAGGTCATGAACGCATTAATTAGTTTTTCGGCATCAGCAACAGAGACCTGTCATAATTTAGCAATATTTCTTAGGTGGAAGAATGCTGTTTACAAACATTGGATATTTTAAAAGAACAGATTGGTATCAAATATAACACCTAAGTTATTCGCTGTTGAAGATGATGTAACAGTACATCCATCGAGAGTCAAATTATATTTTAGCTGCTTGTTTTTAGAGGTTTTTTGTCCAATAACTAGTACTTCTGTTTTGTCGGAATCCAGTAAAAGGAAATTTCTGGCCATCCAGTCGTTGATTTCATTGATACACTCTGCTAATTTGGAGAATTGTGAAATTTCTTCAGGTTTTGAAGAAATATAAAGTTGGGTTCCTGATAATATCTCCCAAGGGAAGCATATACAAGGAGAAAAGCAGAGGCCCTAAAACTGATCCCTGTGGCACTCCATACTTAACTTTTGTTTGGTTTGATAATTCCTCATTTATATAGACAAAGTGGTAGCGGTCTGCTAAATAGGACCTAAACCATGCTAATTCAAGTCCACAAATTCTAACATAATTCTCTAGCCTATTCAAGAGAATGTCGTGATCTGTCGTGTTGAAGGCAGCACTAAGATCTAAAAGCACTAGAAATGAAATGCAGCCGTGATCAGATGATAAGACTAAGTCATTTGTAACTGATAAGTGCAGTCTCTGTACTGTGATGGGGCCTAAATCCTGACTGAAATTGTTCATATATACTATTTATCTGTAGAAATGAACATAGTTGGGAAGACACTATCTTTTCTAGTATTTTCGACATAAAAGGGAGATTTGAAATCGGTCTATAATTAGCCAGTTCTCCAGGATCAAGTTGTGGCTTCTTAATAAGCGGTTTGATAACTGCCATTTTAAAGTTTCTTGGGACACGTCCTAAGGATAGCGAAGAGTTAATAATATTAAGAAGAGGTTCAGAGATTACAGGGAATACCTCCTATGACAGTGAAGGATTGAAGTTACATGTGAGGAAAATTATGAGACACTGTTTTCTGAGTTACTTTGACAGACTGCATAATTCCAATTTTATTTCTGATTATTTCAATTTTATCAGTAAAGAAATTCATGAAATTCATGAAGATCATTGTACCATGGTGTGGGACTTTTTTCTTAATTTTCTTTAATCGAAAGGGGGAGACTATCTAGAGTGCTAGAGAAGACTGTATTTATATTTTCTGTTATTTCATCAAGTTCTTCTAGACTTTGGGGATAATTGAGTGTATGAGATAGATCTGGAAGATTATTAGTGAAGCTATCTTTAGTGGTCGAATGAAAAGTTCTACCTAAACGATAGCGTGGTGTAGATTGAGTAACATTAGCTGTTCGCAGCATACAAGAGACGAGGTAATGATCTGAGATGTCATCGCTCTGCAGTAGAATTTCTATAGTATCAACATCAACTCCATATGACAGAATTAAATCTAGCATATGATTATGGCAATGAGTTGGTCCAGTCACATTTTGTCTGACTCCAAGAGAGTTGAGAATATCGATGAATGCTAATCCCAATGTGTCATTTTCATTATCTATGTGAATGTTGAAGTCACCAACAATTAAAGTTCTATCTACAGTAACTACAAGATCTGATAAAAAAATTTGCAAATTCACCAAGGAAATCAGAATAAGGCCTGGGTGATCTATATACTGTAGCAAGGGCAAAAGACAACAGAGTTTTATTTATTTATATCTGACGGTGTCACATTAAGCTTTATTAGTTCAAAAGACTTAAACTTATATCCTGTCCTCTAAGTAACACCAAAAACTTCACTGTAAATTGTAGCAACACCTTTTGTAATTGTCTATAAATCCTATGCTATTCTCCAGACACCACTCAGACATCCAGCCATTCAGTGACACTAATATACTATAAACCTCATCACCACAATGAGCAGAGAGGGGGCCTGAGCATATTACAGTGTCTGACATCGTTTTTGTAAGTTCACACACCTCTTTAACATTATCTATAGTGATCTCCGACTGGCGAAGCCGGACATCATTAGTGCTGACATAAATAGCAATTTTAGAAAATCTACATTTAGCATGAGCCAGCACTTGTAAATTTGATCTGATGTCAGACACTCGAGTCCCGGAAATGCATTTAACAATAGTGGCTGGAGTCTCTATTTCCACGTTCCTTACAATAGAATCACCAATTATAAGAGCTCTTTCAAAATTATTCTCAGTGGGTGCATCACTGAGTGGGGAGAATTGATTGGAAACCCTAACAGGAACGGGAGAGTGGTGTCGCTTTGCTGAGCAAGTATGCTGCCGAGACGTCACCCAAACACTCTGCTGCAGGGGCTCTAGAGCCGGAACCAAAGTGTGTGTGTTGCTCGCTGTACTACCCGCATCTGAAACAGTATCTACTGGCTTCTCTTTCTTACTGACCTCCATTAGCGTTCGGATGCGTGTCTCTAACTCATTAACCTTCTCCGTCAGCTTGACTAATTCCTTACATTTATCACACATGAATCCCTCACTGCTGACGGATGAAGCTTTAGTAAACATGTGACATGCAATGCAGGAAGAAATAACATGATCGGATGCCATGACTTACCACAATTGTTTGTTGTTGTTGGTTGTTCCTGAGCGGTGAGGGTTTGAGATCGATGTGAATCCTCACACAATTGTTTGTTGTTATGGTTGTTCTTGATAAGCGGTGCTTTGAGATCGATGCAATAATCCATGTAACACAGAGGGGAAAAACGGGTGCGCGCTGTAAAATGCACAGTTTAATCACGATAAAAATAGAAAGCGGATGCATGCGTAAAATGCATGCAGTTGAGTCACGATAAGAGAATAATGCATGGGAAAACATTTGATTTTAAGGCCATTTTTGTTTGATCACTATTCTTTAAAAAAGAGAGTATATCTGACTCGGTTTCTGCTGAGTGAACTGATATTTAACAATCTTGACCAAAGAAACTGAAGTGCTTGCAATCAGTTAGAGCAGAATATCATCCTAATAAAACAGAAAGTCAAATGTCCCTGCAGCATCTTCATATCCAGACCTGGCAAGTGGTGACAGAGTTCATTAAAGGGGTCATGTCATAAGGAATCAAATTTTACTTGATATTTTGACATATAAGAGGTCTTTCTACTATAAAAACCTTCTGTAAATTTCAGAACTCAAAACTTAATCCCCAATGCAATAAAAGCATTTATTGAAAACAAGCTGCCAAAACACCTTGTTCTTTACTTCCACGACTTCCCTACATTACTAGGAGTACTCATTCATTCATGACTGCCTCTACAGCAACAACATCTTTTACATCATCGCACCCATGGCCCCGCCCACTGGCCCTGGGGCTCAGTTCGTAAACACAGAGAGAGAGAGACTAGTGTGGTCTAACTATTCCTAAACACCAAATGGGACCCATCTGGACTATTCTGAATAAACAAAAATTGACTACACAGACGTCTTTGACTGTTGCCATGT
The DNA here is from genome assembly GCF_019703515.2 of Myxocyprinus asiaticus. Classification (NCBI taxonomy): domain Eukaryota; kingdom Metazoa; phylum Chordata; class Actinopteri; order Cypriniformes; family Catostomidae; genus Myxocyprinus; species Myxocyprinus asiaticus. The sequence continues at coordinate 688,592 of NC_059391.1, read as the reverse complement.
CTCTGGCATCACTTTTACAAGATGCGGTGTCAAATTACAACTCAGTTTTAAGCCATTTGGTTACACTCAGCTGTTGCCACTTATTGTGTGCACAAACTGCTCAACTTACTGTTCTTTCACCCATCTGTGCTATTTTTAATTGTTGGTATATTTAAACACACACTAAATGGACATCTTTAACCATTTTGATGCGTTTCTGGCGATTTGCACCTCAGTACAGGATGATACTGGAAACTGGATGTGTGCGTCTTCATTGTGCTTTGGACTATCAATGTGCGTCATGTGAATGTGTCATCAGCGTATTTCAGTGTGGATTGCTTGTGAACCAGTCATAAAACGATTCAAGCTTTGCAAATTAATTGTCATTGAAGGATGGGGCAGATAACAACACTATTGTACCTGATCAAAAACATAAGTAAACAGTTCCATTCATGAATATTTCAAATGTCATGACTGTTTGATTGTTTATGGTGCTGAAATCTTGTTCTTGTTCAACGGCTTAAGCACATTGACATGAACTTTCTAAACCATTTATTTGTGTTGTTGTTGGCAGTAGTAGCACCAGCGCAAAATAGAACATGAGATCTGTTTACTGTTCACTGCAATGGGCGCTTCCATGGTAGACAGCATCATTGATTATCATTGATTATAAAAGACTATTGCTTTTAACGCAACGTGCCTCTCGTGTCCAGTTGTACTTGAGATGAACGGTTTAATATATTTGGATGCAATGTGTTGGATGTGCATTATGTGTAAACCATGATGTGGAGATGGGGGCGTGGACAAGTGATGTTCTGTGGAGAGCGAGGCTGGGAGAGGAGGAGCGGTAAGGATTGACACCTGTGGGAAATTATCTCTAACAGCTGTTTTGTGTTGCAGTGAGAGCTGGAGAGAGATATAAGGGCAGTCCAGACCACCGTAAGGGAGAGAGACCCAGACCTGTGTGTGTGTTTATGTTGTCTGGAAACTAAAATAAATATCCACTGTGTGCGGTTTTTGTTACGCTGTCTCCCACTTCCTACCAGGGAAGTGTTACAGTGGTGCAGAATCCCAGGATTTGTGAGAAAGATACGCCATCGTGGAGTCCTCGCCCTTTGCCGAACTCAACAAGACCCTTGCCAGCATCCACAAAACCCCACATCAGGCTCTCCTTGAGATGTGTGTGGAACAGGAGCAGAGGTTCCAGGCACTCTTCCAGGCTCAAGCGGAGGACCCACAGGTGCTACGGAGCTTGGTACACCAGGAGGGGACTTCAGCCATGACCCCGGACCCACCTATGGCCATGCCTCATGTCACACTTGCTAAGATGGGACCTCAGGACAACCCGGAGACTTTCATCGAGCTGTTCAAGCAGTCAGTGGGAGCATGGAAGTGGCCTAGCACCCAGTGGGGGGCCCGCCTACTACCGCTGTTGTCCGGGGAAGCCCAACTCATGGCCCAACAACTTCCTGCATCCAACCTCCTGGTGTACAAAGACTTGAAGAAAGCCATGCTGCAACGGATCGACCGCAGCCCAGAGCAACATCACCAACATTTCCGCTCGCTGATGCTTGGTGAGCACGGCCGCCCAACAGCTCTATGACACCTGCCGAAGGTGGTTGCTGGCTGAAAAACATGACGCCAAGGAGGTGCTCGATCTGGTGGTACTGGAACAGTTCATCGCCCGGCTACTGAATGGAACAGCGGACTGGGTCCAGTGCTACCGGCCAGCGTCGCTGGATGAGGCGGTCCAGCTGGCTGAGGACCATATGGCAGTGTATCCAGGGCCCAGCAAGCCCTCTTATTCTCTCTCTCTCTCTCTCTCTCTCTCTCTCTCTCTCTCTCTCTCTTCCTCTTCTTCCTCCCCCCATCCTGTTCCTATTCCCTGGAAACAGGGAATTATGACCCAAAGCTGGTTACTCCTATCTCTCTCCACTCACCCCCACAGGCTGGTGAATCCGCTGCTGTGGGTGTGGGCACCAAATCTGGGCTGGTCTGCTGGAGCTGCGGGGAACCTGGGCACTTCCAGGATTGATGCCCCACCATGGAGGTGGAGACGTTGATCCGGATCCCAGATGCATCACAGGCTGCCCCTGATTGAGCAGGAACATACCAGATACCTGTGAGTATTAAGGGGGGTACATACCAAGCCTTGGTGGATTCAGGTTGTAACCAAATCTCCATTCACCAAGGCTTGGTTCAATCCGGGGCTTTGGGTACAAGCCAGCGGGTGTAGGTAAGGTGTGTGCATGAGGAAATTCAAAGTTACCCTTTAGTGATAGTAATCATTCAATTTCGTGGACAAAAGCATAGTGTCGAGGCTGTGGTTAGTCCCCACCTCTCCCATCCACTAATTTTGGGTATGAATTGGCCAGCATTTACAACTTTATTGAGGGGAATATGTGTGGATGGGTCCTGCAACAAAGTGTCTTGGTGTGTGGTTTGCGATTCGCTGGCTGGGGCAGTGCCGGGGCCATCTACGTCAGCTCCACATCAGGATGACTCAAGGGAGGGGGAAGTCTTAGCTTCCCCAGCCCTTAGAGGATTTCTGTAGGGGATTTCCTTCTGGAGCAGATGTGAGACGAAACCCTTAGGCACGCCTTCGACCATGTGAAATTGACTGATGGCAAATGCCTCCAGCTAGACATTGCACTCTTATACCCATATTTTTCAATTATTAAGGATCGGTTGTATCGAGTGATGCAGGACACTCAGACAAAGGAAGATACAACCCAATTGTTAGTACCGAAGAGCCGTCAAGAAATGCTATTCCAGATGACTTATAATCTGATGGCGGGTCACTTAGGCCAGGAAAAAACACTGAACCATCTGATGGCTCATTTCTATTGGCCGGGCATTCACTAGGATGTTTGAAGGTGGTGTGCGGCATGCTGTGAATGTCAGTTGGTGAATCCGGCGGCTACCCCAAAAGCGCAATTGCACCCCCTTCTTTTGATTGAGGTCCCCTACAAAAAAACTGGCATGGATCTCATCGGGCCATTGGAACAGATGGCACGCGGGCATCACTTTGTGTTGGTTCTGGTGGACTACGCAACGCGATATCTGGAAGCAGTGCCTCTGCGCAACATCTCAGCACAAAGTGTTGCGGAGGCACTCTTCAGAGTTATCTTCCGAGTGGGGATTCCAAAAGAAATCCTCACTGATCAGGGCACTACATTTATGTCATTCACCCTACACAAACTGTAAGAATTATTGGGGATTATATTGATTCATACCAGCGTCTACCATCCCCAAACATATGGCTTGGTCGAATGATTTAATCACACTCTAAAGAACATGATTTGTAAGTTTGTGCATGATGACGCTCGGAATTGGGACAAGTAGCTGGAGCCCCTATTATTTTCAGTTAGGGAGGTCCCACAAGCCTCCACAGGGTTTCCCCCATTCAAATTACTGTATGGGTGACGACCGCACGGCGTGCTCGATGTCTTGCAGGAAAATTGGGAAGAGGGACCTTCAAATACCAAAAGCGAAATTCAATACGTTCTTGACCTGAGAGTAAAACTCTCACACTGGGGCAACTAACACAAGACAATTTGCTCCAGGCTCAAAAACATAAATCCCAGCTATATAATAGGGGCACTCACCTCCAGGAAGTTACACCGGGAGTTAAAGTCCTTGTATTGCTCCCTACATCGAGCTCTAAATTACTCGCCAAGTGGCAAGGGCCCTTTGAGGTCACACGGCGAGTTGGGGAAATCGATTATGAGGTGAAATGAATGAGTAAAGGTGAAGCACGTCAGATTTACCACCTCAACCTCCTAAATCCATGGAGAGAGGTGGATCCCATGACTTTGGCGATGGTGGTTCTGGAGAGGGAGGAGCTCGGGAAGGAGGTGAACTTACTAGTGGAGACCACCTCTCATCATACCAAGTCACGGAGGTTGCAAAGAGAGTTCTCCGACGTGTTCTCGCCTCTCCCCGGTCACATAAATCTCATAGAGGACCATATCGAAACGACCCTAGGGGTAGTGGTACGCAGTTGTCCCTACCGACTACCTGAACACAAAAAAGTGATATGGGAAGAATTGAAGGTCATGCTAGATATGGGGGTAATTGAAGAATCCCACAGTGACTGGGCCAGCCCAGTGGTTTAATTCCTAAGAGTGACGGCTCGGTCAGGTTCTGCTTGGATTATAGAAAAGTCAATGCAGTGTCTAAATTTGATGTGTACCCGATGCCTCGGATTGATGAACTGCTCGATCGAATATGCACGGCTCATTTTTATTCAACACTGGATTTGACAAAGGGATATTGGCAGATCCCCTTAACTCCCATGTCCTGTGAAAATCTATACGTTTCACACAGTTCGGATTACACTAATTCATGACCCCTCTGTTCGGTTTGTTCAGGGCCCCGACTACATTTCAGCGGCTCATGGACAGAGTCCTCAGACTGCACGCTGCTTACGCCGCTGCTTATCTGGATGACATCATTATTTACAGTAATGATTGGCAGCTGCAGTTGCACCTGCGGCATCTGAGGGCTGTCCTGAGGTCGTTGAGATGAGCGGGACTCACAGCAAAACCAAAGTGTGCAATTGGTTAGGTTGAAGTATGGTATCTGGGCTTCTACTTATGTCATGGGCAGGTGTGGCCCCAAATTGATAAGACCGCAGTGATTTCAGCCTGCCCGAGACCTAAGACCAAAAAAGAGGTGAGACATTTCATGGGGTTGGCTGGCTATTATCGTAGGTTTGTGCCTAATTATTTGACCACCTCCAGCCCACTGACTGATCTTACTAAAAAGGGGGCACCAGATCCGGTCCAGTGGATGGAGCTGTGTCAGCAGGCGTTCATGTGGGTGAAAGCTGCACTTTACGGTGGGCCGTTATTGCACTGTCCTGACTTTTCTCTCTCTTTTATCTTGCAGACGGACACGTCGGACAGAGGGTTGGGAATGGTACTGTCCCAGATTGTGGAGGGGAAGGAGCGCCCCATGCTGTGGATTAGTCGAAAGCTCTCACTGTGGGAGACTAGGTACAGCACAATTGAGGAGTGTTTGGCCATCAAGTGGGCGGTCCTCACCCTCCGAGTACTATCTGTTGGGGCGTGCTTTAACCCTCTGTTCAGACCACACCCCGCTCCAGTGGCTCCATCACATGAAGTATGCCAACGCGCGGATCACCCATTTGTATCTGGCTCTCCAGCCTTTTAAGTTAGAGGTGGTCCACAGGCCGGGGTCGCAGATGGCTGTCGCGGATTTCATATCTAGAAATGGGGGGGGAATAGGTGACAGGCCAGATGGCTCCCTGGCCTGAGTCGGGCGATGGTGGTTTGTGGAGATTGGAGCGTGGTCGAGCGATGTTCTGTTGAGAGTGAGGCTGGGAGAGGAGGAGCGGTAAAGATTGACAACTGTGGGAAATATTTGTGGAAGTTTTGTGTTACAGTGAGAACTGGAGAGAGATATAAGGGCAGTCCAGACCGCCGGAAGGGAGAGAGACCCAGACCTGTGTGTGTGTTTATGTTGTCTGGCAAAGATCGCTGAAAAGCAAGAAACTAAAATAAATATTTGTTACGCTGTCTCCCACTTCCTCATTCCTGTGCTACTAGGGAAGTGTTAAACCTGAAATGTAGTTTTATAATATTGTGGGGTTGTTCATGCTTTTCTGATTGAATTTCAAATGGCTGTATTTGAGGGGCTGCACGATGTTAGCCATTCAGAACAGTGGGCGTTGACATTTAAAGGAGAAGCTGAGGCCAAAGCCTAGCATTTAAACAGAGATAAAAAAATAGGGTGGAAAATGATCATATAATAATAAATTATGACTGTTTTGGTGAAAAAAAAAAAACAATTCTTCCCAAAAATATCAGTAAACCTCAGGGAAGCTATAATAAGCTATAAAAAGAGAAATTAATGACCCTTTAAAACTCAACTGCCTCTCTTAAAACCACACTAAATTATGTTGAGGTTCTCTGAACTGTTTTGAAGTGTTGTCAGCAATGATGTGGTCTAGTTATCTTGAATGATGTTATATGTTTATTTTCAACACATTTCTCATGAAGTCATGTCATGACAAGTGAAACAATGAAGAAAATCGGTCACATTCAAGATGTCTGACAATAGTTTATCACTAGCCTGCTGCAAGGAAT